>NC_056725.1:1682603481-1682934179 GCF_019279795.1 Protopterus annectens | reverse complement strand
ATATATATATATATATATATACATGCATACATATACTATATATATACTTCAAACTACTAAAGTTGAACGGCAGTTAAAATGATTATTGAATTTTACCTTAATGTCAGTGTTGAAAGTAGTAATGCAACCCTGTGAAAATAAAAGGGCAAATAACACAGTTATTACACAAACATGCCTTTAGTGTCACTCAATTGATTCTGTGATTCCTGTGCTTCAGAGTCCCTGTAAATGTATTTTTCATTTCGTTCAAAAGATAATTTAAGTGTTTACGTCCTCTTGTATGAAAAAAAGAGGCTCATTACCTAGGGCATGATGCAGATCTCTGTTAGATTTAATAATGTTCCAGTTCTGATCATGAATGTTTTTAATCTGCTGCATGTCCCTGCAAACGGGGACCGGGAAGCTATATAGGTGTGTGTGTGTGTGTGTGTGTATATATATATATATATATATATATATATATATATATATATATATATATATATATATATATATATATATATATATATATATATATACATAGAGAGAGATAGAGAGAGAGAGAGAGATGACTAAAAAACTTCAAAACTAAACTAGGAGAGTATGCAAATAAACTCGCAGGCAAAGCAGTTTCCTTAGCGCTTTCATCCTTTATTCGGTGTATAGGACTTCTTCAGAGAAACAATGCATACAAATGAAAAACAGTAAATGTGTCTGTTTAAATAGTTAGAAGCATGCGGAACAATACAGTGGAATTGTTTAGAACCAATCAGTAATTACTAACAACCTGTAACAGCCTATAGATTTAAAAAATAATAAACCAAAATAATTAATGTGTACTAGTAAGCTGAGCAAGACAGGGTTGGTAAAACAAATGTCCAATCAAATAGTAAAAACATAGCAAACAGCCTATAGAAAAGAGTTAAACCTAAAAACCAATAGAAACAGAGAGCTGGACTTAATATGAAGCTGAGAAAGTGAAGGAAAGGTCTGATAGAACGTTAATGACAATAAAAAGAAGTACAAGAATGAATATATCCAAACAAAAATAAGTGTACTAATATATAGAAGGCTTAAAACTAAAAACAGAAATAAACAGTCAGACAATAACCTAGCAAATCCAGCGTAAAGCACATCTAATGTTAATACTGTCATTGAGTCCCGGTGCCGAATCGGCACCTAACTGAAGCTGCCATAATAATTCCTTAATTTCTAAGAGATTGTTGCAATCACCAAAAAAGGGTGAAAGTTTCTCTAATACAAAAAAGGAAAAACCTGTTAAGTTTGAACATCTTGTGCTATGATAGCCTAAGGCATTAGAGTCGTCTTTTTTTCTGATCACTGCCAGGTGTTCCTTCATTCTATCTGAAAGCTTTCTAAAAGTCTTTCCTATGTAGAAGGATTGACAATGTTTGCAGACAGCTGCATACACTATCCAGTCAGTGTGGCAGTAATAGAACTGTCTAAAAATCCCCTTGTGTCCACAAAGTGGAAAAGTGTAAGAGCTGCCACACAAAATATGCTGACACAAAACACAATGACCACAGCTAAACATTCCTGGAGGTTCTTGTTGAGTAGAAGGGTTAACCATCTGGTATGGACAATCCCTGTTCTCAAAGCTGCATCTTAGAGAAAAGGATTTTTTGTAAGCAAAAGAAGGTTGTGCGGTCCCCAAGTACTTGTTTCAGAGTATCTTGACTGGAAAAAATATTCCAATTCCTGGTAATAATATGTCCAATAGCATGCATGTCTATGCTGATAGGCAGGGGGAAACTGCATAGCCTATCAGAGTTAACATAACGATTTCCACTTTCTGTGTAGCCAAAACATAGAATGGGCTTGTGCATAAACTCCCTTTCATGCTAGACTCTTTCTAACTCAGTATCAATGAGGTTTGTAGGGTAGTTTCTGGCTAGAAACATGGGTTTGAGAAAAATAGCCTCTACATTAAACTCATTATCACTGATGATGCGCGAGAGCCTAATGAATTGTCCACAAATCACATCCCTTTTAACAAAAGGTGGATGCTGGCTGCTGTATTCAAGAAAGTTGTTTCTGTAAGTCTTTTTACGGTGGATGGATGATTCTAATGCGTTAGTGGAGGGATAGATGCTAATGACAGTGTCCAGGAAGTTAATGGAAGTGCCTTTGTCAGAGATAGTGAAATCCAAGTAACTGATGCTATTCATAAGCTCAGTTATGAAAGAAGACAAATAATTTTGTGATCCCTCCCACACAAAAAAAATGTCATCTATGTAACGCCTGTAAAGGCGTACCGACATAAAGCCAGGAAGATGTATCAGAGTCTCATATTCCCATGTACTCAATACGAGATTAGCAAATGAGGGGGCCATTTTTGACCCCATTGCAACTCCTCGTACCTGTTTGTAGATCTTTTGGTTGAAGTGGAAGAAATTATTATTAAGAATCACTTTAACAAGTTCAGAAATTGTGTTAACTTTGGCTGTGGAGAAGCCAGCGTACTTGGAGAGAGAGAGTCTAACAGCTTCCATTCCTTCTTGATGTGGGATGTTGGTGTATAGCATCACAACATCGAGGGTAACTAGCAGGCATTTGTTGGGATTAATGTTTGCTTTGTAAAGATGGTTTCAGAAATCCCAAGAATCCTTGAGATAAAATGTAGTCACCTGTACTACAGGGTTAAGGATGGCATCGAGGTATTCTGATATCTTCTCAGTCTTAGTACGTTGGTTGGAAATGACAAGTCTGAAAGGGGGGTTTACTTCGTTTTTGTGCATTTTAGGGATGCCGAACATTTTCCCTAAGCTAGGGTTAGGGACAAGCATGTAAAGATATTCATCTAAAGAGATGTATTCTGATAGTTCGAGTTTTTTCAAAATAATTGAATTGTCTGTGTACTTTATCAGTGTTCGTGGCTATAAAGAAGGACTCATCAGTAAGTTCGGCTTCAGTTTTATGAATGTATTCATCTTGTGACATGAGCACTGTTCCAGTGCCCTTATCGGCTTTCATTATTCTTAGTGTATGATCATGTTTAAGAGCCTGTAAAGCACTCATTTCATTGGTGGTTAAATTGAACCATTTGAAATCATTGTGCTGGTTCAGAACCTGTCTGATGTCATGTTCACATACTTTCATGAAGGTGTGAACTGCTTAATTTAAAGTAGGGTTGAACAGACCTGTTTTTCACAGTGGGGTGGTGATTATGACTGTAATCTGAGTCTGAATCTGATTGTTCACTTTCTTTATCGCTATGGTTGTGATGCCAGATCTTCAGGTTGAGTTTTCCTGTGAAAAGTCTGAGTTCAAGTAACGCATCCGTAATGCTGGCTTCTCTGCCCTGGGATGAACGTGAAACCTTTGCTAAGAACTTTCTCAGAAGCACACATGCAGTTATTATCAGTTAGATTAAAAACTGGGCACGAGAGAAACTCTAGTTTGATGGTGCTGTCATTAGTTGTTAAATCCTGCGATGGCTCCTGGTTCTCATGGGTGTCCACATGGGAATTTGACTGCGTCCTCTGATTCTCTCTCTCTCCTCCTTCGGCCAAATCTGTTCTGAGTCCTCGGTGTGTTCCTCTAGCTTGATGGTGCTATCATTAGTTGTTAAATCCTGCCTCCTGACAATGACAGTATTAACATTAGATGTGCTTTACGCTGGATTTGCTAGGTTACTGTCTATTTCTGTTTTTAGCTTTAAGCCTTCTATATAGTAGTACATTTATTTTTGTTTGGATATTTTCATTCTTGTACTTCTTTTTATTGTCATTAATGTTCGTTCAGACCTTTCCTTCACTTTCTCAGCTTCATATTATGTCCAGCTCTTTGTTTCTATTGGTTTTTAGGTTTAACTCTTTTCTATAGGCTGTTTGCTATGTTTTTACTATTTGATTGGACATTTGTTTTACCAACCCTGTCTTGCTCAGCTTACTAGTACACATTAATTATTTTGGTTTATTATTTTTTTAATCTATAGGCTGTTACAGATTGTTAGTAATTACTGATTGGTTCTAAACAATTCCACTGTATTGTTCCGCATGCTTCTAACTATTTAAACAGACACATTTACTGTTTTTTCATTTGTATGCATTGTTTCTCTGAAGAAGTCCTACACACAGAATAAAGGTATATTATATATATATATATATATATATATATATATATATATATATATATATATATATATATATATATTGAAATATTTTTGAGTAATGATGTTGGATGAAGTATTTGATGTGGAATGGTAGATAAATGTGTTCAAAAAAGTTTTAGGCACAATACACACTTTTTTGTACATAACAGTTTTTTTCAATAATATATTTGTTACAAAATTTTATTTAGATGGTCCTATGTATTTATATACTACGAATGACGGAGTGTGGCATTTTTACATTTGTAGTTTGTCTGCCTTTATCTATTTTATGTAATTTATGTACATTTAGATAGTATTTTTCTGCATTTTAATTGGATTTTTTATTAGGGTCTTGTGCAATGTGCTTGACTGGTTGAATACCATTATTTGTTGGTCAAGCTAGGGTGTGTGTTACTTTAAAAGGCGTTCTTTTGGTGTTCATTTTATCTTGATAAAGTCTCTGAATCGTCAGAGACTAAAGTGCTTTGTTTACATTGTTTTTATTGTGACAATATTGCTTTATTTGGCGACTTCAGTTTAAGTAAATTTATTATTTTTCACATTCTATTCTTGACTGGGTTGTGTCCTGGATCCTGTGGTTGATTTGTGAACCTGTTTGGTACTTTTTTTCATTTAGAATAAGAAAACACTCACTGTATATTCACAGTGATATCAGAGTTCAAAATCACAGGAAATATTTAAAACATTGCAACACAGTCTCAAATAAATAATGAAAAATATCTAATCTAAGCTTTGTTATATTCCTGACTGAATTGGAGAGTTACTACATCCTAGTTAACTTAAGGGAAGGCAGATGTGGTGAATGGCTCTTCTACCTTTTGTAGTCAGGTCCAAGACAGACTATAGAATGTTAACTCTCTCTAAGAGATCTCTCAAAGTAATATCTCAAATATTACTGTGGGGAAAACTTGCAGAACGACAATTTCTTGTCATCTGACTTTTAGCTCTCAAGTGAAACCCTCACTGCTGGAAGCTAGCAGTATTTAGCATTTCCCTGTGAAAATACAAACTTCAGCTCTTCGGCTGATGCTAGAAGTCATAAAACAATTGTAGTCATTAGTTCACTCAGAAGACAATACAGAAAGTTTCTCAGCACAGATACTATCTGTAGCTGCCATGAAGTAATTAAACAGTTTCCACTATTAAAATATATACATTTAAACAGTTACAATATTGTTATATTTTTCTGTTCTCTTCCAGCAGGGCACACTGCGGATACAGCTTTAAGCTCAGTACTTTACAAAACATCTTTTCAACACACATCTGTACAAGCCTAGTTTGATATACTCATGACACAATTCTAATATAGTTCTAACACAAGCATCTTATATAAATCATGTTGATATTCACAAATGACAATTATTTTCAAAATTCCAGATAGCTGGGGTGGCAGCATCTCCTTTCATCAGAATATTTTTGCACTTCTTCAGATACTTCTTTTTCCAAACAGATCAAAGTTTATTGGTCTATATAATGTTTTTCATAAATCTGTTGTATTAATGAATACACATTTTTATTTGAGGCTTCTAACAGTTTTTCTTGTGGAAGTATTTTCCATTCCCCTAATTTTGCTCAATCTTTTTGTACATCTTGTGTCTGGAAATTCTGGGCTTTTTGCATAATTTTAACAAAATTCTTATCCTCAATAGTCCATCTTTATGGCTCTTCTTTGGCCTATCAGTTTTATTGGTTTTTATGACCTTCTATTTCCTTCTACAACAGGAGGGCCATTCTCCCCCTAGGCCTGGCTTGGTCCCATTGTAGGAATATTTCCATATTTTGAGGATTCTACACTGTCATTTTTTCCAGTCCTGGCACCAGTATGCCTACCAGGACTGGTCTCTCTCATCCTGGGTCTTGTGCACCCAGCTATCTTTTTAAATTTTTGTCCTACTTCTGTCCCTGTCCATGACATATGTTATACAAAATATAGTCTATATATCAGTGGCGTCATGGTGGGATTTTGTGAAAAACAGGGTCCACCTCGTGCAGGTACTCACCAAGACTTGAGGATGAATTCAATTTTAGCAATACTACTCTCCTTTGTTTGCTGATTTCTCTCTCCATTTGGGATCCTGATGGTGAGACAGTCAGAAAATCTATTCCATATGGACATGTATGACTTTCTGGTACTGTGCTTCTTAGCTTCCAGCAGCACCCAGAGCACACCCTCAGAAAAGAGGTGCCTAAAAGGAATCAAAACCCTATCGCCCACAGTGCCATTTAAAAAGCTGCCAGTTAAGGATGGATAAGAGATTCCTTACCTTGTGTAAGATCATCCAATCAGTGAGGTAACTTATGGTGACTACCCCAACCCTAGCCAGGTGATAAAGAAGGGGGAACCAATGTTGCTTGGGCCAAAAGGGAGTTACCAGCATGAATCTGAGAGAGTCCTGCCTGAATTTGTGCCTAACTCAAGGCTACAAGAAGTAGTTGGGAAAGGCATGCAGAAACATTCCCACCCAAGGAAAAGATAGGGTGTCCACTTTCCAAGCCAGATGACTTGGTACTCTGGAACACACGTGGACTCAGTGGTGAGAAAATCCTTTTATGTTGCACAACTTATAAGCAAGGGCATGGCATCCACTGTAATCCACCCTTATTAGACCAATCATAGACGACAAACTCCCTTTGCTATGTACCTGACCAGGCATATGCAGCGACTAGAACCTCAAAGGTTCCTTATAAAAAGAATACTATGCAGAGCACCTTAAAGCCTTTTCCCTCTAATCAGTCTCCTACAGATTGGTGAGGGGTGATCTATGCCTGGCTTACATGGCATCTGCAAAACCCACACTTATGAATCTTCTACATATTCTTAAGTCAAAGAGTACCAATAATATAAGGCCTAGGGACCTGAATTTTGTCTGTAACTTAAACAGAACATGCAGAGAGAGACATGTGTGTCTCAGAGACTACCGCTCTTATGGAACAGGCTTCCCATTCATGTGAAGCTGAGTTAGTCTATTACCCAGTTGAATCACAACTTACACCAGTGGAAGGGGAATAGGAAATTTACAACAGGCCTGAAACCCATGTCCCTTATGGATACAGGTAGCTTATAAATGCCTGGCCCTCAAAGTAATGTTTGGATACAGGACATCATTATTCTTTTGGGAAAACTTGGCTAGGCTTAGAAAGCACCCCCCCCCCAGAGTTCTTAGCCTAGTAACAGTCTATGAATCTATGAAGTTGTCTGTTCAGAGGAAAAGCAAAAGGGTCTACCTGAGGAATACCTCACCAATGGACTACATCCAGAAACATCTCTGTGAAGCATCCATTCATGAGCTTGTGTGCTGGACCTGCTCAATGAGTCTGCCACTAATCTGTGCTCTGAAGGAATGCAAACTGCCTATAGAGTCATTTGATACTGGACAGCAAGATCCCATGCTTGAAAGGCTAACTTGCAAAGAAGATTGTCCACAAAGACTTTGAGGGGAATGGGGATGAAAAGCATGCACAGCCAGAAGCAGAGGCCTCATCTCTTATGTTGATATGATCTGACCTCTGATGAGTAGGCCACGGACCCTGGACCTTTAGAGGGCCACAGGAAGCCCCCTCCACAAGTCTGAGGCATCCATGTACAGTACCTAAGATGGAACTGGAGTCTGGAAGGGAAGTCCTGGCTTGATAGAGTGTTGTTGAATCCACCACTGAAGCTCAAGTATGGCACAATGAAGAGGAGGAACAAGGGACTCCAGAGGGTGGCAATGCTGAAGCTACACTGATTTGAGGTACCAATGTAGCTTCCTCATATGGAGCCTGGCAAGAGGAAGCATGGGAATAATACAGGCCATAAACTCCAGAATCCACAGAAACTCCCTGGTCGTAACAGAAGACAGAGGAAGGAGAGATTGCGAAAAAAGTAGGCAGAAAAATCCTTTGGAGCAGTAAGGGAAGCCAACATCAGAAGAGTCTGAAGCCAGCACCCTAGGAAAATATGATCCTAGGAGGGTGTTGTACAAGATTTCTGGAGATTTACAGTTAGCCCCAGACTTTGCAAAAGACAAGTGGTAACGTGGAAATCTTGCAACAGACTTCTAGGAGAGGGAGCCTGAATGAGTAGGTCATCCAGATAGGGGAAATGTGTGTTCCTTGAAGTCTGCAAAATGCAATTACAGGAACAATGCATTTTTTGAATACCCTTGGGACAGTAGGGAGGTCAAAGGGCAAAGCAGAGAACTGAAAATGACAGAGAAATTCCTGAACAGAGGGTGAATGGGGATATGAAGGTAGGCATCCTTGAGGTCAGGGGAAACCAAGAAGGCCTGCGGAAATGGAAGAGGAAACAAGGTTGGAAGAGACAGCATTCAGAAAGAAGGGACCTTGAGAAAGGTACTGAGTAAACAAAGATCTGGAATGGGTCTTCAGATACCATCCTTTCGAAGAACCAAAAACATTTTAGGAGTAAAACCCCAATCCCAACTGGGAGGGTTGAAATGGCTGAAGGGTGCGGTGATACAAAGGGACTACAAAACCTCTGGAAAATGATGAAGCTGCTCTTGAAGAGACTGAAGAATGCCCGAGAAGGGGGGGGGGTGTTTACAAACCAATAAATAGCACTGATGAATGGCAGACAGCACCAAGGAATCAGAGGTTATCCAAAACCACTGTAGAAGGGTCAGAGAAAAGCACAGAAAACAGGGAGACATACCCAAAAAAGCCAACTGTCAAATGGAGACAGGCTTGTCCTAAAAGGAAGGCTTCTGAGAAGGAAAAGTTTGAGTGGATTTGGCAGGAAGAATATGCCTAGATCTCTTCTTATCTTTGGGGGGTGGGCGAGTCTGTCGGCAAACAAAGGTGGACTTAGAAGAAGGGCAATTCCTCTGGAACTTTGGGATAGGAGAGACAAAACTATGTTTCAAGGTGTTACCCTTATCCTGAAGGGACTATAAACAGGTCAACAGCAACTGTCCCAAAAAGATTTTTTTATTATCCAGAGGGACATCCAAAAGCTTGGCTTGAATTTCATCAGGTACAGCCTGCAGACAATCAAGAATAACTCCCCATCACAGAACCAAAAGCAGCATCATCACAGCTGCATTTTATGGAGTGATGGGTAACCTAGGAAGTGGATGCAAGGAGGGAAAAGAGCTGAAGCCTTCCCTTAAGAATCAGGAATGTCAGAGACCACCAAAGCAACCTGAGAAAGAATGTATAAAACATACCCAGTCATGTGGGTTTAGCAATTAATAGCCCTAAAAGACAAGGTGGCAGCAGTATAAACTTCTTATCCAACCTCTCCATAGTCTGACTACTCTTATCTGATGGAAGGAGCTTTAGCAGATGGCAACAGCTTAGGTCTCTCAGATGACAACAAAACCACTGAAGTATCAGCAGAAGGGCTCTTATACAAAAAAAATGCAATCCCCAGGCACCTTATAGAACCTGTCAGTTTTTTTAGGAGGTGGGGGCTGAGAATCAGAAGCCACAGAGGCAGCAGAAAAGGTGTCCAAAAGGGCTGCCAAAACAGGATGGTTTAGGAGAATCCATTTGCAAAAGCTCATATCTTTTTTGAACGTCAGAGACCTAGAAGCAATCCCATATGAAGTACTCCATCATATTAGCAACAGTATCCTAAAAGGATAATTCTTCCAAGGGGGAATCCAGGCTAAGAGAATACTATTCCTCAAACCTTAGTCTACGGGGGAAGGAATTTGAGGGGAGTAAGCTAGGGACTCCTCCCAAGTCTCCAAATTCTCATGTGAGGAATCCAATTATCTAGGCCTCTTCACAGGGGTGGAAGACTTAGGGAGGAGCAGGAACAGACATCCCTTGAAGCTTCAAGACCATTAAAGCACAGAATAGACCCCCCCCCCCAAGCACAATCCTGCCATTCATGTTGGGGATCTTTAACAGGGGTAATTTTTTTTTTTCTTGAGCGGGACTTCTGCCCAAAAAACTCTCAGTGGTTCAGACCCTTGATGACATTCAATAATAGCAGTTGGAATATTTTACCCTACCAAAATCTGAACAACCTCCCTCTGAAACAATCAGCCGAGGTTCCCCCTCAACATCCAGAACAGTCGCCAGAAAAGCCTCCAAGAAAAATGTGATAAGTTGGATCCATACCAGCCTCTGACAGGGTCATGGCAGAGAATCCAAAGCAAGCACTGGACAGCCTTCAGGGCCTTCACTAGCTTCTAGAGAGAAAGTTATGTCCAAGGGAGGCTGGACAAACACCAGATCAGGCCTAGCTTTTTTGGACGATGACTTGGCAGATGGCAGACCTCGGGATGGGAGAATTCCACAACAGCTCCCTGGTCCAACAGCTTAAGTCATTGGTTCTCAAGGTGTTCAGTTATGGAAGATAAGTGACTGCAAAGGGCCTTAGGGACAAATGCTTGAAAGATGGAGCACTGCAAATGATCATGGGAAGTGCTTAAGTATAACAGACACTGGTTGTGATAGTATTTAAGGGGAAGCTGCCTCCACAGTGACATTTTCCATTCTCGGATGACATGAACACAAGTACAATATAATAAGGAAAAAAGGTAGAGAAGAAACCCCAATGGGGCACTTATCTGAAGAAGGAGTGGTAACCAGCATGGCAGAAATGTGTTGAGACCGACGTTTAACAATGGCATTTAGACTGGTGGCAAAGTAGCTCTGAGTGGTTGTGTGAGTATGTCACCTTTATGTCCTAAGCCTTATGCAGGGAGCATACGTGTGGCATACCACATCTATAAAATCTAAAGGCTTTGGTAGACTGGCTGGATGTTGGGCTATCCTTGGCATGATATCCCTTATGAAAAGACTACTCTGACAATGGCATATACGGAAATCATGTGTGATTTTGTATTACTGTAGTACCTTGCAGGTACTGACAGGTAAAAAGGGTATGTCGACATATGGAAAACATGCATGTCTGACAGCCATGCAGATTTAAGTGTGACATGATGCCTACATTAATTGCTGATCATGCATACAGTAAATGGAATCGATGCATCCTTTTAAAATTTATTAATCAATTCTTTGTAATGAAACTTGGAAGTTGTCACTGGAGACTCTGCTACGAACAAACAATGATGTGTTCAAGTAAGGAAAGCTAAAGAAACAGCACTAACTGGAAGTATTTTTTTCTTCTTCGTTTTTGCAGGGGGCAAGGCCCCAAGCACTCCCCACAAATTAAACATACCAACAAGATCGCACTACATTGAGGAAAAGGGTAAACTATGAATAGATGATCAATATTCATGCCGCCATCGGTATGAATATTACTTAAGTTTACTAAGACGTCACTGATTGTTGGATAGTGGGCAAGGTTTAGCCGGAACTTGCTACTGGGTATCCTGCGAGGTACTATACTAATGCAAAGCCGAATAATGTATGTAAATGGAAAAAATGTTAACATGGGGTTTTTTTTCTATTAATGCATGATTACTTATGTTTTATATCTTAAGTGATGAATTAATTCGTGTTTTAAAAAAAAGAAGGGAGGCTATAGCCTTGAAAACAAAAAAAAATTACACTCCAAATATATGCTAATGCATCCATATGATGTTCACTCCTGATTTCTTACCTGCTGTTCTTGTTGTTGCCTCATGACTACCTGAGAGAACTTCCTCTGGTTCTGCAGTAACTGCTGCTGCTGCTGCTGCTGCTGCTGCTGCAGGAGAAGCTGGCAAGCCTAAGGAGGTGAAGAAAAAAATTAACTTTTTTTGGGGGGGCAAAATTAAGTTTTTTTTGTTTCCTGGAGTACATAGCTTTAAAGTAATGATGCAGACATTATTACATAGGATTGTTACATTTTTTTTTAGTTTATAACTAAAAGTTACAAATATAAACCAGACTCCTGAGACTTTTATTAAATAAAAACACCATAAGACTAAAATGGAGCAAACAATTAATGTCAGAGTGCATCAGCACACTCTAGATGTCATCTGTGTAGTCTTCTACCACCATCCAAATTCTCTTCTCATGCACTTCTCTCTTCATATGTACAACTTTTACCCAAATCTATCTGCATAAAACTGTTCAGCAGTTCTAAGAAAACAGACTTAACTTCTGCAGCTGGCTACATCCTGTTAAATACTTAACTGCCCAAGTAAACCATTCACACCAGCTGGGAGCAGTGATCCCAGTGTGACTTTTCAGACTGATGTTGAAGATGTCCTCTTCTTTTTTCGGCTTTTCCCGGTTAGGGGTCCCCATAGCGGAACTCCGGTCCGCTAATGAATGGCAGTAGATTTTTTTTACGGGTGCCGAGGTGCCAGCTCGACGCTCAACCTTCAACGAAGGCACGCCCATTCTACACATGTCTTTTGAATGCCACTCGACTGCAGGGAGGACATGCATACTCCACACAGAAGGCGCTCCAGCAGAGAATCGAATCGGAGAACCTTTTGCTGTGAGGCAACAACACTACTGCGGCTTGATGTTAAACAGGTCCTCAACTCTCAAATTAAAAGATCAGTTTTAAGATAAATTATTTCAAAGCATCATCCCTTTTATGACTTAACAGTACACTTTAATAGTCCTGACTCTCTTTTCATAAAAAAATGCTATTAAAAGTTTTGACCCACTTCTCAAAAATTATGCTTTACTGTCCAAGGTCATGCAATCCTTTTATCTCAGTCTCATCCAAAGATAAATATACTTTTTCAGAAAAACATGAACACTTAATGAAGTATATCAGCAGCAGCCAAATCAGGCATTTGTACAGTTCACAATCTGTGCTTCGCTACTAACAAGCGAGTTACTACTAACACCTTGCATGGCCTAGCCTCTGGTAATATGGTTGCCTGCAGCTGTCTGGTTCAATTTATCCAATACCCTGCACATACATTTAACAATCTAACAATTTTCCTGGATGTTCTCCAAACATTACCACTACATTTTATTTTGGTGGGTACGTTTGAAATACACTTCAAAACAAATACTAATATAACCTAGCCAAGTCTATCTCCTTATGTCTACAACAGATCTGGTTCTGCCAAAGGCTGTCAGGGATTCTATAAGAAACAATCCATGTTTTTTTTACTGCACTTGCAGAGAAGTCAACTTAAAAGATCATGTTTCAAGGAAGGCTGGAAAAACTGACAGATAATCACTGCCTGCTAAAACAATGCATACCAGCCGTGGAATGTGCAAGAGTAAATGTAAAATAGTTAAAATTGACTAATTTGGAAAAATAAACCTTTTTAGTGTACTTCTGCTTCTGAATCAAATGAAAGTACTACTGACATACTGCAGGTTTGCAAACTTACACACACTACTTGTACTGAACAGTCTATTTAACTTCTTTGATGAGTGGTCATCATGCTATAACACTAATTAATTTTTTTTTTCAAAAGACAAAAGGTGTCTTTCCTTTGTAATATGCCCTTGGTGAAATACCACACAGTCTGGCGCAGGTAAATCAGTGCGAAAAACTGACCATCTGTCTTAGGTTTGTTTTGCAGATGGACAATCTGTGGAAATGAGATATGACCTTTGTTACCTCCATAAGAATGAGTTGCATCATAAGCCTTCCCTGCCTGAGTCGGACATTTTACATTACAATTTGATTTCACTGTGGATATTGCATTGGATTTTTGCTGCTTTAGTGAGGCTGCAATCCAAAAGCAAAAACCACCACATATTTCACCAGAAAAAAAAAATACTTTTTTGCACTTTGCTACATGCCACAGTTAAAATACTACATACTGGAGTGTGTAAAACAGAGTGGAAAAATCAGTATTGTGCTACACTGAAATCCTTAAAGACAGAATAGCAATTTTAGGAATCTTAGATGCGCTTTGTGACTGAATGTTATGTTGTTACTGTCTGAAAGTGTCAAAGAAATCTCACAGGGGGATCTTGTATGAAAACAAGCTGCAGTATGAAGTTTTTCTTGAAGTGGTACTGAAACAATGAAACATGTAAATGGTCAAACATTCTTTGATTACATAAAATTAGCTTTCTGTATTGCTGCTTTAGCTATGCCATTTTCAAAGTTCTGTCTTTGTGGCTTTATTACAGCTGTAAATATTTAGTTGTTACACTATAAATACAATGGTATATATGGTGGCAGCAAAGGATCACTAAAATGCTCATTGAGCAGAATGATGGCTTCAAACAGGATTACCCAACCACAAAGGCTGAAAAATCAGTGGTCTCTGGTATCACTTAGTATGTTTCACCCCTTATACGATTTACAAATTCCACAAAAAGAATATGACACACATTACAAATCCTGCCTGACAAGGGATAGAGGAGTCTGTGGGAACAAGCTCCTCCTCATCAGTACCACCCACTGACTTGTACAGTGCAGTTTCTAACCTACAAATCAATTTTACCGCAAGTTTAGCTCCCAGACTGCAAAAGTGATGTTGGCTTACATACTGAACGGTAATTCCGAATCTTCAAGGATAACTCAAGTCAGCAGGTTTTCACTACTTCTGCACATATCAAGCAAGTCTTCAGCATTTCTTTCTTCTTAACTCATTCACTCCAACGGAGCTCAGGAAGTTTGCACTGTAACTTCCAATGGGCCTAAGCCTTTTCACAGAATCAGATTATGTCCTCACATTTCAAACAAATGCTCATATCTCTGGAACCATAGGGGTTATGAAAGAAGTATAAATGGCAAACTCTTCAGCACAAACTATTTTTGTTGCTGTAGTATTCTTTAGATTATTGATCTTAAACTGAATTTTATAAGTCACAGTAAACACAGTAACTATTATGTTTGTAATATTTTGCAAACTTACAATATCTCATCAACCCCTCAGGTTACACACATACTGTCAAGCAGCATCTTTGTTCATCTAGCTGAGAGCTTTTATATGAAGCTAAGGAGTTTGGCCTGTGTTACTTGGTTGTTGAGATATTTAGAAAAATGTGAAAATTATATCTATAAAAATTAATATCATAAAAACAACAGTTAATATAACTTTATCTGCACTAGATAGAGGTCAAATATTACTGCAGTTGAGTTTGCCACTGTGTAAGTTTTAAGATGAAATCTTTTAAAACCTTGTCCATAGCATGGTTTTGGAAATATTGATGCAAATATGAACAAGCAATATTTGACGCCTTGAGACGTCAGTAGAAGTTAACTGCAGATGCACCTGGAGGCGTCACTCGGATGTAATGTGTTAGAGGTTTACACCACCCTAAAGTCCCTGTCAAAAGAAGGTCTGCTACAATGACATACTTGGGTATATGGATTAAAGATCCTCTTACAGCAGCCAAGGATATGTGGGAAGAGACTAAACTCAAATTTAGAAGACTAAAGCCCCTAATTACAAATGTAGATAGTAAGATACAAGCCCTGAAAAAGGTTTTAGTTTCTTTAGTCTTGCACGGAGGTCAAGCATACTTTTAGCAGCTTTAGAAGTTGTGGATGATGATAAAGAGCTGAATTAAATTTATTTGGGAAAAGGGAATGGCAAGAGTTAATTGTGATAAGTTGATTCTCCCAGCAGAATACCTGATCTGAAGGAACACTTAACAGCTACACTATTAAGGCTCATATACACAACTCAAACTGAAGCTTATAAATCAAAGTGGAAAGGAATGATGACGAATTGTGTGGGGGGTGCTACAGAGGGGGAATAGTATTTTGGATGGATGGAAGCTCTTTAAAAAAAAGAGCATAGAGAACATTACACTTATAAAAGCAGCATCAGGTAAATCCAAGAACTAAGTCACCACAGGAAAGTCTATTTAGACAGAACAATGGGTTCACTTACAAAGAACTCTGCAACACTTATCCAGTGTTTAAAGTGCATCTAGAACCATCCAAGATAAGATAAGAATATTTTCTTGATTACAATTGTACTTGCTTTATACTGTTATCATTACTGCTTTTGAGCATTTTTAAAACATTTAATATTGTGGCAAAAGGTTTACTATTGAAATGTCGAACGGCACTACATCGACTGTACTATAGTCGAACACGGAAGTTCAAAAATAGTAATGTCGATGACAAAAAAACAATCTAGGACTGTGTTTTAACATGGGTCGAGGTAGGGGAGATGTTTGTAGTTCTGAATAATACTGAACACCTACCTCGACCCATGTTAAAACCATTCCTAGATAGTTTTTTTGACGTTGACATTACTATTTTCGAACTTCCGTGTTCGACTATAGTACAGTCGACGTAGTGCCGTTCGACATTTTAATAGTAAACCGTGGCAAAATAGTAATTTCTCCATTTGTTGGCTTTTCTAGACTGTGTGCCTCAAAACCTCTTTGCAGGAGGCCATATTAGCCATGGACTTAGTTGTTTAGTAGTTTGTTGTTTAGTCTGCACTTGAGACCTGGTTTTACATTAACAGATTCTAGGGATGGACATCCTGTGGCAGAAAGTGTTTACCTGGGCTCTCTGAGCTGGGAAGCACTGGAGGAAGCTCAAGGGATGGTTATTTATTGACTAGAATGTAAAGGAGGCAGTTTCCAAGCTTTTTCCCCCCTCTGCTTGCAGTTTTCCACTGAGCTGCGGTGGTCAGCAGTGTCTTGTATAATAGCAAACACTGACAGTAAAATTTACTTAAAAGTTAGAATTGAATCCGAAAACTTTTAAGCAGTATGGCATTGTGCAGAAATAAGCTTAGAACAGCTAGCTTATGCACAACCATATAACATTCTTCCCTTAACCCCAGAAATTACCCCATGAGATGCCTGTTAAAATTCAATCCTTAATCCTAAACAGCAAACGCCTTTTAGAGGTCCATATAACCTGGATATGCAATTTCCAAATGTCTCTGTATCTAACTCTATAGATTTGGGCATCCTAAGGCAATGTAGTAATTGTTCATGTTCTCGGACAACCTGTTAATCATTAAAGAAAATAACAATGTGCGAGAGAGATGTAAATACGCAACTTCCTTGGAAGTAAAAATTTTTGCATACAAATGAGACTGTCAGGAATATCCACCTTACATCCCTCACACACACTGTTCATGATGCACACAGATTGTCTTACGCTGAGGCACTTAAAAGAAACCTTCCCAAATCTCAAAGGCATCTAAAGCTACCTATTGTCAACATTGCTTCTCATTAACCACTAAAACACACATCAAAAGCAACAGCAAACATCTCACATAAGCCGATACCTAATGGTCCCACCACGTGCAGACCCATAAGGCAAGCATACATTTTCTTTAACACTGGTCACTGGGAACTCTATTCTGCAACACAGAGATGCCTCGCTCACTAGGTTGGACAAGGAGACAATGGTCAAACTGCCCATCTGGATCCAGGAACCACAATATCACACATTCACTCAAGTTATTGCATCCCAGGTACTAATATAAATCTATCATAGTCCATGTGCGTGCAAATGACAGACACCTCACTGGACTATATGAAGAGAGATATAATGGATCTATCGAAATGTGTCACAGATTGGTAGGAGCCTTGTAGTGCAGCACTCTACCTTCACCATGGATGTTGCTACAGTATGCACATAAAATGACTGATTTTAATAACTGGCTTAGTTTCTGGTGTCACTCCAGACGGATCCAATATCTGTCAGCATGGGAAAACATGTTCAAACGTCCACACTGCTTTGCCAAGGATGGGATGCACCTGCCCCTCTTAAGCTTTCAGATATTTATTTATTTGCAATTTGTTTACCAGGATGGTCCATTGGGCCATGAGGAGTCCATTTTCAATGGAGTCCTGGGGAGAAAAGCTCCAAAAAATACAAATAAGTAAGAGAGTTACAGATTTAGAGACTAACAAATAATAAGTAAAAGAGTTACAGAGTAGCAAATACCAATTACAAAATTTATACAGTTGAGCCGCATCAAAATCAACAGTATTTACAATACATACAATACTTGGCATATGCTGGATTGAGTGTGAGAAGTCTCCTATTACAGAAGTCTGCAGGATTATAGAATAGTGCTGATTTGTTCAGGGAATAGGCTAAAGAGGTGTATTCAGGAGTTAGATGGCTAAGGGAGGCTACTGGCAGATAGGAGAAATTGTAAACAGACAGGGATGTTATGTAGGATGGGAGCAGGAGCATTCCCATTTTGAGGTTAGGTGTGAGTGGAGAAGAGTTTTGAAGACAGAGAGATTATTGGTGGTGCATATATGGGGTGGGAGAGAATTCCAATGGTGAGCTAAGCAGCAGGAGAGAAGATTTTTACCAGGAGGTCAGCTGGGTTTGTGCAGTTTTATTAGGTTTTGGAAGCTGGACCAAAAGCATCTATTTGGAAGATGCACTTTGAAGGTAGAGAAGAGGGAGGGGCAGAGATGAGGTTTAAAAATAAGTTTGTGTGCTTGTATAACTTACATGTAGATAAGATAGTTGGGCAATTCGATCCAGTTAAGTTGGTGCAAGGAGATACAGTGGTGGGTATTGGACCTGTGGCCGATTGCAAATTTTGAAATGTTATAGTAACAGGAGGAGAGTTTAGATTTGAGGGAGGCTTGCAGATTAGTAAGGATGGAGGCACCATACAAGAGGGAGGGGATGAGGTATGTGATTGCAAGAGTGAGTCGGGTGGAGGGAGAGATGAAGCGATAGTGGCAATAAAGCATGCCGAGTTTTTTGTGAGTTTTTTTGATGTTCATCTGGATATGGCTGTCAAATTTTAGTTGGTCATCAATGAGTATTCCTAGTAATTTAGCAGTGGAGACTGTTTCAAGAGGAGTGTTATCTTTGCTGGTAATGGAAAAAGAGCTTTTGTCTAGGGTAATACATTTCGAGGGGGAAAATAGCATAAGTTTTGTTTTAGTAGCATTTAGTGTTAGATAGTTTTCTAGAATCCATTGTTCTGTGGAGGAGAAGACATCCTGGGTTAATTTTATTAGTGCAGTAGTGGAGGTTGCAGAACAGATTATAGTAGAGTCATGAGTACTGGATGAAGCTGGTGCTAGGGATGGCCTGGTAGAAGTCATTATTGAAAACATTAAAAAGAAGGGGACCAAGAATTGAGCCTTGGGGACCCCTGTGAGTGTGTTTTGGAAAGGGGAGATAGTTTTTTTTTCCATTTAACTGCTTGTTGCCTATTGGATAGGTAACTTGGTTAACCAATTAATAGAGAGTATGATAGATTTAGTTTAGAGAGTTTAGTAAGAAGAAGGGTGTGAGAGATGGTATTAAAGGCCTTAGAAAGGTCTAGGAGAAGTGTAGATACAATATAACCATAGTCTCGGGCTTTGTTTATAGTTTCTAGGAAGGAGAGGAGGGCTGTTGTGGTGCTATGGCTTGGACGGAATCCATGTTGGGTAGGAGTAAGGAGGTTGTGGTTTGTGAGATAAGGGAGAAGTTGTAGGTGGATGCATTTTTCAAGGAGTTTTGAAATGGGGACAAGATAGCAATGGGATGGAAATTGGAAATGTCATTATTATTCCCCCCTTTGTGTAGTGGAATGATGTAGGCCTTTTTCCAGAGCTGGGGAACATAGCTTTCAGAGACTGAATGATTTATTAGAATGCAGATTGGGAAGGCAATGGTTTCGGATGTTATTTTTAGGAAGTAGGAGGGTATTTCATCAGGGGTATTAGAGCAGGGTTTCAATTTTTGAAGGAGTTTTTATTAAAGATATTAAATTTGATCCACCCCCTTAGCTCCTTTTTTAGGCAATGCCAAAAAGACAGAATTACCACTAAAGTGGTACAGCTTAAGGTGTTACTGCTCAATGCTCAGAGCCTAATCAAAATAACTCCACACTCTTCACGCCTTTCTCACACTGGAGAATGTAGACATCTGTGCTGTGACTGAGATATGGTTTAAGACAGTGAAAATACTCTGGTAGTGCAAGGCTACCACATTCCACACATTCAGACCAACAGCAGCACAGACAAAGACCAAAGGTGGAGGTATTTTGATCTGTGTTAGCAACAAACATAGCTCCAGGTTGGTTAAACAGGCTGATATCATGGACCTCATCCATGTGCATTTCACCACAGCTAAGGTCGCTTACCATATCATGTCTATCTACACAGGTCACCATCTATGCCCTAGAGTCTCAACTCTTACCTAAACCTACTAGAGGCGCTCACCATCCAACCAAACTCTATTCATGGGTGACTAACTACCCCTCTACAAAGTGGGAAATGTACACTGCTTCAAACTCACAGGCACAATGCGTCCTGGACTTTATTAGCACAAAACATCCTGAATACATAGCACACACACCCACCAGAGGATCTAACTTAATGGATTTGGTGCTCACCAACAAGGGGAGAAGATTAGCCCCCCCTCCACTGTCACATTCTCACTAGTGAGGTCAGATCACAAAGCTGTCTCACTTGAAGTAAAATCAGTCAACCCAAGAAACCCAGCTAAACCAGTAACAGGAATGATTCAAAGGCAAACTACATCCTACTGAGTGAGAGTATGTCAAAATTCAGGCTGCCCCAACCCCGAGACCAGTTACCTACACAGAATTATTCATAAAGTCACTATGCAAACATGTGAATGGCTGCATAGAGGCTGTTGTACCTACCAGAAATAAACCCAAGACAAATAAAAACAAACCCCACTGGCAGAATCCTTACCTAAACAGGGTACATAACAAAAGAAAACTCATGGCCAAAATCAGGAAAACTAACTCCCTAAAAGACAAGTGCTCCCTTGTACAACTAAACAAAAAACTAAGAGGTCTAAGACCAACGTGGCCAACTATGAGGTAAGGATAGCCACGTAGACTAAGGACAATCAGAAGGCCTTCTTCAGCTATGTCCATAACCTTAGAGGTAACACAACAATGTGCTGAACTGGTGGTGAATGGTACAATCTACACTAATTAGAGTGACAGTACACCTACTGGCTTATAAATTCAGCTCAAAATTCACCCCCCAAGCTCTACCATGTGACATCCCCTCCAACATATTTCCCCTAGCTATCAGCAGGGGTCAGGTGCTGACAGCACTTGCTAAAGCCAAGAACGCCACCTCCATGGGTCTTAACATCCTCAACCGCCTCCTGAACAGTCTACAACATGACCTATTAGGACCACTTCAGGCACTCTTCAGCTACAGTAAAATAAAACAGGCAAAAGACCCAGAAACACTGTAGAAACTTTAATCAACCATAGCACCTCAGCAAAATGTCAAGGAGTAAAACGCATAAACAAAATTCAGAAATATATAAAACCACATGACTAATCAATCAATTAGCAAAACAATTCAAATTAGATACTTCTAATTACATTGAGTTCAAACCCACAGGAGTTAAAGTGCCGTATTTTAAAATATAAACCGTTTCTTTGTACAATAATTTATCTTTAAGCAAACATTTTCACAAAGATTAACAGGTACTTGTTCAAGGATAGTACCCTGTAATAAAATTCAAAGATTATAAACTTATCCGGCTATGTGTTAACCAATGAACAAATGTCTGTCTTAAATTTGCAACTTAAATTTATTCCGACTGTCTTACTACGTTTGTACACCCTTAAGGCTGATCAACGTGTAAGGAAGTTGTACTTGGCACACTTCTCTAATAAGGAGACATCATTTAATAATATTCAAAAATTTTCTGAAATGAGTGTAAGTTTGGAGAAAAGCTTTTATTTGTGTTTTCTAGATGATGTAATGTTTACTATGGTTCAGACCAATGCATACTGTCTACTAGACACTTCTATGATTAAATATAAAAGACAGTTTTATACCTCTATTTAGCAATGAATGTGTACAACAGTTCTCAGTCATGTTTAATTATGCTGTGGATAGTACTTCTGAAGAATTTATGAAAGACAAAAGGAATGCCCAGTATAATTTAACTAAAGCTAAGTGGTTAGTCTTGAGGGATCCGAGACTCACAAGCTAGTTATTAAACCAGTGGACAAAGGGAATAAAATAGTGATTATGCATTATAAGCAGTACATGTAAATGTGCTATGATCATTTGATTAAAAAATGTATATGAGAAGGTGAATACTGAGCAATACAATGAAACCTTGGAATAGTACCAAACATTAATAAAGGATATAGGTTGGGTGATTTCACAAAAGAGGATGCAGAGAAAAAAGTTGATACCCAGGGTTGTGATATTGCCAATTTTTACTGTTTGCCTACAATGCATAAAGAACTAATGAAACCACTCTGCCATCTTATTGTTTCGGCTTGTAACTATTTTTCACATAACATTGGGTTATTTTTGCATGAGTATCTTTTCCCTTTTATTATGAAACTTCCCTCATATCTTACAGGTACGACGGATCTTTTAGAAAAAAATCTCAGTTTGAATGGAAGACAGGCATGTACTGGTTGACTTAAGATGTTAGAAGTCTTTATACCAGAACTGTTCATGAACAAAGTACAAAGGCACTACATCACATTTTAGGTGATAGTTCCCTTGCTAGTTATGTTAAAAAAACTTTTATATTTTTGCTTGATTAATAACTTTTTTTGTTTAACTTTAAGAATGAGATTTACCACCAAACTCAGGGCACAGCTATGGAGACTTCTCCTGCCCCCATGTATGCTAATTTGAGTATGCCCTTACTTGAAAATGAATATTTGTATAGACATGATTTCTTTCATAAGTATGTTGTTTATAATTTTAGGTATATTAACGATTTGTTTGTAATGGTGGAGGTAATGAGGTTGACAGTTTTGTTCGAGATTTGCAAAATAAGAGACTTCACTTTCTTTCTGATCGCCTACAAATGGGGGAGAAAGTCTTCTTTTTGGATCTTAAGTTGCAAAGCTTGAGTAATGAAAAAAACACATACCTCTTTATACAGAAATTTTGCTGATGGAGGCCAATATCTAAATGGAGGAGTTGCCATCCCCTCTCATTTGATCTCATCTCTGCACTATGGAGAACTTTTATGCAAATGTAGATAATGCAATAATGACAAAGACTTCTATGAAGAAGCAAGGAAGACTGTTGATATGGTCATAAGTAGGGGGTTATAAAAGTAGAGGAGGTCCTGGGATTTTACAGGAGAGTCACTGAGGAGCAGGGATGTATCAGTGGTAACATTGAGAAGTCTATTAGTGAGGTTTACTATTCGGGTAGACTGATTCTCTCTTTTGAGAGCAATGAAGAATCAGTTTCAGGTAGTCCGGTTAATACTACGCATCTCTCTTCTTTATCTAGAATCGGGGGTAATATAACTGATGGTTGTTGTTGTATTTCTTTCGGCTTTTCCCAGTTAGGGGTCGCCACAGCAGAACTCTGGTCCGCTAATGATTGGCAGCAGATTTTTTACAGGTGCCAAGGTGCCAGCTCGACACCCAACCTTCAACGAAGGCACGCCCATTCTATGCATGTCTTTCGAACGCCACTGGACCGCGGGGAGGACATGCAGACTCCACACAGAAGGCGCTCCAGCCGAGAATCGAACAGGAGAACCTCTTGCTGCGAGGCAACAACGCTACCGCTGCACCACCGCGGCTTCCAGTAATATAATTGATGGTAACAGGAAAAAAAAAGACAAATGTGTATTTTGTTAACACTTATACCATTTTTAGTATTACTTAAATATTTTTGTAATGTCTGATGAGCAATCATGAACTTTTTAGTATATTAAATGAAGTTTCTTTTATATGGGGTTGGAGTTTGAAGGATATGTTGGCTCATAGTAAATTTCTTTCTCCTGCTGCTCGACTTCCTATATGCCATTATGTGATGAAGGGTGCCTTTTCCATATGGAAAATGTTCAATTTGTCAATTTATAGTTGGCTCTTTTCCATGTATTAATATTAAATTTAATTCAGTAAATAGATTTACATGTACTACTGAGGGCATTGTTTATGCCCTTAAATATCCTTGTAACATGTTCTATACAGGAGAAAGTAATACAGCATTTAAATTTAAATTTCAAGAACGTATAAGGGAGATTAGAAAACCGTGTTTAGAAAGCCCTTTTGCCTTGCACTTTATACAGAAACATGAAGGCGATTTTTCTTTATTACACGGTGCAATCCTTTAACAAGTAACTGATATCAGTAAAAATGTTTTGCTCAAAGATAAATTATTGTGCAAAGAAAAAAGAAGTTATGTACTCACCATAACGTTCCATCTGAGTAGGTAACTTCATTTGTCTGCAACCTGTGGGTATCGGATCCGTCCTCGGATCCGAGCCGGCAGCTTTACCTAGCTAAAAGATCCGAGCTCCTACCTCCTCCCCCTACCCATAATCCTCTGCTACACATCCCCCATCCTCGGATCGAGTTTGCCTAAAAAGAATCCACAAGACCCTCGAAAGAGGCCAGTAACCTACTGCCTAACAGAATGAGCAATCCTATCCCATGGTTAAGAAGCAGGAAACTAGTTAGGGGGAATGGAGGGGGGTTCGGTTGCAGACAAATGAAGTTACCTACTCAGATGGAACGTCATGGTGAGTACATAACTTCTTTATCTGAAGTAGTTAACTTCATTTGGTCTGCAACCTGTGGGACAGAGTCCCCAGCTACATAGAAACCTTGGGCGGCCCTCAAGGAAGAATATTCAGGAGCACCGCGGAGCCAAAGGAAGCCCTACTCCTGGAAATCCTATCCAATTTATAATGGGAAATGAATGTATGAGAGAAGGACCAAGTAGCTGCCGAACATATGTCATCTATAGGGACTCTAGACCAGAACGCTGCAGAGGTAGCTATGGATCGGGTTGAATGAGCATGGATTCCCAAAGGTACCGGTTTGTTTGAGGCTAAATAGGCCTGAATGATGCATTGTGAAATCCAGTTGGCTAATGTCACTTTGGTAATAGGTTTACCTAAAGAAGACTTGGCAAAGGACACAAACAATTGATCAGATTTGCGGTTAGTTGCTGTCCTGTGCAAATAAAAACGCAGTTGTCTATGTACATCCAATTTGTGTAATGTGCATTCCCCTTTGTTCTGGAAATTGGGGAAAAACACTGGCAGATTAATAGACTGATTAATTTTCGACTCAGAGGCTACTTTAGGGAGGAAGGAAGGATTAGTCCTGAGAGAAACTCTGTCCTTATGAAATATTAGGTAAGGGGGGTTCATACAGAGGGCTTGAAGCTCAGACACTCTCCTGGCTGAAGTTATTGCAATCAGGAAGGCTGTTTTCCAAGATATAATTTCAACTGAGCAGAAGCAGCCAGTTTGAAAGGAGGGCCCGCCAAAGCCTGTAGGAACAAAGTTAAGTCCCATGGTGGGAACGCAGACTTAACTGGCTGTTTTAACAGAAAGGCACCTTTTAAAAAAGTTTTGCAAATCCTGGTGGAAGCCAGTGATCCTACATCATCCCCAACGTGAAAATGAGAGATGGCAGCCAACTGTACTTTAACTGTAGATGCACTGGCTCCCTGATGAAAGATATGGGACAGAAAATCAAGAATCGTCGGAATAGGGAAAGTAAAGGGGTCTAAGCCCCTGTCTTTGGCCCAGATGGAAAAACGTTTCCATTTACTACCGTAGATATTTCTGGTAGAAGGTTTGTGTGCTGCTACCAGAATAGCTTTCACTGGTGACGAGATACCGGGAGTCCTTGCTATCAGCGGAACTGGATCAACAAATCCGTGAGCTTGAGGTTGCCCAGGTTTGGGGGTTGTAATCCCGCAGGATGAGAAATTAGATCCGGAATGGGATCTAAGATCCAAGGAGGAACTATACTGTGAGACCGCAGGTAAGGGAACCAGATCTGGCGAGGCCAGAATGGGGCTATGAGGATTATCTTGCTCCCCAACCGATGGGCTTTCTGCAGGAGCTTCGTCATGAGTGGAAGCGGGGGATAAGCATAAAGGAGTCCGGGGGGTCAAGCATGAACCAGAGCGTCTCTGGGGCTCTCCCTTATTGGGGGAATTAGAGCGAAAAATTCACTGCACTTTGTGTTCGACGGAGAAGCAAAAAGATCGCAGCAAGGTAGACCCCATTTGAGGAAGATTTGTTTTGCTACTAACGGGTTTAGAGACCACTCGTATGGTGTGAGGATTAAGCGACTTAGCTTGTCCACTAGGATGTTGGTCCGGCCCGGAATGTGCGTTGCTACCAGAAAGCGGTTGGTGGAGATCGCCCATTCCCAAACTCTCATAGCCTCTCGGCAAAGGGGATAAGATCTGGTTCCTCCCTGTTTGTTGATGTACCAGACTACAGCCATGTTGTCTGTATGAATTGAAATAGTTCCCGGAGGAAGAAGGTCTTGTAGGGCTTGCAACGCCAGAAGCACCGCCCTAATCTCCAGAACACTGATATGCAGAACAGTCTCTGAGGGAGTCCACGTGCCTTGGACGGTTCTGCCCATAACATGCACCCCCCACCCAAGGCGAGAAGCGTCCGTGGTCAACGTGGCTTGGGGCTGAGGCATGACAAATGGTCTCCCCTCTTGCAGCTCCTGAGAGTGCAGCCACCAGAGGAGGGAGTCCTTGCAAACCCTGCTCAAGGGAATCGGGGTGTTCAAGGGGTGCAGTAAAAGTGACCATTGGACCTGAAGAGACCACTGAGGAATTCTCATGCACAGTCGCGCAAAGGGCGACAGACCGATGGCTGCCGCCATGGAGTCCAAAGCTCTCAGGACTAATTCCGTAGGTGGAGCTGGTGACTGGAGAATGGCCAAAACATGAAGAGACAAACTGCGCAACCTGTCTGTTGTTAGAAAGGCCTTGGAGTGGCGTGTATCTATCTTGGCCCCTATGAATTCCAGAACCTGCACAGGATGAAGGAACAATTTCTGAAGGTTTACAGTAATACCCAGATGCTGAGTAAGAGCCAGGGTATAATCCCTGGCAGAGTTGATGCCTGGGGGAGGCGGGGAGGAGCCAGTCGTCCAGGTACGGAAAGACCCGAATGCCCTGAAGTCTCAGGTGGGCTGCGACCACTGCCATGACCTTGGTGAACACCCTGGGGGCTGAGGTGAAGTCGAAGGGAAGAGCCCTGAACTGATAGTCACTGGCTCCCAGCCGAAAGCGGAGGAACCTCCTGGATCGTCTGTCCATTAGAATGTGGTAGTACACATCCTTGAGGTCTATGGAGCACATCCAGTCGTTCTCCCGTAGGAAGGGGAGAATAGATTGCAGAGTGACCATCCAGAATTTCTCTTTGGGAATGAACAGGTTTAGAGATGAGAGGTCTAGGATAGGCCTCAGTTCCCCCGTCTTTTTTGGCACTAAAAAGAACCTGGAGTAATTTCCCAATCCGGACTGGCCTGGGGGGACGTGCTGGATGGCTCTTTTTTCTAATAGCTTTGAAATTTCTGAAGCTGCCGCCTCCCTTTGATTGGGTGGGACATCGGGGAGGCGTTTCACAGGAGGGGGAAGACTCAGAAAGGGAATGGAATAACCTCTGGATATTATTCGGAGCACCCACCGGTCCGTAGTAATGGACTCCCAAGTTTGGAGGTGCTCCGACAGACGCCCCCCGACTGCCTCCAGAGAGGGACAGTCGGGTAAGCCCTCAGGGCTGTTGCAGATGCCTCTCCGAGAAAGGTTCTCAAGACCAGAGATTCCTCGCCCCCCCCCCTCTGCCTCTGGGCTGGCGTCCACCTTGTCCTCCTCTGCCTCTGAAGGACGAGGGGTCCGAAGCGGGACGGGACTGCTATGATTTCCGGAACCACATCTTCTTTTGTCCCCTCTGGTTCCTCAAGAAGGACCGTTGGGGATTAGAGAAGCGGATCCCGACAGCAGACAGCGTTTTCCAGTCTTTCTCGCTTTGGACCAGCATGTCGCGGACGGTCTTGCCAAAGAGCGTAAAACCGTCAAAGGGTTAGTTCACGAAGGACGCCTTGAAGGGTTCCGCAAAATCGCAAAGGCGGAGCCAGGCATGGTGCCGCAGAGCGATGCCTGCTCCGCTAGCTCTAGCCGCTCCCTCCGTGGCATGGGAGAGTAGCTGCATAGATGTGTTAGTAATAGATTTCAGAGTGGCCATGCGAGTCGAGAAGGTGCGTTTGTCCTCGGCCGCCATGGACTCCGAGGGGGCTCCAGCGTATTCCTTAATCAAGTCTCGTTGGAGTCTGATGACGTGTGCCATATAGTTCAGCGCCCTTACAGAGAAGGTAGCTGACGCAAACATCCGCTTTCCAATGCGGTCCAACGTCCGAGATTCCTTATCTGGAGGGTGGACCAAGGAACTCTCGTGCGCTAGTTCCTTCTTGGTGGCAGCCACCACCACCATGGCATCGACTGGAGAACCTTTAGACCATGCCAGCCTATCAGAAAGGGGACTAAGTATCTTGTCTGGCCTTCTGGGAATTGGCTCCACGGTGACCGGCTCCTTCCAAGTCCTGCTGGTAATTAAGTCCACCAGGGGGTCAGCCGGGGGGGACACCCAAGAAGTAGACGGGCCTGCATCAAACGTATCCAGAAACACAGACTCGTCCGAGGAAGGTTTTTGGGCAGACCACCCTCCTCTGATTCGCAACATCTCCATGATGTCTCCAAAGGAGACATCCTCAGGGGGTGACCTTGGGGAACCTTCCCCTTCCTCCAAGTCTGTGTCCTCTGTGAGGGACTCAGAGGACTCCAGGTGCCTCCTTTTGCACTTCTGTTTGTGAGGAACCTCCTCGGTGGGGCTATCCGAGGAGGGCTCACCCACGGGGTCTTGTTCCTCTAAGGGAACCAACTGGAGTGCCGATGCAGGCTGTCCCTGTGGCTGGATGACGGAGACAGGCCCAAATGCGCAGGGGTGATGGATGGATCCGCAGCCCAGACCGGGGATCTGGAAGTCCTCGACAGCACCTTCTCCACTACATCAAACGCTGAGGGCAAACCGCTCTCTCCTAGCTCAGAGAGCAGCCCCCTCGGCTCTGATGCAGGGATCAGCAGAGCCGAAGCGGTCAGACCCGAAAGGGAAGTGTGCTCCGACCTAAACGGCGCTGAAGACACAGTTCCCCCCACGGAACCGACGCTCGGCTCTTGGCCCCGAGAACTAGGATCAGACATGCTCGAGGGCATAGTCGGCGTCAAAGTAATCAAGACTGTCGGCGCCGATGGTTCCCAGTGTCCGAAACGGCACAGATCCGAAGACTCCAATACCCTAAACCGGGTCAGAGAAGGAGTGATCGAGGTAAAGAAAGGGGCCGAGCTCTCCCCCCCATAGGGGGGGGGAGGCTGGAGCACATCTGCATTTGAGCCTGCAGGAAACGACGCATCATCCGGTCCAAATCAGCGTCGGTCAAGCTTCTGGTGGATCTGGAGGATGTCATAGAGGTGGGCCTGGAGGGCCGCCTCGAGGACCTCGAGGGAGACCGGTACTCCTCTTCCGGCTCCGGGGAAAAGCAAGGAGAACGGAGCAGAGAATGAGGAGAACCAGAGGCCCTCTTAGCGCGACTAGCTACCTTCGCTGACAGGTCTGAGGGATGAGACTCAGCCCGCCTTTTATGCCTGTGCCAGTCCTTATCTCTCCTTTTCTCTTTAGAAGAGGAAGAAGTGTCCCCCTCACCCTGAGAAGCAGAGGGAGTTTGAGTCCCCAACAAGGGAGGGAGATTGGAAGGCACGGAAGCAGCAGCCGCAACCCGTGCCTTACAGGGAGAGGAGGAAGAAGAATCTGGGGGCAACAATCCCGCCAGGATTAGCTTGTTCCTCCTATCCCTGATAGCCCGGGGGTTGAAAGCCGCACAAACCTGGAAGCTGGTGGATAAATATGCCACCACCAGGCAAATAACGCACTGAGTGTGGCCATCGGCTGGGGACAGCTTATGACCACACTCAGTGCATTTAGAAAAAAATGTCTTTAGGCCATTCAGCCATCACACCACACACTCACGCACTAGGGGGAGGGAATTGAAAACAAATCTGAAGTAAATTTACCACAAAAAAATTACGCTAAATATACTAGTCGATAAAGGGGGCTAAACAATACACACACACCAAAGAAAATTTAGAAAAAAAAAACGATTTTAAAAGGTTTTTATAAAACTGGAAATTTCTCACCCACACCTAAGAGCTCATCTCTAGAAGCTGCTATAAGCCGCGGCAAACTAGATCTGAGGATGGGGGGGGGGGTGTAGCAGGGGATTACGGGTAGGGGAGGAGCTAGGAGCTCAGATCTTTTAGCTAGGTAAAGCTGCCGGCTCGGATCCGAGGACGGATCCGATACCCACAGGTTGCAGACCAAATGAATTTAACTATTTCAGATCTGCTTATATTTTAAAATATGGCACTTTAAATCCTGTGGACTTGAACTCAGAATGTAATTGGAAGTATTTAATTTGAACTGTTTTGCTAACCGACTGGTCTTGTGGTTTTATATATTTGGAATTTTATTCATGCTTCTTACTCCCTGAAGGCATTTTGCCAAAGCGCTAGAGCCGATTATAGTATCTACAGTGTTTCTAGGTCTTTTGCCTGTTTTATTTTATTTTTCTTAGTTGTTGTTACTGACTCTTCAGCTACAGCCCTAAAGCAGGCTACACTCCAAGTGAATGGAGGACCTGAACAGTTATTTCTCTCAACAATGGTGGAGTATCACGTGACCCAGGGAACTACAGATCCATCAGCCTATCAAGCCTAATATGCAAAGCCATGGAATTAATTATCATGGAAATAATAAATAAGAACATTGGCAACCTGTAGACACTGGACCCATTCAAATTGGCTTTGCTGATGGAAGATCATGCTTTCTTAACTTGGTAAACTTCTTTGAAAGGGTCATCAAGGTAATGGACAAGGGTAAAATGGTACATACAGTGCATCTGGTACAAGCTAAGCCAACTGATACAATACCCCACTCAGGCATTGTTGACAAGCTCTCTGAGGCACATAACTCTCTGGATTGCTGTCTGGCACACAGACAGGACCGAAAGAGTCAGTACAGGGGAGACCACCTCCATTAAGAGACTGGTCACCTCTGCAGAATCACAAGGTTGCTTGTTGGGCGCTTCTCCTGTTTGGCATCTTCGCAGAAGTCAAGGCTGACATGAAAGGCCTCTGGATCACCAAGTTACAGATTGTAAATTGGGAGATGACAGCCCCCCCCCCCCAAGACACAAAAACATCTTGCAAGTCAGTTTAACAGAGAAATTACTGGTGCCAAAGTCATGGCCTAAAATTCAATGCCAAGAAATGCATTATAATGCTCTTTGGGAAACTGTCAACACAAGTTAATCACTCCATCAATAAAACTCCCCCAAGAGTCGACCCAGTAGTAAAGGACTTGGGAACATATGTAGACAGCAATCTTGCTTTTGACCAACGTGTGGCTAAGACAATAGGAAAATCATTCTGTCGCCCAACTTATAATTAAGGGTGTGGCATCCAGGTCCAAGGAAGTTACAGTACCACTCTACTCAGCCTTTACCAGACCTATCACGGAATACAAAACCCCCTTTAGCATGCATCTAACCACGGACTTGCAAAAGTTGGAACACCCACAAAGGTTTCTCACCAGGAGAATTCAGGGTATGAATACCATATCCTACACTGACCACCACCCTAAATGCTCTGTCTTAGTATTCAGTCTCCTACAAACAGCTGACAGGGGATCTTTGTCTGGCTTACAGTGCTTTCCTCAGACCCAGCCTGATGGATCTGTTGCACATGCACAAAACAAAAGCACCAGAAAAGTACACTTGTGTAAAATCTTACCATAACAGTAGACGTCCTTCTCTTCACTGTTGCAGTATTCTTTACAACAGGGATCCCCTGCCTAGGGCAGCCTAACATCCGGCCAGGATACCAAAGCCTTTAGGTTGCAATGGGTACGCTTGTATGTCACATGTATGCTCCTCGCACACGGCATAAAGATGACATCCAAACGTACCATCCTCAGAAATGAAAAGCCCCAGTAGGAATGACAGCCTATGGATATTATCATGTAACAGGCACATCCAGAAAGAAAAAGGACCAGGGTGAGGAAGGAACGAGTGAGCGAATACTGCAACAGTGACGAGAAGGACATCTACTGTTATGGTAAGATTTTACACAATTGTACTATGTTCTTCCAAATCACTGTTGCAGTATTCTTTAGAATAGGAAGAGTAAAACAGCTCATGAGGAAGAACGGGAGGAGGAAGGGCTAGCAGAACCCTCTAGGAAGCCATGGAGAATGACCCTGGCAAAACCAGCTCTAGCACTAGAAATCACATCCAACTTACAGTGCTTGGGAAAGGTATGCACAGAAGTCCAAGTAATTTCCTCAAGAATAGAATTAGTATCCAAACCCTTGAAAAAAGCACAAGAGGAAGCCACTGCCCTTGTAGAATGAGCCTTAACAAAAGAAGGAAGGCTCTTCCCATGAAAAGAATAGCAAATAGAAATGGCTTTAGATATCCAAGAAGAAATGGTTTGCTTAGAAACAGCAAAACCTAAAGACCTAGGATGAAAAGAAACAATAAGTTGTTCAGATTTACGAAAAGCTTTAGTTTTATCCAACTGAGTTGCCTATGCAAATTCAAGGTGTGCAAAACCTTCTCACTAGCAAATTGCAGAGAAAGAATAAGTGGGGAAATGAATAGACTGACTAAGAGACAACTCATTAACCACCTTTGGGCATAAAAGAAGGATTAGTATGAAAGGACACCCTGTCCTTATGAAAAACTTAAAAAGGTTGAACAGCCATAAAGGGTTGCAACTCAAACCTGTCTGGCAGAGGTAAGGGCCAAAAGAAGAACAGTCTTCCAAGAACAATGCTGTAAGGAAGCTGAAGCAGCAGGCTCAAAAGGAGCCAGATTCAGTTTTTCTAAAACAAAATTAAGGTCCCAGGAAGGAGAGACAGGTTTCCTGGGAGGCCTAATGTGTAGGACGCCTTTAAAAAACTGTCTCAAATCTGGAGGCCAAAGGGGGAGGACAAAGGCGACAAGCAGAGACAGCTGATAGATGGGCCTTAACAGAAGAATATGCCAACCCAGCATTAAGCAATTCATACAAATAAGACAGAACCAAACAACATCCACAGTAAGTGAATCCAGGTTACAAGACAGACACCAAACATAAACTCTTCCATTTGGGCAAATACAATTTTCTTGTAATGGGTTTCCTGGTTTCCCACACAACCTGAAGCATGACATCAGAAAAAAAAGGGTTTTGATCCTCTTCAGACATCATCACCACAGTTGAAGAGTAGACAGTTGGGGAGGGATGAGACACTCCCTTGTCTTGTGTAAGTAGGTCCATCCTGTGAGGTAACTTGTGATGATTGCCCTTGGCTAAATGCAGAAGAGGGAACCAATGCTCTCAGCCAAAAGGGAGTCACCAGCAAGATTTTGGGAGCATCCTGTTTTATTTTGAAGACCACCTTAAGAATGAGAGAAAGGGGAGGGAAGGCATAAAGCAACACCCCCTTCTAAGAAAGAGAGAGTGCATCCACCTTCCAAGGCCAGAGGACATGGAACTCTGGTGCAAAACAGAAGACGTTTTCTGTTCAGAGGGGAGGCAAATAGATCTACTTGGAGTACGCCACTGGTAAACAATGTCCAGAAACACATCCTTGTGAAGCATCCACTCATGGGATTGTTATGGTCCTGCCCAGAGAATCTGCCACTATTTTTCTGATCTGAGAGAATGTAAACTACCTGAAGGGTCAGTGATGCTGAATAGCTAGCTCCCAAACCTGAAGAAATCTTCACCGCTAATCTGCACTGGGGATAACATCTTGTCCCCCCTTGCTTGATATGCCACATCACTGTGGTACTGTCTGTGAGAATCTTGAGGGGCCCTGGAAGGAAGAGAAGAAAACGTTTGAAGAGCTCTCATCTCTGACACTGATGTGCTATTGCATCAAAGAGGACCAGAGCAGGCCCCATCCACATCTGAGGCATCGTGAAGTGTTCCTAAGAGGGGATAGGAGATTGAAAAGGAAGCCCTGGTTTGAGGGACAACTGACAAATCCACTACCGAAGTTCCAGCTTGAGGCATGGAAGATGTGGGACTAGAAAATCTAAAGGACAGGAATGCTGAAGACAAACTGACTTTAGAAACCACTAGAGCTCTCTCATGTGGAGCTTGGTCACAGGAAGCATAGGAATGGTGGAAGCCATGTAACCCAGAGCTCACAGAAACTCCCTGTCTCTAACAGAAAACCGAGGTGGAAGAAGGGATTGAAAGAAAACCAACCAGAGTTAAAGCCTTGGGAGAAGGCAGGAATAAAAGCAATGGAACAGTCTGGAGCCTCCACCCCAGAAAAAACATGATTCTGAGGAGGTGTCAGGAATGATTTTTGAAAATTCACAGTAAACACCAGGCTTTGCAGGGGAGAGAAATGGCAAAGTAAAGATGCTGAAGTAAAATCTCTGGAGAGGAGGCCTCAATGAGTAGGTCATCCAGATAAGGAAAGACCTGTAAAGTACAGTTGTGTACCTACCATAAATGTAGATGTTAGAGTGTATTCACTGTTGCAGTCATTACACTTGGTTTATTCTGCTGGCAGGCTACCCGCAGTCGGCCTGAATTCCAAAGTCATGGTTCGGCGTCGGTTGCTGTCGTCTCTTCCTTGATGTCAGAGCGCCAGGGGTATAAAAGATGCAGCCGACGCCATTTTCTTCAGTTTTTCTTGCCCCAGATGTCAGGTGCCCCCAAAAGGGTAGGCTGTAAAAATTATGATCATAAAAAAGCATGCACATAACCTTCATCTACAAGCAAATACACCACATAGGTTGTATAGAATAGATAGGTACAGATAAGTCCCAGCAAAGAAAAAGGGGGATGGTGGGAGGGTAACCTGGACTGCAACAGTGAATACACTCGAACATCTACATTTATGGTAGGTACACAACTGTACTATGTTCATCGTGTTTCACTGTTGCAGTCATTACACTTGGGTTGAATCCCAAAGCTGAGGTTGGGCGGCTGGGACCTAAATAGAGTTTGGAGTGGCTATGAGGCCCTGCAGAACTGCAGTGGCAAAGCCTGTTCTGGATTTAGAGTAGAGAGGTAAATGGTAGTGCTTTGTAAAAGTGTGCACTGAAGTCCATGTTGCAGCCTCCAAAATATCCTTGGTTGGTACTCCTCTGAGGAAGGCTGCTGAAGTGGCTGCTGCTCAGGTAAAATGTGGCCTAATGCCCTTGGGCACTGACTTGCCATGTTGTGATAAGCAGAAACGAATGCAGTGGCCTATCCATTTTGAAATAGTCTGCTTTAAAATGGCTTTTCTTTGGGAACCTGCAGCATATGCCACTAAGAATTGCTCAGTCTTTCTGAAGGCTTTAGTCTTGTCCAAGTAAAAGCGTAGCTGTCTGTGTATGTCCAAAGTATGCAGAAGTCTCTCTCCCTTATTCTGTGGGTTTGGATAAAAGGCAGGCAAATGTATGGTTTGGTTAAGAGCCATGCTGGACACTACCTTAGGCATAAATGTCAGGTTTGTCCTTAGAGAAACCCTGTCTTGATGGAAAATAATAAAAGTTTCCACAGCCATTAGTGCCTGTAACTCTGAGATTCTTTTTGCTGAAGTTATTGCTAGGAGAAGAGCGGTTTTCCATGACAGGTATTTTATCTCTGCTGTATTGGCAGGCTCAAAAGGAGGCAGTGTGAGATTTTCCAAGACAAAATTGAGGTCCCATGTAGGTATTGGAGCTCTCCTTGGAGGTCTTATGTTTTTGGCCCCTCTGAGAAACCGTCTTAGCAGTGGATGAGAAAAAATAGGTGGGTCCGTATTGTAATGAACTGAAATGGCAGAGGCATGGATCTTAATTGATGAGAAGGATAGGCCTTTGTCCAGCATCTCAGTTAGGTATTGCAAAATCTGTGGAATATTTGGTTCAAGCGAGTCAATTCCCTGCGCTTGGTTCCAAGCACAGAATCTCTTTCATTTTTCTGCATAAGATTTTCTGGTGCTGGGCCTCCTGGCCTCCAAAATAACATCCATAACTGCTTTAGAGAGAGGTGTGTTCTGAATGATTACATTATCCGCCATGCAGCCAGATTTAGGGTTCTGAGTTAGCTGTGCAGGATCTGACTGTTCTGTTGGGTCAGCAAATGAGGTATTAGAGGCAATGTCCAGGCTGGGCCTTGAGACAAGCTCTTTAGGATTGGGTACCAGTGTTGGCGTGGCCAGTCTGGGGCAATCAGTATAATTTTTGGCTTCTCTTGTCTGACCTTTAGGAGTACCTTGGAGAGGAGAGGCAGAGAAGGGAAGGCATATACTGTAAGCTTTCCAGCTGAATGAAAGGGCGTCCACTTTCCATGCTTGCTTGTGATAAGTCCGAGTGCAGAATCCCTGTAGCTGGCAGTTGTGAGGGGAAGCGAATAGATCTATGTCTGGGCATCCCCATTTCCCTGTTATCATGTTGAAGATTTGTGGATCCAGTTTCCACTCGTGAGGATCCATGAGGTTTCTGCTTAGTTCATCTGCCACAGTATTTGTCTTTCCTGGCAGGAATTGTGCTTGCAGATGTACTTGATAAGTCAATGCTGTGTTCCACAAAGTCATGGCTTGCCTGCAGAGGGGGTAGGAATGTGTGCCCCCTTGCTTGTTTATGTACCACATGACTGTAGTATTGTCAGTCTTTATCAGTAGTTATCCTGGATGAAGTAGGTCCTTGAAGGCTGTCAGGGCATTTTGTACAGCTAGCATCTCTTTTTGATTGATACGAAAATGCATTTGGTTTGTGGGCCATGTGCCCTGAATACATTTTCCTCCCATGTGTGCCCCCCAGGCATAATATGATGCATCGGTTGTTAGTGTCTGCCTGGCAGTGGGTAAGGTGAATGGATGACCCTTGTTGTGGTGACAGGTCTGTGCCCACCATTGAAATTCCTATTGCAGGCAGGGAATGAGAGTAATTACTGATTCCAGGCTGAGGCAATGTTGAGTCCAAACACTTTTTAGATACCAGTGTAGTTTCCTCATATGCAGTCTTGCATATGGAATTAGTAGAATGCAGGATGCCATGTAGCCCAGAGCCTGTAGAATTTTTCTTGCAGATAACTGGGTCTTTGTTGCCATGTCTTTGAAGCAAGAAGTCAGATGCCTTTGTTTGTCTGGCGTGAGATAAGCCATCTGGGCAGTTGTATTTAAGCTTGCACCCAGGAATATTATCTCTTGAGAGGGTACTAGTTTTGATTTCTTATCGTTTACTGTGTACCCTAGGCAAAATCTTTTTGCAAACGGAAGATGCTTTAGTAGAATATCTTTGTCCTTTGCTTGAATAAGGCAGTCGTCCAAGTAGGGGTATATTTGAATTCCTCTGTCTGCAAAATGCAATTACTGGTGCCAGGCATTTTGTGAAGACCCTGGGTGCAGTAGATAAGCTAAAGGGCAGTGCAGAGAATTGGTAGTGCAGTGAGCCAGCTATGAATCTGAGGTATCTTCTGCAAGATTGTCTGATTGAGACATGCAGGTATGCCTCTGAGGTCCAAAGTTACAAGCCAAGCCTTCTTGTCCAGCATGGGCAGAAGCTGCTCTAGAGTCAACATTTTGAATTTTGGGACATCCAGAAAAGAATTTAGAATAGACAGGTCCAGAACTGGTCTCCAGGCTTTGTCCATTCTTGGTACTAGGAAAAGTCTTGAGTAAAATCCTTGTCCCTGCTTTTGTTGTGGCACTGGCTGAATAGCCCCCATGTCCATGAGAGATGAAACTTGTTTTTGTGCCTCTTGCCATTGATTGCGTGGCTGGTCTAGCATACTTTTTGCCTTTGGAAGGGTGTGAAAGTGGAACCTGTAGCCCTGAGAGACTATATTTAAGACCCATTTGTCCTGGGTGATCTTGTGCCAGTTTTGTGAAAAAAGTGCTAGCTTTCCCCCTAAGGGTGCTGCCAAAAAATAAGTGCTTGGCATTGGCAGAGGGAAGTCATTGGGACTGTTTTCTATAAGGTTGTGATTTGTCTTCTCCACTTTTAGAGGTAGAAGAACCCCATTGTTTGGGCCTGTATGAGCTCTGGGGCTGTTGCCTGCCTCTAGGGCATCTGAATCTGCCTCTTTGTGGTCTGTCTGACACTGGAAAGGACCACTTCTTAGAGGGCCAGTTCCTGCTAAATCTGGGTGGCTGTACCTGTAAGAAATCCTTTACTGTCTGCATAGATTTTGCCTTATCCTCCATTTTCTTTAACACCTCCTCTGCCTTAACATCAAACAAAGTATCATGCTGTAATGGAGCATCCAATAATTTTGCTTCAACATGATCAGGCAGATTCTGTTCCTTTAACCAAGCATGCCTTCTAATAACAGAACCTGTAACAGTGGGCCCTGCACGAGGCCTCCAGTGAATCATAGCCACATTGCAAAGTATGTTTTCCCACTTGTTCAGCTGCATGCAATAAATCCTGCAAATCTTTGTTCTCAGAACATTCAGAATTTGTCAACATTTTTTGTTTTAACAAAGACATTAAGTATTGCTGATATTTGAGCATATGAAACTGACAATTTAAAGCCCTTTCAGCCAAGGTAGCAGAAGTGTAAACTTTTTCCCCCCATCTGTCCAAAGCCCTAGAATCTCTGTCTGAGGGGACAGGGTTTTTGGCAGAAGCAGCCTTGACACCTTTGGGACCCTGTGAGACAGTTTCTGGGTCAGCAGCAGGGTTTTTATAAAGAAATTTATGGGAGTCTGGGACCCTGTAGTATCTGTCTGGCTTAACAGGGGCAGGAGGTAAAGAGTCTGGAGACAGGCCGGACTCTGAAAAAACATCATCTACTGTGTCTAGAACAGGGGGAATTGCAAGAGGTCTGTGCTGAGGAAGCAGAAGAAAGTCTCTAAGTCTTTTCTTAGAATCGGAATAATCCTGGCTCTCCCAATGGAAATGCTCCCTCATGGTATGCAAGGTTTCCCCATAAGAATAGTCCTCAGGAGGAGAAGCTCAAGGAATAGAATTCTTCAGCATCGAAATCCTCATAGGGAGGAAAGTACAGTTGTGTACACCTACCATAAATGTAGATGTTAGAGGGTCTACACTGTTGCAGTCATGACTGTAGGGTTCTCCCCTGCCGGCAGGCAGACCCAGGTCGGCCAGAATCCCAAATTCTGGGTCCGGCGTCGGCTGTTCAACCATGCTCCCTGACATCAGAGCGCCAGGAGTACAAAGCTGACAGCCGACGCCATCTTCTCCAGTTTTTCTTGCCCCAGATGTCAGGTGTCCCAAAATGAAAAAGGTCCCATAACCTTTGCAAATACACCTCAGAAGAATGGTGAAAAAAGGAAATACACAAAATTAAAAATAAGAGGGGAAAGGAGGGAGGGAAACCCAGACTGCAACAGTGAAGACACTCTAACATCTACATTTATGGTAGGTGCAGACAACTGTACTATGTTCATCGTGTTTCACTGTTGCAGTCATGACTGTAGGGTTGAATCCCAAAGCTGAAAGAAAGGGAGGTGGTCAAAGAGGAAGGGGCGGCTAAAAGGCCCTGCAAGACTGCAGAGGCAAAGCCTGCCCTAGACTTAGAGTAGAGAGGTAGATTGTAGTGCTTAGAAAATGTATGCACTGAACTCCAAGTTGCAGCTTCCAAAATATCCTTGGTAGGAACTCCCCTGAGGAAGGCCGCAGAAGTGGCAGCAGCTCTGGTGGAATAAGTCCGTATACTCCCTGGGATTTGCTTTCCATTGTGAGAATAACAAAATCTGATTCCATGAGCAATCCATTTAGAAATGGTCCATTTTGAAATGGCTTTACCTTGGGAAATGGAAGCATAAGAAACAAACAATTGCTCTGATTTTCTGATGTCCTTAGTTTTGTTCAGGTAAAAACGTAGCTGTCTATGTACATCCAAGGAATGTAAGATCCTTTCCCCTTTATTTTGCGGAGTGGGGAAAAAGGTTGGCAAGTGTATAGTTTGATTTAAAGCCACTTTGGAAACCACCTTAGGCATGAAGGTAGGATTAGTCCTCAAAGGTACCCTGTCTTGATGAAAAATAATATTAAGGTTCCACAGCCATTAGAGCTTGCAACTCTGAAACCTCCTGGCAGAGGTTAGGGCTAACAGGATGGCTGTCTTCCAAGATAAAAACTTGATGTCAGAAGAAGCAGCAGGCTCAAAAGGAGGCAAGGTTAGTTTTTCCAAAACATAGTTGAGATCCCAAGCAGGAACAGGAGGAGATCTAGGAGGTCTTAAGTTCTTAGCTCCTCTGAGAAACTGTCGCATGAGCTGGTGGGAAAAGATGGGAGGGTCTGTATTATAATGAGCAGAAATAGCAGAGGCATGTATTTTAATGGAAGAGAAAGAGAGACCCTTATGTAAGAGATCTGTCAAGTAAAGTAAAATTAAAGTAATGTTGGGAAGAAGAGGATCAGAATCCTGAGCCTGCATCCAGGAACAAAATCTTTTCCATTTTCCTGCATAAGATTTTCTAGTGCTAGGACGTCTGGCTTCTAATATGACATCCATAACCTGCTTGGGCAGTAAAGAAGAAATTAAAGGCCCTGGATTAACCAGGCCGCCAGACTGAGAGTTCTGACATGAGAGTGTAGAACCTGACCCTGATGTTGAGACAGAAAGTTCGGAGACTGAGGTAAAACCCAAGGGGACTCCAGGCATAGGTTTTTTAGAGTTGGATACCAAAACTGCCGAGGCCAATTTGGAGCCAGCAAGATGATCATCTTGGGCTTGTCCTGTTTTATCTTCAATAAAACCCGTGGAAGAAGAGGGAGAGGTGGAAAGGCATATCCCGAGAGGTTCCTCCAACTGAATGACAGGGCGTCCACTCTCCAAGCGTCTGTGTGGAAAATCCTGGTGCAAAAAGTCTGTAGCTGATGATTGAGATGGGATGCAAAGAGGTCTATGTGAGGACATCCCCAAACTGCTGTTATCATCTTGAATATTTTGGTGTCCAGCATCCACTCGTGTGGATCCGAAAGATGTCTGCTCAGACTGTCTGCCAGGAAGTTTTGTTTCCGTGGTAGACACTGAGCCTGAAGATCCAGATTGCAAGATAGAGCTGTGTCCCATAGATCCATGGCTAGTCTGCAAAGGGGGTAGGAATGAGATCCCCCTTGCTTGTTTATGTACCACATAACTGTGGTGTTGTCTGTCCGTATCAACAGTTGTCCTGGTTGTAAAAGATTCCTGAAGGCCAATAGAGCTTTCTGAACGGCTAACATTTCCTTTAAATTGATATGCAGGTGCTTCTGATCCTTTGTCCAAAGGCCCTGCAAACAATTGCCCTGAAAATGGGCTCCCCAAGCATAATCCGAGGCGTCCATGGTTAGAATCTGAGAGGCAGGAAGCAGACGGAAGGGCTTCCCTTTGTTTAGAGCACATGCCCTGGACCACCAAAGAAATTCCTTTTGAAGGCAAGGAAGAACGGAGATCAGTATGTCTAAACTGTGGCAATGCTGAGACCATACACTTTTTAGGTACCACTGTATTTTCCTCATGTGTAGTCTTGCATATGGCACGAGAAGGATGCAGGAGGCCATGTAACCCAAAGCCTGCAGGAATTTCCTTGCAGATAGATGAGTTAAAGTTGCCAAAGTTCTGAAAGTTGAAGCCAGCTGTAACTGTTTTTCGGATGTCAGAAATGCCATCTGGGTTGTGGTGTTTAGAAGTGCACCCAGAAAAGTTATCTGTTGCGATGGTGTCAAAATTTACTTTTTTATGTTTACAGAGAATCCCAGGAACTTGAGGAGGTTCTGTACAAATTCTAGATGCTGGAGTAAGACATCCTTGCTGTCTGCCTGAATGAGACAATCTTCCAGATAAGGGTAAATTTGAATTCCCTTTAGTCTGCAGTAAGCTACTACTGGAGCCAGGCATTTGGTAAAGACTCTGGGCGCAGTAGATAATCCAAAGGGCAGCGCAGAGAATTGAAAGTGCCTCGATCCAGCTTTGAACCTGAGGTATTTTCTGCGATCCTGCCTGATGGGAATGTGTAAATATGCCTCCTTTAAATCCAAAGTTACCATCCATGCATTCTTGGATAGCATTGGAAGTAGCTGCTGTAGAGTAAGCATCTTAAATTTTGGAACCGCTAGAAAGGTGTTCACAAGACCGACAGATCCAGAATGGGTCTCCATGAGTTTTGCTTCCTTGGGACTAGACAGAGCCTTGAATAAAAACCTTTTCCCATCTCTGAAAGAGGAACCAGTTCTATGGCATTCATAGCCAAATGAGCTTCCACCTGGTTTAAGGCCTCCGTCCATTGATGTTTTGGAACGTCTGGCCACCCGCTTGGCCTTGGCAAGGTATGAAAATGGAATTTGTAACCTCTTAAAACCACATCCAAAACCCATTTGTCTTGGGTTATTTGAGTCTAATTTTGATAAAAAAGAGAGAGTTTTCCTCCGAGAGGGGCTTCCAGGGAAGAAGTTCCTGTAGCCCCACAGAGGGAGTCATTGAGTTTGTTTCCTTTGAGATTGTGACCTGTCTTCTCCTCCCCTAGGGGTGGAAGCAGTCCACTGTCTTGATCTATAAGCAGCTTGTGATTGAGGCCTCCCTCTGGAACGTCTGTATCTACCCATCTGAGGCCTGTCTGAAGTGGGAAAGGACCAATTTTTTGAAGGCCAATTTCTGCTAATACTAGGAGGCTGTACTTGTAAGAAATCTTTAACTGTTTGCATTGATTTCGCCTTATCCTCCATCTTTTTCATCACCTCTTCAGCTTTCGATCCAAACAAAACATTAGGCTGAACAGGAGCATCCAATAATTTTGCCTTTACCTGTTCAGGCAAATTTTATTCCTTTAGCCATGCATGCCTCCTAATGACTGTGCCAGAGGCTGCAGCCCTACAAGAAGCCTCCAAGGCATCAAATCCACAGTGTAAACCATATTTCCCAACTTGTTCAGTGGCATGTAATAAGTCATGTAATTCCTTATCCTCTGCACAGGCAGAAATGGAAGTAAGCTTTTGTTTTAAGACAGACAATAGAAATTGCTGGTATTTAAACATATGAAACTGACAGTTTAAAGCCCTAATGGACCAAAGTGGCAGAAGTGTACACCTTTTTGCCCCATCTATCTAAGGATCGAGAATCCTTTTCAGTAGGAGTAGGATTTTTGGCAGAAGTGGCTTTAGCTCCCTTAGGGCCTTGAGAAATGGTTTCAGGGTCAGCAGAAGGGTTCTTGTATAAAAACTGATGGGAATCTGGAACCCTGTAATATCTAACAGGCTTCACAGGAGCAGGAGGAAAAGAGTCAGGGGTTAAGTTAGCCTCCAAAAAGGCATCATCCACAATATCCAAAACAGGAGGAATAGCCAGGGGTCTATGTTGGGGAAGAAGAAGAAATTCCCTCAGCCTTTTCTTGGATTCCGAATACTCCTGTCCTTCCCAGTGGAAATGTTCCCTCATTTCATGCAAAGTTTCCCCAAAAGAGAAATCCTCAGGGGGAGAAGCTGAAGGAATGGATTCTTCAGCATCAGAATCCTCATAAGGAGGGAAAGAATATTCCTGATCAGAAGAAGAAACTGAGGAAACAGAAGCCTGATCAGAGGAATCTTAAGAAACATCCTGCCTTGGCCTTTTGTCTGGAGGGGGATGAGAACCCCTAATCATAGTAAGTAAATCCTCCGCCATCTTGAGTAACTGTTTCTGTGACTTGGGAGCTGGTTCAGAAGAAGCCTGTGTAGAAGTCTTTGATTTTGAAGGAGTCTTTGCCTTTGTCTTTGGCTTTGCTTTATTAGTAGCTGAGTAGGCCTGAAAACCCCTTCGAAGCCGGGTACCGCACAGCGGCTCTGGACCCATCCGAAGGAGCATTGTCCGAAGGTCCTGCAACAGAAATATTTAAAGGCCTGGTTGGCTCCTCATGAGAGTCCGTTTCGGCTGTCGGTTCTGAAATGGCCGACGACAGGGGCTGCAAAAACGCCTCACTGACGACGGCCGAACCTGAAGCTGGCTCCGCTTGTGCGCTATCATCAGATTTGGACCTCGGAGGCCTGTCTTTATCCTTGCGACGTTTATGAACTCCAGTAGCCGGGATCGTATCCGATGACATTTTGTAGTTAAAGCGCCTACCGAAGTAATGAAAAGCAAAATCGTACCTTCGCTTAATTGTACGTTGATTGAATCTAGCACAAAACCGACAACTAGCTACGTCGTGGTCAGGGCCCAAGCAAGGAATACAGTAAGAATGAAAATCCTTATGAGGTATTAGCTACCCACATGAAATACAATTATTAACTTTTTCTGACATCGGAGTGGAGCAAGAAAAAAGTTTCCCCAATGGGGTACTTAGCTTTGAGTGGAGAAGAAAGTCTTCGGACCGAAGTATATCAGTAAAATTCATCAGGAGACCGCCGACCGGCAAATGCGAACTGCTATCACCGCACGGCAAGAAAGACTGGAGAAGATGGCGTCGGCTGTCAGCTTTGTACTCCTGGCGCTCTGACGTCAGGGAGCATGGTTGAACAGCCGACGCCAGACCCAGACTTTGGGATTCTGGATGACCTGGGGCTGCCTGCCGGCACGGGAGAACCCTACAGTCATGACTGCAACAGTGAAACATGATGAACATCAGAATATCCCTAATCAGAAGAGGAATCAGAGGAAATGGAAATCTGATCAGAGGAATCATACTCAGTGTCTTGCCTAGGCCTCTTATCAGGAGGGGGATGGGAACCCCTGATCAAAGTAATTAGGTCTTCGCCATTTTGAGCATCTGTTTCTTAGGCATAGAAGCCTGTCCTGGAGAATGCTGTACTGGTTTCCTTGTCTTTAAAACTGTTTTAGACTTTGTCTTGGTTGCTGAAGTACGCTTTATATAAAGTTGTGTAGGTCGGAAGACACCCTCAGAAGCTGGATGCCTGCTCAGCGGCTCCTACCCATCTGAGGGATTAATTTCCGAAGGGCCAATACCTTGAGTATCCAGAGGCCTAGCTGTCTCCACGTGGGAGTCAGAGGCGGCCTGTGGCTCTGAGGTAGCGGGAGTCAGGGGCTGCGAAAGCGCCTCACTGAGCACTGGCGACTGGCCTAGAAGAGGCTTTGTCGTTGGTTTTGGACCTCGGATGCTTGTCCTTGTCTTTATCCTTGCGTTTTTTATGAATTCTGGTTGTCGGTTGTTCCGACAGCATTATGTAGTTAAACCTTCTGCCAAAATAATGAAAAGCAAAATCGTACTGATGCTTAATAGTGCATTGGTTAGATTTAGCACAAAACCAACAACTACCAACGTCATGGTCAGGGCCTAGGCAAGGAATACAGTAAGAGTGGAAATCCTTATGAGGTATTTGCTTCCCACAAGAAATACAATTGTTAACTTTTTCTGACATCAGTCTGGAGCAAGAAAAAAGTTTCCCCAATGGGGTACTTAGCTTTATTGAAGACTTCGGATCTAAAATTCGATTTAGAAAATCTCAGGAGTCGGCCGACCGGCACTTGCAAACTGCTTTTGCTTTGGGCACCGCGCGGCAAGACAGACTGAAGAAAATGGCATCGGCTGCATCTTTTATACCCCTGGTGCACTGACGTCAGGGAAGAGGCAACAGCAACCGACGCCGGACCAGGACTTTGGAATTCAGGCCGAGTGCGGGTAGCCTGCCAGCAGGATAACCCAAGTGTAATGACTGCAACAGTGAGACACGATGAACATCTCTCTCAACCTACAGAAAGCAATCAGAAGAGTGAGGCATTTGGAGAAGACTCCTGGGGCAGTAGAGAGGCCAAAGGGTAAAGCACAGAACTGAAAATGTCAGGAAGCAACAGAGAAATGTAAAAACTGAAAAGGGGATGAAAAGAATTGTGAAGATAAGCATTCTTGCAAGCCAGGGAAACTACAAAAGCCCAAGGAAGCAGCAGATGAAACAAGTTTGAACAGACAGCATCTGAAAGGAACTGACTTTCAAAAAGATGTTACGCGAGAAAGATCCAGAATGGATCTCCAGGTGCCTTATTTCCTGGGGACCAAGAACATTATGGAGTAAAACCCCCTTCCCCCTCTGAAGAGTTGGAACTTCTTGAATTGTTCCTTGAGCCAACAGATCCTAAAGCACCTCAGGAAAAAAGGACAGTTTTTCCTGAGAAGGTCAAGGAATGCCCAAAAAGGGGGTGGGGGGTAGGATATTTCCAAACCACGCAATAGTCCTGGCAAATAATGGAAAGAACCCAGGAGTCTTGGGTGATCTACACCCAAATAGGAGGGGACAGGGAAAGACACAGAGAAAGAAGAATGTGACTGAGAAGAACAGCATAGTCAGACAGCACTCGGTTTGTCAGGAAAAGGAGGCTTCTGAGGAGGAGGTTGACTAGCCTTAGCAGGGGGAGCCCTTCTACCACCCTTTTTACCCTGGGGGAGGATAAGTCTGTCTAAGGACAAAAGCAGGCATGTTAGGATAACACCTCTGAAACTTGGGAACAGATGAAATTATAGTTATGTACTTACAATAACTTGGCATCTATGTTATCTGTAGTCACCATTCATCATGTTAGGGTCTTGGATCCAATATCTGATCAGAGCCGGCATACTCAGACAACACCTTAGCTCGAGCTCCTCTCCTCCCATGATTCTCTGCTGCCCTCTAATCTCTCAGATTGAGTTTGCATAATGAAAGAAGACAGACCAAAAAACTACCACCAAAACAGGTCCACCAACATCCTGCTAATCTCACAGGAAGGGGGCTGAAGGGTGGGACCGTGATGAATGGTGACTACAGATAACAGCGATGCCAAGTTATGGTAAGGACATAATATACAGTGGTGTACACTTAAAATAAATATAGATGTTTGAGTGTATTCATTATTCCAGTCATCACACTTGGGTTATCTACCTGCAGGTAGTCCTCAGTCAGCCCGAATACCAGAGTCTTGGGATTTCTGCGTCGGATGCTGTCGCCTCTTCCATGACGTCAGGGGTATAACACATGCAGCCGATGCCATTACATCAGTTTCTTGCCCTAGATGTCAGGAGCCCCCAAAATAGGAAGCTATTACATGGTGTGGAACACCTCCAGTAATAAGTAAATGCCCCTGCCATAAAAGATGGCCATAAAGAGGATAGGAAAAAAAGGATAGAGAAAGCCAGGGGGCTGGAGGGAGGGAAAAGTACAGTTTTGTACCTACCATAAATGTAGATGTTCGAGTGCTAATACAGCTGCAGTCATAACAGATGGGTTCTCCTGCCATCAGGCGGGTCCTCGGTCGGCCGAATTCCAAAGTCTAGTTCCGGCGTCGGTTGTCGTCGCTTCTTCCCTGACGTCAGTGCGACAGGGGTATAAAAGAACCAGCCGACGCCATTTTCTTCAGTTTTTCTTGCCCCAGATGTCAGGTGCCCCCAGAAGGAAGGCAATACATAAATTTGTGTGATAAAGCAATGCCATATAATCAAAATACAGTAGTGCAAGCAAATACATCAAGAATGAATACCCCAATCAGGTTGCATGAGGAGATGTTAGCCAATAGGCCTGTCCCAAGAGGGGAAGGAGGGAGGGAAACCTGGACTGCAGCTGTATTAGCACTCGAACATCTACATTTATGGTAGGTACAAAACTGTACTATGTTCATCGTGCATACAGCTGCAGTCATAACAGATGGGTAGAATCCCAAAGCTAAGAAAGGGGTGGTAGGCACTAGGTGGAACTAGGAGGAGCCAGAATGCCCTGCAAGACTGCAGTGGCAAAGCCCGCTCTAGATATGGAGTATAGTGGAAGGCGGTAGTGCTTGGAGAAGGTATGCACAGAACTCCAAATGGCTGCTTCTAAAATATCTTTGGTAGGAACTCCTCTGAGAAAGGCTGCAGAGGTAGCCGTGGCCCTTGTGGAGTGAGATCTGATGCCTGTAGGTACAGTTTTGCCATGAAATGAATAGCAAAAGCATATGCAGTGGGCTATCCATTTTGAGATTGTCTGTTTGGAAATTAGCTTTCCTTGAGCTCCTATAGCATAGGACACAAAGAGCTGTTCTGATTTTCTGAAAGACTTTGTTCTGTCCAAATAATAACGCAGTTGTCTGTGGATGTCCAAGGAATGTAGTAATCTCGCCCCTTTGTTTTGAGGATTAGGATAAAAGGGAGGCAAGTGTATGGCCTGATTCAAAGCTACCCTGGATACCACTTTTGGCATAAAGGACGGGTTGGTTCGTAAGGAAACTCTGTCCTGATGGAAGATGATAAAGGCTGCACAGCCATGAGAGCTTGTAGTTCCGATACCCTACGAGCTGAGGTAATAGCCAGAAGGAAAGTTGTTTTCCAGGACAAATATTGCAAATCTGATGAGGCAGCTGGCTCAAAAGGTGGCAAGGTCAGTTTTTCTAGAATGAAATTGAGATCCCAAGCAGGTATTGGCTGTTTCCTTGGGGGTTTTAGATTCTTAGCCCCTCTGAGGAACTGTCTTAAGAGGGGGTGAGAGAATAAGGGTGGATCAGTGTTGTATTCTGCAGAAATGGCTGAGGCATGGATTTTGATGGAGGAGAATGAAAGTCCACTGCTTGGCAGCTCAGCTAGATACTGTAATATTTGAGGTAAATTCAGTTTTCCAGGATCCTGGCTCATTTTCTCATTCTAGACACAAAACCGTTTCCATTTTGTGGAGTAAGCTTTTCTAGCAGACGGCCTTCTGGCCACCAAAATGACATCCTGCACCTCCTTGGAGAGTAGGGTCTGTTGTGATGCTAAGGAATCTTCCATGCGGCTAGATTGAGTGTTTTTAGCTGACTGTGAAGAGTTTTGAAGCTGTGCTGAGTCAGAAGAAGAGGCATTAGAGGCAGGGTCCATGGTGGGGAATGCGTCAGGCTCCTCAGGAGTGGGTACCAGTGTTGTCTTGGCCAGTCTGGAGCAATGAGAATCATCTTTGGTCTGTCTGCTCTGGTTTTTAATAGAACTTTGGGCAGCAGAGGAAGAGGTGGGAAGGCATAAACTGTCATTGATGTCCAACTGAAAGAGAGAGCGTCCACTCTCCAGGCCTTTGGATGAAAAATCCTTGAGCAGAATTTTGTCAATTGGTGAGGCAAAGAGATCTATGTCTGGCCTTCCCCATGCTTGAATTATCTCTGTAAACAATTGAGGATGCAACTTCCATTCGTGTGGATCTGTCATATTTCTGCTTAGGTTGTCTGCCAGCGTGTTTTCCTTGCCTGGCAAGTACTGTGCTTGTAGTTCGATTTGTAAGTCCAGGGCCATGTTCCAAAGTGACATGGCCAGTCTGCATAGGGGGTATGAATGGGTTCCTCCCTGTTTGTTTATGTACCACATTACTGTGGTGTTGTCCGTTCTTATCAATAGTTGACCTGGTTGCAGAAGGTCTTTGAAAGCTATAATAGCATTTATTACTGCTAGCATTTCCTTTTGATTGATGTGAAGGTGCTTTTCATTTTGGGACCATTTGCCCTGAATGCACCGATCTGTCATGTGCGCCCCCCAGGCGTAGTCCGAGGCGTCTGTTGTGATGACTTGATTTGCTTGAGGCTTGCTGAATGGGAGACCTGTGTTTGTTTGGCATGCTTGAGCCCACCACAGAAATTCCTTTTGAAGACATGGAATTAGTGGTATTATTGTTTCCAAACTGTGGCTGTGTTGAGACCATAGGTTTTTCAGGTACCATTGACATTTCCTCATATGCAGCTTTGCACATGGGATTAGTAAGATGCAAGATGCCATGAATCCCAGAGCCTGCAGGATTTTCCTTGCAGTCAGCCTGGTGCAATTTGCTAGTGTTCTGAAGTATTGAGTTAGTTGCCCCTGCTTCTCTGGCGTGAGGTAGGCCATCTGGGTGTTTGTGTCCAAGTTGGCACCCAGGAAAATTATTTTCCGAGAGGGTATTGGCCTTGATTTCTTTTTGTTGACTGTGTATCCCACAGAATTCAACAACATTATTACATAAGCCAGATGTTTCAGAAGAATGTGCTTGCTGTCCGCTTGGATTAGGCAGTCGTCCAAATAGGGGTATATTTGTATCCCTTGAAGTCTGCAGTAGGCAATTACTGATGCCAGGCATTTCCTGAATACTCTGGGCGCAGTAGATAAGCCAAAGGGCAATGCAGAGAATTGATAATGGGTTGAACCTGCAAGAAATCTGAGGTATCTTCTGCAATTTTGTCTGATTGAGACATGCAGGTATGCCTCCTTGAGGTCCAATGTTACCAGCCAAGACTCCTTGCCCAGCATGGGAAGAAGCTGCTGTAGAGTGAGCATCTTGAATTTTGGTACGAGCAGAAATGTGTTTAGGATGGATAGGTCCAAAATAGGTCTCCAATCTTTTCCCTTCCTTGGTACCAGGAATAGTCTGGAATAAAAACCTTGACCTTGTTCGTGCGTAGGTACCTCTTGAATAGCTTTCATGTCTATGAGATCTGAAATTTGTCTTTGTGCCTCTGCCCTTTGATTGTGTGGCAGGTTTGGCATGCCTCTCATTTTTGGAAGGGTGTGAAAATGGAATCTGTAGCCTCTGTTTATAATGTCCAGGATCCATTTGTCTTTTGTGACAATATGCCAATTTTTTGAAAATAATGCCAGTTTTCCGCCTAAGGGTGCTGCCATTTGAGTCTTGCTTGGCATGCAAAGGGGAAAGTCATTGGGCTTGCTTTCTGAATGGTTGCGAGTTATCCTCACCACCTCTTTGTGTAGGAGCTTGCCATTGTCTGCCTCTAAACGATCCTTGGGATTGCCCTCTGCCCCTCGGGCGCCTGTAAACGATCCTTGGGATTGCCCTCTGCCCCTCGGGCGCCTGTATCTACCTCTTTGGGGTCTGTCCGTGGCTGGAAAGGACCAATTTTTGGAAGGCCAATTTCTACTTCTACTGTAGAAAATCTTTCACAGTTTGCATTGATTTAGCCTTTTCCTCCATTTTCCTTAATACCTCCTCAGCATTAGCACCAAATAATACATCCTTTCGTAGAGGGGCATCTAGTAATTTAGCTTTTACATGATCTGGCAAGGTTTGTTCCTTGAGGCAGGCATGTCTACGTATGACTGATCCTGTAACAGCAGCTCTACATGAGGCCTCTAGAGCATCAAAACCACATTGTAAGGTATGTTTACCCACTTGTTCTGCACTATGCATCAAATCCTGCAACTCCAAGTCTGGTTGTTCAGGTTGTGACATTTTACTTTTCAATTGTGATAACAAAAACTGTTGGTACTTTAGCATATGGAACTGACAGTTTAATGCCCTCATGGTTAAGGTAGCCGAGGTATATACCTTTTTTCCCCACCTTTCTAAGTATCTGGAATCTCTCTCGGAAGGTAATGGATTTTTAGCAGTGGACGCCTTAATTCCCTTGGGGCCCTGTGAGATGGTTTCTGGGTCAGCAGCATGGCTTTTGTATAGAAATTGGTGAGAGTCAGGAACCCTGTAGTACCTGTCAGGCTTGACTGGGGCTGGAGGTAGAGAATCTGGGTTAAGGCAGGCCTCGGAGTACACATCATCTAGTATGTCCAAGACAGGAGGTATAGCCAGAGGCCTGTGCGGAGGTAGCAAGAGAAATTCCCTAAGCCTTTTCTTGGAATCTGAATAATCTTGGCCTTCCCAGTGGAAGTGTTCCCTTAAGGTATGCAAAGCTTCCCCAAATGAGTAATCCTCTGGGGGGGATACAGAGGGAATGGACTCCTCTGCATCAGAGTCTTCAAAAGGGGAGTAAGAATGTTCCTGTTCATCAGAGTGCTCTGAAATAATGGAGCCCTGATCAGAGGAGGGATTCTTCCTCCACTCTGGGCCTTTGTCCGGGGGTTGAGAACCTCTGATAAGAGTAATTAAATCCTCAGCCATTTTAAGCATCTGTTTTTTAGGCATGGGGCCAGGAGATGGGCCCTGTGTAGCTTGTCTCTTAGAATGCATGGCTGCTTTAGACTTAGTGAAAGCCTTGATGGAAAAAGAGGAGGAAGGTCTGAAGACACCTTGAGAGGAGGTAGACCTGTCCACATTTTGAGATTCACTGCCAAGAGTGGCTTCAGTATCTGTAGTCAGGGTGTGGGCCGAGGAGCCTGCGACCTCGGGCACAGGAGACACTGCCAATGAAGTGTCGTCGTTAGTCAGGGGCTGCGTAGGCGCCTCGCTGAGAACCAGACCACGTATAGTCGGCTTTGGCGTGGTGTCGGTAGAGGCCGCGGACCTCGTGTGTCGGTTCTTATCTTTGCACTTTTTAGACAAAACTGGAGTCGGAGTATCAGACGACATAATATAGTTAAATGTTTTGCCAAAATAATGCTGGGCGAACTCCCCCGACGCTTAATGGTGCGTTTGTTGAATGTAGCACAAAAGCGACAGACCGAGACGTCGTGGTCTGGGCCTAAACAAGGAATACAGAGGGAATGGAAATCCTTATGCGGTATTTGCTTCCCACATGAAATACAATTATTAACTTTGTCTGACATCGGTCTGAGGCAAGAAAAGTTTCCCCAACGGGGTACTTAGCTTTCAAGAAGACTTCGGTTGCAAAATTTTCGTAATTTCAGGAGCTGGCCGACCGGCACTTGTGAACTGCTTCTGCTTCAGGCACCGCGCAGCAAGAAAGACTGAAGAAAATGGCGTCGGCTGGTTCTTTTATACCCCTGTCGCACTGACGTCAGGGAAGAAGCGACGACAACCGACACCGGACCTAGACTTTGGAATTAGGCCGACCGAGGACCCGCCTGACGGCAGGAGAACCCATCTATTATGACTGCAGCTGTATGCACAATGAACATCCAGGACTGCAACAGTGAATACACTTGAACATCTACATTTATGGTAAGTGTACACAACTGTACTATGTTCTTCGTTTTTCACTGTTGCAGTCATCATACTTGGGTTGATTCCCAAAGCTGAGGAAGGGTGGAGGCAGTCAAGAAGTGTTGGGGCTGGCTAGCAGGCCTTGTAAGACCTGCTGCAGGAAATCCAGCCCTGGATTTAGAAAAAAAATAGCTAAGTGGCAATGCTTGGTGAAGGCGTGTACAGAAAGTACAGTTGTGTATCTACCATAAATGTAGATGTTCGAGTGTATTCAGTGTTGCAGTCATTACACTTGGGTTATCCTGCTGGCAGCCTACCCGCAGTCGGCCAGAATTCCAAAGTCTAGGTCTGGCATCGGTTGCTGTCGCCTCTTCCCTGACGTCAGTGCGTCAGGCGTATAAAAGATGCAGCCGACGCCATTTTCTTCAGTTTTTCTTGCCCCAGATGTCAGGTGCCCCCAAATAGGTAGGCTAAAAAATTATGCCAACAAGCATGCATGTACAAATAAAAGAAGTTATGTACCTACCATAACGTTCCATGTTAGCTGTCTTCTTCTCACCTTCCTTCTTGCTGGTTGGGTTCGGAGCCGATCCTCGGCTCCGACTCGGCCATCTTCAAAAGCTCAAGAGCTGCTTACTGGCTCGAAGCCCCCCTATATCCCATGATGCCTGGCGCTAGATACCCAGATCTTGTTTGGTAAGTCTAACTGCAGACATAATAATAAAGGAATCCTATCCTAGAATGCATAAATCCTACTGGAGAGACTACTAGTCAGAAAGGAATAGCCAGAGAAGACTCAGCCAGTGAAAAATCAAGAAGAACTCTTCTCGGTCCACTATGATAGGAGGATGGAGGGTGGGATGCAAGAAAGAAGGCGAGAAGAAGACAACTAACATGGAACGTCATGGTAGGTACATAACTTCTTTATGTTAAGTTGTCTATCTCGCCTTCTATTCTTGCTGGTTGGGACAGCGTTCCTAGCACCTAAAACCTGGGTGGCTCATCGGAAAAGACTCTTCAGAACAGTGGAACCACGTCAGCTCTGCTCCTGGAAACCAAATCCAACTTGTAATGCGAAATGAAAGTATGTGGGTTGGCCCATGTAGCCGCAGCACAAACAGATTCCATGGGCAACCTAGCCTGAAAGGCCACCGAAGTAGCTAAAGCACTGGTGGAGTGACCTTTTGGTTTAATTGGCAATTCTTTATTCCCTCAGTTGATATATGAATGTGATGATAGAAGTCAACCACCTGGATAAGGATACTTTGGAGACCGGAAGACCTTGTTTACCTACTGCATAAGACAGGAAAAGTTGATCTGATTTTCTAATGTCCTTGGTTCTGTGCAAATAAAAGCGTAGCTGCCTGTGAACATCTAACTGATTCAACTTATATTCCGCCCTGTTGGAATGGTTACGAAAAAACACAGGAAAGTCTATGGACTGATTCAAGTTACTCTCTGAAGAGACCTTAGGAAGGAAGGACGGATTAGTCCTAAGAGCATCCCTGTCATTGTGGAACACGAGGTATGGGGGACGGACAGAAAGAGCCTGTAGTTCCAAAACTCTTCTGGCTGAAGTAATAGCTACCAGGAAGAGGGTTTTCCAAGATAAGAACTTCAGCGAACAAGAAGCTGCAGGTTCGAAAGGGGGCAAAATTAGCTAGTTAAAATCAAGTTTAAATCCCACGGTGGTGGAGAATATCTCACTGGGGGCCTGAGCAGGGTGGTTCCTTTGAGAAAGGCTTTACACAGTTTATGGGACATATTGTTTTCCGACAGGCCAATGTGAAAATTTGAAATTGCTGCTAACTGGATTCTAATTGTAGCTGTAGCAGAACCAGCATGGAAGAGTTCTGCTAGAAATTCCAAAATGGAGTGCACTGGGGCTGAAAAGGGGTCTATGCTTTTTGCCTCTGCCCAGGAAGAAAAACGTTTCCACTTACTAGCGTAAGTTTTTTAGGTCGTAGACTTGTGTGATGACAAAAGGATTTCTCTCACAGGGAAACTGGCTATGGTTGGAAGTGGAGCAACCACGCTGTGAGCTGGAGAGTGTGCAGGGATTGGTGCAGCCCGCCCGATTGATGAATCAGGAGGTCTGGAACTAGGTCCAGAGTCCAAGGCTGCTCGAGAAGACAGGCGTACAGGAACGGAAACCATATTTGTTGAGGTCAGTAAGGAGCAATGAGGATCATTTTGCAACCCGAAACGGCAGCCTTCTGAATCAATTTCGGTATGAGGGGGAAAGGAGGAAATGCAAAAAGAAGTCCCTGGGGCTAATCTTTGACTAGAGCGTCTCTGGGGGGATGCCCAGGGAGTGGAAGGAGGGAGAAGAAATTGCTGCACTTGTTGTTGAGGGGAGTTGCAAAAAGGTCGCAGCAAGGTTGGCCCCATCTGCGGAAGATTTGGTCTGCAACCACCTGGTTCAGAGACCACTCGTGAGGCATGAGAATTGCTCTGCTCAGTCTGTCTGCTAGAACGTTAGACTTCCCAAGGATGTGCGTTGCAATCAGAAACCGTTGGGAAGAGATCGCCCTCTGCCAGAGTCTGTGTGCTTCTCGACATAGGGGGTAGGACCTGGTTCTGCCCTGCTTGATGTACCACACTACGGACATATTGTCCGTTTGAACTGCAATGGTCCCAGTAGGAAGAGAGTCCTGAAGAGCCTGCAACGCTAACAGCACGGCCCTCATCTCCAAGACATTTATGCGCAGATGAAACTCGTGGGGTTGCCAGGTGCCTTGGACTGTTCTGCCCTGATAATGCCCCCCCCACCCGATCAGGGTGGCATCCGTGGTCACTGTAGCCACTGGAGGGGGAAGAACAAATGGTCTGCCGTGGAGCACTGATGTGGAGACCAACCACCACGCAAGGTGTTTTTTGCATGCCTGAGTGATCATAATCGTGTAAGACATGGGAAGTTGCTGGAAGAACCATTGGGTGAAAAGAAGCCACTGGAGAATCCTCATGTGAAAACGAGCTAGGGGAACAAGTACGATAGCTGCTGCCATGAGACCTAGCGTTTGAAGGACAAACCTGGCTTGAATCCTTTTGCATGCTAATAAAACCTTGACATGCTGACGAATCACTGAAACCCTGTCTGGTGGGAGGCTCACTAACATGTCTTTGGTATTTAAGTTTGCGCCTATGAAGGTGATAGACTGACAGGGCAATAATGCAGACTTTTCGAAATTTATTGTGATACCTAGCCTGGAGCAAGTGTCGATGGTGCAGTCTCTGGCTCGCAGAAGGTGATGTCTGGTGGTAGCAGTGAGGAGCCAGTCATTGAGATTGCCGTCTCAAATGAGCGGTAACTACTGCCATACATTTGGTAAACACCCTGGGGGCTGTGGTGAGACCAAAGGGCAGAGCTCTGAACTGATAATGGCTGGCTCCCAGATGGAAGCGGAGGAATCTTCGGAAGCGTCTGTCCATTTTTATGTGGTAGTACGCATCCTAAAGATCTATGGAGCACATCCAATTGTCCTGACCCAGAAAGGGTAAAATGGACTGAAGCGTGACCATCCGGAATTTTGTTCTTTGTACAGACTTGTTTAGTCTGCTGAGATCCAAAATGGGTCTCCAAGTCCCCTGTCTTTTTTGGTACCAAAAAGAACCTTGAGTAAATTTTGGATCCTTGTTGGTCTGTGGGACTTGCTGGATGGCCCTTTTTCTTAGCAGTTTTGAGACTTCTTGCACTGCTTGGTCCCTTAGATTGGGTGGAACATCTGGAAGGGACTTGTATGACTTTAAGGGGGTGCGAACGAAGGGGATTCTGTAGCCTCCAGATATGACGGACTGTACCCATTTGTCTTGTGTTAGGTCTCGCCAGGCTCCTGAGTACAGTGACCGTCTTCCCCCGACTGCCTCCAGAGGTGAGCAGCCGGGCAACCCTTCAGGGGTGCTGGAAGGGCTTGTCAGAGAAGGATTCTCTGCTGCCCTGGTTTTGCGGACCCCCTCTGCCACGAGGGCAGCGTCTGTTATTGTTCCCTCCTCTGCCCCTGGAGGGAAACTCACCATTTGTGTCCGGCAAGGCTCCTTGGGATTTCCGGAACCACATCTTCCCATTCTTCTGACCCTTAGGATATGGTCTGGAGGGAGTGGAAAAATGGACTCCTACAGCAGAGAGAGTCTTGCCTTCCTGCTCACACCTGGTAAGGGTATCTTTCACCTGTGATCCAAAGAGAGAGGAACCATCAAAGGGGGTGTTGGTGAAAGACTCTCTGAAAGGTTCCGCAAAGTTACATAGCCGCATCCAAGCGTGCCTCCTTAGGGCCACGCCTGTGCCTGAGGCTCTACTCGCACCATCGGCTGCATACGAAGTGAGCTGCATGGAGGAGTTTACCACAGAATTAAGAGTTGCCAGCTGGGAGGCTACCTTAGCCTGGGCCCCCTCAGCTGATGGATCTTGGAGGGTATCTCCAAGCTCTTTCAGGAGATCCCTCTGAAGACAGGTAAAGTGGCAATGGTAATTCAGGGACCGCATGGAAAAGGTCGCTGAAGAGAACATCCGCTTCCCATATCTGTCCATTGTCCTGCACTCCTTATTAGGGGGATGGACAGATGAAGTTTCAGCCAACTCCTTCTTTGTGGCCGCTGCTACCACCATGGCATCAACGGGGACACCCTTGGTCAAGAACTGTTTGTCCTGCTGGGCAGTAATGAATTTTGCAGGTCTTCTAGGGGTCGGTTCCTCTGTGTCTGGAGCCGTCCACGCCTTTTGAGCCAGCACAGACATCAGTGGGTCGAAAGGCGGAGACATCCAGGAGGTGGAAGGTCAGGATCCAAACGCATCCAGGAATACTGACTCATCCTCGGAAGGGCTTAGGGTAGTCCAGTTTCCCCTCTGCCTAAGCATCTCAAGGATGTCTGAGAAGGAGACATCCTCAGAGGGGGATCTTGGGGACCCTTCCAACTCCTCTAAGTCGGTATTCGATGTAATAGACTCGGGGTAGTCAACATGCTTCCTCTTGCATTTTCTCTTGCAAGGTGGCTCCTCTGAAAGATCAGGGGAGGCCTCGGAAGAGGAAGATACACCCAAGGAAGTGTCCTGGAGTGCTGGATCCCCACGCTTAGGGTCTGGAAGAGGGGCAAAGGCTGACACAGGCACCCTAGGGGGAGGAGCCGATGGGGTCGATCGTGGGACGGACTCAGGGGCCAGCACACTCATCACCTCGAAGGCGTACCTGCCCGGACACAGAGAATGCTCAGGCTCTGACAAAACCAAAAGCCCTCCCCACACAGAGGGAGACTGCTCCGAGGCAGATGTGGGAGCCGAGCTCACTTGCACCGAAACACCGAGAGGGAGAGCGGGGTTGGACAAGGGTCCGATGCCACTCACCCCCTTGGAGCCGACGAGGGAGTCTCAGCACCCAGATCCCTCCAGGGAAGGTACCATGGAAGGGATCGGAGCCGACGAAGGAACCGAAAGGGAGGGTATCGGCACCGACGGTTCCACGACTCGAACCCCAACTAACTCCGGCTCCGAACTCAAAGTAAGAGTCGGAGGAGGAATATCAATAGCTGTGGACGGAGCAGACTCCTGATGAGGAGGGCTGGACAACATTTTGGCAAGGGCCTGCGACTTAAAGAGCCTACTGACCACTCTTTCCAAATCATGGTCCAAAAGTCTAGAGGACCGAGAAGAGTGGGATGATCGGTGACTACGCTCTGATTGGAGCAGGGGCGACTTTGGAGCCGAACGTATAGACTCCAAAGGAAGAGACCTGGATCTCTTTTGACTCTCAGCCGGCTCCGAAGACCGTGTTGGAGCCGACTGGGAGGGAGGGACATCGGTTCCAGCCGGAGCCGAAATGGATTGTGTGGCTTCACCCAATGACGGCTCCGAACTGGGAGCCGACGGTTTAGGTGGTCTGGAAGTTTTCACCGGCTGAGACTTCAACGGTGAATCTTGGAGTTTAAGCAGACCCCTCAGAATCTATTTATTTTTGCACTCCTGCAGGACACCCGGACTGAAGGCATGACAGATCGAGCAAGAGTCCTGCAGGTGCACAGTGCCCAGACAATACACACAAGAAGTGTGACCATCTGTCAGAGACTACATCTGACAGCATGAGTCACACTTCTTGAATCCGGACGGTTTTGGATCCTTGGACATTCTGGGAAGAAAACCAATGACAAGTTTTTACACAAAAAGTTAAGGTAACCGATAAACAATATTAATAACCGTACAGTTACCACAACCCACACAAGTACTACTACCACAAAGAAAAACAAACTTATGACTAACACTACAGGTATAGAGAAAACGTTTTTTTTGTTTTTTTTTTTTAAAGAGATAGAAAAGAAAGGTTAACCTCTAACTTAAAAGGAAAGAACCTTTCTATGGAAAAGGGAGAAAAGTGGGGGAGGGGAACTCTCTAATTTAAACGAGTTTCTTAGGAAGGTAAAGCTATTTAGAGGAAAGAAACTAACTCCAATGAATAAAGTCTAACTAACGACTAATTCTACACTACAATACAATAATTTTACAGGAAAATAACAGTAAATAACAGTAATAATAAAGAAGCTTATACGACCTGAGCCAGTAGAACAACCTCACAGCAGAAGCATCAAACGAGATTGGGTATCTAGCGCCAGGCATCATGGGATATAGGGGGGCCTCAAGCCAGTAAGCAGCTCTCGAGCTTTTGAAGATGGCCGAGTCGGAGCCGAGGATCGGCTTCGAACCCAACCAGCAAGAATAGAAGGCGAGATAGACAACTTAACATTAAACATTTTCTTCATCTACAAGCAAATAAACCACATAGGTTGTATAGAATAGAGAAGTACAGAAAAGTCCCAGCAAGAAAAGGGGGATGGGTGGGAGGGTAACCTGGACTGCAACAGTGAATACATACGAACATCTACATTTATGGTAGGTACACAACTGTACTATGTTCATAGTGTTTCACTGTTGCAGTCATTACACTTGGGTAGAATCCCAAAGCTGAGGTTGCGTGGCTGGGCCTAAATAGGATTAGGAGAGGCTACAAGGCCCTGCAGAGCTGCAGTGGTAAAGCCTGCTCTGGATTTAGAGTAGAGAGGTAAGTGGTAGTGCTTGGTGAAAGTGTGCACTGAACTCCAGGTTGCAGCCTCTAGAATGTCTTTGGCAGGTACTCCTCTGAGGAAGGCTGCTGATGTGGCTGCTGCTCTGGTTGAATGTGCCCTAATGCCCTTAGGCACTGATTTGCCATGTTGTGAATAACAGAAACAAATGCAGTGTCCTATCCATTTTGAAATAGTCTGCTTTGAATTAAACTTTCCTTGTGATCCTGGAGCATAAGCTACAAGCAGTTGCTCAGTTTTTCTGAAAGTTTTTGTTTTGTCCAAACAGAAGCGTAGCTGTCTGTGTATGTCCAAAGCGTGCAGAAGTCTCTCTCCTTTATTCTGGGGATTTGGATAAAATGTTGGCAAATGAATGGTTTGGTTAAGAGCCACACTGGATACTACCTTTGGCATAAATTTTGGGTTTGTCCTTAGAGAAACCCTGTCCTGATGAAAAATTATGAAAGCTTCCATTGCCATTAATGCCTGTAACTCTGACACTCTTCTTGCTGAAGTTATTGCTCAGAGCAGTTTTCCATGATAAGAATTTTATATCAGCTGTATTGGCTGGCTCAAAAGGAGGCAGTGTGAGCTTTTCTAAAACAAAATTGAGGTCCCATGTAGGTATTGGTGCTCTCCTTGGGGGTCTTATGTTTTTTGCCCCTCTGAGGTACTGTCTTAGTAGTGGATGAGAGAGAATAGGAGGTTCCATATTGTAATGAGCTTAAATGGCAGAAGCATGGATCTTAATAGATGAGAAGGATAGGCCTTTGCCCACATCTCAGTAAGGTATTGCAAAATCTGAGGTATATTTGCAACAAGTGGTTCGAGTCCTTGTGCCTGGTTCCAAGCACAGAATCTCTTCCATTTTTCTGCATAAGATTTCCTAGTGCTGGGCCTCCTGGCTTCTAAAATAACATCCATAACAGCTTTAGAGAGAGGTGTGGTCTGAGTGGCTATATTATCTGCCATGCAGCCAGATTTAAGGTTCTGAGTTGACTGTGCAGAATCTGACTGTTTTGTTGAGTCAGAGGATGAGGTATTTGAGGTAAAGGCCAGGTTGGTCCTTGAGACAAGCTCTTTAGGACTGGGTACCAGTGCTGGCGTGGCCAGTCTGGGGCAATAAGAATCATTTTTGGCTTCTCTTCTATGACTTTTAGGAGCACCTTGGGAAGAAGAGGCAGTGGAGGAAAGGCATAAACTGTCAGTGTTTTCCAGCTGAAGGATAGAGCATCCACTTTCCATGCTTGTGAGTGATAAGTTATTGTGCAGAATCTCTGTAGTTGGCAGTTATGAGGGGAGGCAAAAAGATCTATGTCTGGCCGTCCCCATTTCCTTATCATCATACTGAAGACTTGTGGATTTAGTTTCCATTCGTGTGGATCCATGAGATTTCTGCTTAGTTCGTCTGCCAGAGTATTTTTCTTTCCTGGCAGGAATTGTGCCTGCAGATGTACTTGATAGGTCAGTGCTGTGTTCCACAAAGTCATGGCTTGCCTGCAGAGGGGGTAGGAATGTGTGCCCCCTTGCTTGTTTATGTACCACATAACTGTGGTATTGTCCGTCTTTAGTAATAGTTGTCCTGGATGTAGTAGATCGTTGAAGGCTGTCAGGGCATGCTGTACAGCTAGCATTTCTTTTTGACTGATGTGAAGATGCATTTGCTCCTTGGACCCAGGGTTGCCACCTTTTAACAAGGGCAAAGTGGGACATGGGGGTGTGGTCAACAGGATAGGGGTGTGGCCAACATGACACTGGCCACACCCCCACCACGACATCACCAGAGTTGTTAAAGGAGATGCAGTATTAGTTATGGATGCAACATTGTGACATTACAGCATACTGAAAACTCAAACCATTTAAATAAAGTGAACTATTACTGCACACACACTAATCAGTTGTAACAATAAACTTTAAAGGAATTAAAAACACACTACTCATTAAACAGACACTTGTTTATTTAAGTAAAATTCATAAACCATCCATTGCTATTCAGAAAGAAAACTTAAAAAATCTACATACCACATACAAGCCAAGTATAAAATTAAGACTGTCAATTAAAGCTAAAGCAAAGAACATAAAACTACAAACCCTAGTACAAATTAATGCTAAACAAAGAAAAACACAAAATTATGTACAATAAATCACTTTTTTTTAAAAGTGTATTTTGAATTTGATTTTATGGCTTGAAGAAGGGCCCGATTTGAAATAATATTTGAGTAAAAGTCACAACATTTCATCCGGTAATTTACACTCATCATTAGTTCAGCTTTTAACAAGTCCACACTACATCGGTTTCGCACATCTGTCCATTTACCTTTCACCAGTGAAAAAACTCTTTCTGCAAATGCGTTTGAGGGTGATATAGATAAAACCCTAGCAATTACCGGATAGAGTGTAGTCAGTTCAGGCCCTTCTTTGAAAAGCTTCAGCCACTTCTCTCCTGGGGTCAAGCTTGTGTTACATAACTGTTCGAGAGAGGGCCTAATTGCCAAGTAGTCCCTAAAAAGATAATCTTCATCTACATCCTGCAGACTCAGGGCAGTGGTCACATTCAGCAAGTCACTGAAGGCAAAGGGCTCATTTAAAGATAATTTAGATAGTGTAAACAAGTAGTTGCTTTCAGTATAATCAAACCACTGCTCCAGGTATTTCACTGCTGTCTCCAAGAAAACAATAAAGTCTCTTTTCAGTTTGTTAGCAGAAGTGCTGTCTAATGTGCTCATAAGTGCCCTAAGTTTCCCTCCAAAGAAAGCACCTTCAGCTCTTGCCTGCAGTTTTTGCTTCAGAGAGACCATTACACAAAAAGTTTCCATGGCAGTAAGTGCTGATTTTTCTAATGTACTTATATGTTCATTAAAATCAACAAGAACAGCACAGAGAAAGTGCAGATAGTACTGGGGCAGTGTAGGCAATTCATTCTCACCATGCTCGTTACCTGAAAAGTACGACCATATCTGCCAGGGGGTCTCCTCTTCTCCCTGAGAGAGGAAATAGGACTGGAGCACTGGGAGATTTTTCACTACTCTTTCAATGGCTGGGAGTAGTGACAGCCACCTTGTTGGCACATGTCTTAACAGACTCTCAAATTCCATGCCACAAAACTCAAAGTTGTCTTTCAAGTCTCTGGTCCTTGTGGCAGAACCAGAAAAGTGGCTGAAAAGTCTCATTACAAATGCTTCCACATCGTATGGTAGTTGTGCCGCAGCTTTTTTGGCTGCATTGTGAATTATATGGGCAAGACAGTTAGCTTTCTGGAGTGATGGGCACTTTTGTTTTACTCTGGTATACACACCAGATTTCTTCCCATAGTTCACACTGGCATTATCAGCCCCATAAGCTGAAATATGGTTCCAGGGCAAGGAATGCCTTTCCATAATGTTGGAAATTTGCTGTGAAATAGCCTGTGCCGATTCGTCAGGGTCTTCGTAGAAGTCTAAAAGGCCATTCATTCACCACCCCTTCTTCTTTAGAAAAATACCTCACAACAAGGGGAAATAATTTTATGTTCCCCTTGTTGGAAGCATCTGATGAAATTGCAAATGAAGTACCTGGTTTTTGAAGGTCATGCAGGAGGCATTCCAATGAGTGTGGCCCCAAAACATTTTCAACTATGGCTTCAGCCTTGGTTCTGCCACAAGATAGTTTCTTTGCAGTGTCTGAGTCACTGTACAACTGGCTGGCCAACTTTACTGCACAGTCCAAGCTGTTATATGAAATATTGTGCTTAACAGCATGGAAAACCTCAGAGGCTTCTGCTGCAATGATTCTAAGTTCTGGTCCCTCAAGGTTTGCATTCCTTGCCCACTTTGTCATCAGGTGAGTGGATTTAGCTTGAAGAATGGCAGTCTTATGTTGTTCAGTTGCCTCATGTCGATGCGACATCATTTCTTCCACCGTGGGTCACTAGAAATTCTCTCTTGCAGTACCTGCAGAATGCTTTGACATCAGTGCATCTCGATCCAGTCAAATTCTGTTTTCCAAACGTCCTGCCACTTGCACATTCTCTTGCTGCTGGTTGACTGTGATGAAGCTGCTGCTCTCTTCATGCTTGAATCTGTACTTACCTGATATGCAACATATTGACCAACACTGTTAGTAGGGTTCAGTAACATATTGCTGCACAGCACAAATGAACTGGCTTAATTGGCACAAAAAACTGGCTCGAAAAACATTGGCATGCGAAAGAACTGGCTCGAAAAACATTGGCATGTGAAAGAACTGGCTCGAAAAACACTGGCATGTGAAAGAACTGGCTCGAAAAACATTGTCATGCGAAACTGGCTTGAAAAACATTGGCACACGAACTGTCTTGAAAAACATTGGCACGTGAAAGAACTGGCTCGAAAAACATTGGCATGTGAAAGAACTGGCTCGAAAAACATTGGCATGCGAAAGAACTGGCTCGAAAAACATTGGCATGCGAAAGAACTGGCTCGAAAAACATTGGCATGCAAAACTGGCTCGAAAAACATTGGCACACGAACTGTCTTGAAAAACATTGGCACATGAAAGAGCTGGCTTGAAAAACATTGGCACGTGAAAGAACTGGCTCGAAAAACATTGGCATGTGAAAGAACTGGCTCGAAAAACATTGGCATGCGAAACTGGCTCGAAAAACATTGGCACGAACGTCTTGAAAACATCGGCACATGAAAGAACTGGCTTGAAAAACATTGGCATGCGAAAGAACTGGCTCGAAAAACATTGGCATGTGAAAGAACTGGCTCGAAAAACATTGGCATGTGAAAGAACTGGCTCGAAAAACATTGGCACACGAACTGTCTTGAAAAACATTGGCACATGAAAGAGCTGGCTTGAAAAACATTGGCATGTGAAAGAACTGGCTCGAAAAACATTGGCATGCGAAACTGGCTCGAAAAACATTGGCACACGAACTGTCTTGAAAAACATTGGCATGCGAAAGAACTGGCTCGAAAAACATTGGCATGTGAAAGAACTGGCTCGAAAAACATTGGCATGCGAAATAGAGGAATGGAGCAAAAAGAGTTTACAAACAGTTTGAAAAAGGTCAAATAGTAAATGAGGTAATGTAGGGGGCATTTTGGCCATTGAAGACTAACATTAACACAGCTTGTAGAAAATGAAATGCATTATTTTTACCACTGAACATGCCCACCACACCCCACAAGACAAAAAAGTTAACCATATTCACTGAACCAAAAAACAGTAAAATGAATGAGAATGCACAGTGGATACCATAGACCTAATTTAGCTTTTGACCACAGCAGTTAAGAAATGTATGGCACTAATTTACACAGCGCAATGATCTATTAATAAACATGCCAAACAGCAGCACTGGTCATAATCTGATTATAATGAAAACAGTAAATAAGTATGTTGAAGACATCACTAAAACACAAAAAAAAAAACTTGGCTACTTAGACGCAAACTACCCTGTAACATGGTTTAGCACAATCTGAAATACATTGCATTAACTTCAGAGCATCCATCCACAAAAAAAAAAATAAATGGGAAAAAAGTCCAAACATTTTAACTTTTAAAAATACTTCTTGCAAGAGAAGTAACAAACTACAATGTACAGCAGACTCCATGGGCCCCTTTTACCTCAAAACATAGCAATTAATCCAGCACAGCAATGCAATAAACAGGCCCAAGTAAAAGTAACACACCCATATTCACATTACAAGCAAAACAGTACATTTTAACCTTATTAAAATGCATAATAAATTAAATGCACACATTTACAAGTATAAATGAAAACAATCTTGAAACAGCTTTGGCAAATTGGCGTGTACCTACTAGAATAATAAATGAATTACATTAACTGTTAACATTCCCCCTCAAAAGGTAGACTTGTACCACAGACATGGACTTGCAGGAACAGGAAAAATTACCTAAACAGTATATCGTAACTTCCTGAAAACAGCATTATAGTGCATATTTCCATACAAAAAGTACAAACTATGCTCAAACAATTCCTATATGCATACAGACAATACCCAGAAAAGCTACGACAATAGAAATGCATCACACGAAGTTTATATTTCACTGCCCCCCAACAGAAACAAACAACTTCTATACACAGTTCAGCCTTTTAAAAGTAATGCTTCCAAATCATACCCCCAAGCATAATAACAATTACATATACATTCAGGTTTTATATCTTTAAAACTACTACACAAAATATCAAACTAACTACTACAGATTTAAATATTGTACTGCACCCACCATCTGCCTTTAAACATTAAAAAAATTAAACCACAATATATTCCCATTTTAAACTAGTACAAAAGTCTCAAAATAACCACTGCACAGATTTAAATACTACATACTACATCCCCATCTACCTCTAAACATTAAAAACTTAAATAAAGCACACTATTCCCATTTTAAATAACTAAAGCCACAAAATACAATTATCTACTTACCACTCACAGTTATTGCTGGGCTGGCTGGCTCCCTTGCTGGCTTCTTTCCTGGCTGGCTCCCTTGCTGGCTGGGCTGGGCTGGCTGGGCTGGCTCCCTTGCTGGCTGGGCTGGCTGGGCTGGCTCCCTTGCTGGCTGGGCTGGGCTGGCTGGGCTGGCTCCCTTGCTGGCTGGGCTGGCTGGGCTGGCTTCAGGGCTGGCTTCAATGCTGGCGAAAAAAATCAGATCTTTTGTCGCAGCTGCTATAGAGCTTAGTGCTCTACAGCTGCGACCTTTATGGGGCTCTTCACAAGAAGTTCCCGCCCCCTACAATAGCTGCAGCCAATTACTGTGCTGCATTACCACCCGGACCTAGCAGAGAATCCCTCTAACTGCAGGTCCGGGTGGTGATGTAGCCGCATTGCCGTGGAAAAAACGGAAGTATTTTCGGCTTTTCATGCAATTTTAAATCTGGCGCTGCAAGCGCAAAGGGGAAAAAACAGGACTTTTAAAGTCCCACGCTTGGTGAGCGCGGGAAGCGGGATGAGAGCACTCAAACCATGAGTGTCCCGCTGACAACGGGACGGGTGGCAACCGTACTTGGACCACGTGCCCTGAATACATTTTCCTGCCATGTGTGCCCCCCAGGCATAATCCAATGCATCTGTTGTTAGTGTCTGCCTGTCTGTGGGTTAGGTGAAAGGCTGTCCCTTGTTGTGGTGACAAGCCAGTGCCCACCATCGAAACGCCTGTTGTAGGCAGGGAATAAGAGTTATTATTGTTTCCAGGCTGTGGCAATATTGAGTCCAAACACTTTTTAGATACCACTGTAGTTTCCTCATATGGTCTTGCATATGGAATTAGTAAAATGCAGGATGCCATGAAGCCCAGAGCCTACAGAATTTTTCTTGCAGGGAGCTGGGTCTTTGTTGCCATCATTTGAAAGTAATGAGTCAGTTGCCTTTGCTTGTCTGGCATGAGATAAGCCATCTGGGCAGTTGTATTTAAGCTTGCACCCAGGAATATTATCTCTTGAGAGGGCACTAGTTTTGACTTATTTTCGTTTACTGTGTACCCTAGGCAAATTAGTAATCTTTTTACAAATGCTAGATGCTTTAGTAGAATGTCCTTGCTCTCTGCTTGAATAAGGCCATTGTCCAAGTAGAGATATATTTGAATTCCTTTTTATCTGCAGAATGCAATTACTGGTGCCAGGCATTTTGTGAAGACCCTGGGCACAGTAGATAAGCCAAAGGGCAGTGCAGAGAATTGGCAATGCATTGAGCCAGCTATGAATCTGAGGTATGTTCTGCAAGACTGTCTGACTGGGACATGCAGGTATGCCTCCTTGAGGTCCAAAGTAACTAACCAAGCCTTCTTGCCCAGCATGGGTAGAAGTTGCTGCAGTGTTAACATTTTGAATTTCGGAATATCAAGTATTTAGGATTGACAGGTCCAGTATTGGTCTCCAGGCTTTGTCCCTTCTGGGTACCAGGAAAAGTCTTGAGTAAAATCCTTGTCCCTGTTCTTGTTGTGGTACTCTCTGAATAGCTCTCATGTCCATGAGAGCAGAAATTTGTTTTTGTGCCTCTGTCCATTGGTTTTGCGGCAGGTCTGGCATACCTTTTGATTTTGGAAGAATGTGAAAGTGGAACCTGTAACCCTGAGAAACAATACTCAGTACCCATTTGTCCTGGGTGATCATGTGCCAATTTTGTGAGAAAAGTGCTAGCTTTCCCCCTAAGGGTGCTGTCAAAAGGTAAGTGCTTGGCATTTGTAGAGGGAAGTCATTGGGACTGTTTCCTATAAGGTTGTGATTTGTCTTCTCCTCCTTTGGGGGCTGAAGCACCCCATTGTTTAGGTCTGTATGAGCCTTGGGGCTGAGATCTGCCTTTTGGGCGTCTGTATCTGCCTCTTTGTGGCCTGTCTGACACTGGAAAGGACCAATTTTTAGAAGGCCAGTTTCTGCTAAATTTAGGTGGCTGAACCTGTAAGAAATCCTTTACTGTCTGCATTGACTTCGCTTTATCCTCCATTTTCTTTAACACCTCTTCTGCCTTAACACCAAACAAAGTATCATGCTGAAGTGGAGCATCCAATAATTTTACTTTAACATGATCAGGTAAACTTTGTTCTTTTAACTAAGCATGCCTTTGAATGACAGAGCCTGTAACTGCGGCTCTGCAAGAAGCCCCTAATGAATCAAAACCACATTGCAGAGTATGCTTTCTCACTCGTTCAGCTGCATGCAATAAATCCTGCATTTCCTTACTGTCAGAACATTCTGAGTTTGTAAGCATTTTCTGTTTTAACAAAGACATTAGGTACTGCTGATATTTAAGCATGTGAAACTGGCAGTTTAATGCCCTTACAGCTAAAGTAGCAGAAGTGTAAACCTTTTTCCCCATCTATCCAGAGCTCTGGAATCCCTATCAGAGGGAACAGGGTTTTTTGCAATGGAAGCCTTAACCCCTTTGGGACCCTGAGAAATTGTTTCTGGGTCAGCAGCAGGGTTTCTATAAAGAAATTTATGAGAGTCTGGGACCCTGTAGAAAGTACAGTTTTGTACCTATCATAAATGTAGATGTTCGAGTGTACACCCTGCTGCAGTCATCACACTTGGGTTATCCTGCCGTCAGGCGGTCCCACAGTCAGCCGGAATTCCAAAGTCTTGGCCAGGCGTCGGTTGCTGTCGCTTCTTCCCTGACGTCAGTGTACCAGGGGTATATATATATATATATATATATATATATATATATATATATATATATATATATATATATATATATATATATATTGCATCCAACACCATTTTCTTCAGTTTTTCTTGCCCCAGATGTCAGGTGACCCCAAAAAGGTGGTCAGTAATTAGTACCAAATTAAGCAATTTTTTGCACAAACACAAAATCCCTCCAGCTATAAGCAAATACATCAGGAAGGTATTGTAGAGATTTAGCCAGTTAGATCAGAGAGGATGGAGGGAGGGTAACCTGGACTACAGCAGGGTGTCCACTCGAATATCTACATTTATGGTAGGTACAAAACTGTACTATGTTCATCGTGTTACCCTGCTGCAGTCATCACAGTTGGGTAGAATCCCAAAGCTAAGGATGGGTGGAAGAGTCATAGAGGGTTAGAGGAGGCTAGAAGGCCCTACAGAACTGCAGTGGCGAAGCCAGCTCTAGTCTTAGAGTAAAGTGGTAAGTGATAGTGTTTGGTAAAGGTGTGTACTGAACTCCAAGTTGCAGCTTCCAAAATCTCCTTGGTTGGAACCCCCCTGAGGAAGGCTGTAGATGTAGCTGTTGCCCTGGTAGAGTGGGGCCTAATGGTATCAGGAACTGGTTTTCCATGATGGGTATAGCAAAAACGAATGCAATGTCCTATCCATTTGGAAATGGTTTGTTTTGATATAGCCTTCCCTTGTGAAGCTGTAGCATAGGATACAAAGAGCTGGTCAGATTTTCTGAAAACCTTAGTTTTATCCAAGTAGTAATGAAGTTGCCTGTGAATGTCCAAGGAATGCAGGAGTCTTTCTCCTTTGTTTTGTGGATTTGGGAAGAAAGTGGGTAAGTGGATGGTTTGATTTAAAGCCACACTGGAAACCACCTTAGGCATGAAGGAAGGATTAGTTTGTAGAGAAACTCTGTCTTGATGGAAAATGAGGAAAGGTTCCACTGCCATTAGTGCCTGCAGCTCTGAGACTCTTCTAGCTGAAGTTATTGCTAGCAGCAGGGCAGTCTTCCATGATAGAAACTGTAGATCTGCAGAGAAAGCTGGTTCAAAGGGAGGTAGCATAAGTTTTTCCAGAACAAAGTTGAGGTCCCATGTTGGTATAGGTGCTCTGCTGGGAGGCCTAATGTTTTTGCCCCTCTGAGGAACTGCCTTAAAAGTGGATGTGAAAATAAGGGTGGATCCGTGTTGTAGTGGGCTGAAATAGCTGATGCATGGATTTTAATAGAAGAAAAAGAAAGTCCTTTGTGCAACATCTCAGTTAAATACTGTAGAATCTGAGGCATGTGAGGCTGAAGTGTGTTTTGGCCTTTTGCTTGGTTCCAGGCGCAAAACCTTTTCCATTTGTCCGAGTAGGCCTTCCTGGTGCTGGGCCTCCTAGCTTCCAGAATAACATCCATAACTGCTTGGAAAAGAGGAGCTGGCTGGATGCTTAGGTGATTTGCCATGCAGCCAGATTTAAGGTGTTGAGCTGGCTGTGAAGAATCTGATTGTTTTGCTGTGTGAGCAAATGGGCAATTTGTGGTAAAATCCAAGGTGGGCCCTGGGCCATATTCCTCAGTAGTGGGTACCAGTGCTGGCGTGGCCAGTCTGGGGCTATGAGTATCAGTCGTGGTCTCTCCTTTCTGACTTTCAGAAGCAGCTTTGTGAGGAGAGGCAATGGAGGGAAGGCATATACTGTCAGGTTTTTCCAACTGAGAGTGTGTCCAGTTTCCAAGCTTGATGGTGAAGTGTCCTTGTACAAAATTTTGTTAGTGGATAGTTTTGAGGGCTGGCAAACAGGTCTATGTCTGGAAGGCCCCATTTTTGAGTTATCATTGCAAATACTTATGGATCCAGTTTCCACTCGTGGGGATCCATGATGTTTCTGCTGAGGTTGTCTGCCAATGTGTTCTTTTTTTCCTGGCAGGAATTGAGCTTGTAACTGAACTTGGTAAGCCAGAGCTGTGTTCCACAAGGTCATTGCTTGCCTGCATAGAGGGTAGGAGTGTGTACCCCCTTGTTTATGTACCACATTACTGTGGTGTTGTCCGTCCTTATTTTAAGTTGTCCTGGATGTAATAGATTCTTGAAGGCTGTCAGAGCATTCTGTACAGCTAGCATCTCTTTTTGATTGATGTGCAGTTTCCTTTGATCTGCAGTCCATACGCCTTGAACGCACTGCCCTGCCATGTGTGCCCCCCAGGCGTAGTCCAATGCATCTGTTGTCATAGCTTGCCTGGCTGGGGGCAAGGTGAAAGGCTGACCCATGTTGAGAGGACATGCCTGTGACCACCATAGAAACTCCTGTTGTAGGCAGGGAATAAGAGATATCATTGTGTCCAAGCTGTGGCTGTGTTGAGACCATACGCTTTTTAGGTACCACTGTAATTTCCTCATATGCAGCTTTGCAAATGGTATTAGTAGTATGCAAGATGCCATGAAGCCCAAGGCCTGCAGAATTTTTCTTGCAGGTAGTTGGGTCTTTGTTGCCATTGTTTTGAAATATTGAGTCAGTTGTAGTTGTTTGTCTGGCGTCAGATAAGCCGTTGTATTCAAGCTGGCACCCAGGAATGTCATATTTTGTGAGGGTACTAGTTTTGATTTCTTTTCATTTACTGTGTACCCCAGGCAACTTAGATGTTTTACAAAAGCCAGATGTTGTAAGAGAATGTCCTTGCTTTCTGCTTGGATGAGGGAGTCGTCCAGGTATGGGTATATTTGAATTCCTCTTTGTCGGCAGTATGCAATTACTGGTGCCAGGCATTTTGTGAGGACCCTGGGCGCAGTAGACACAGTAGATAAACCAAAATGCAGTGCAGAGAATTGGTAATGGGTTGAACCTGCAATGAAACGGAGGTATCTTCTGCAACTTTGTCTGATAGGGACATGCAGGTATGCCTCCTTGAGGTCCAACGTTACTAGCCATGCTTTCTTGCCCAACATGGGAAGAAGCTGCTGTAGTGTTAGCATCTTGAATTTGGGTACTTGTAAGAAGGTGTTTAGAATTGAAAGGTCCAGAATTGGTCTCCAGGCATTGTCCTTTCTGGGAACTAGAAAGAGTCTTGAGTAAAATCCTTGGCCTTGCTCTCGTGTAGGTACCAGTTGAATGGCTCTCATATCCATGAGAGCTGTAATTTGTTTTTGTGCCTCTGCCCATTGATTTTGTGGCAGGTTTGGCATTCCTCTTTTCATTGGCAAGGTGTGAAAATGGAATCTGTATCCTCGCGAAATTATTTCTAGGACCCATTTGTCCTTTGTGACAATGTGCCAGTTGTCTGAAAAAAGTGCGAGTTTTCTGCCCAAGAGGGCTGCCAAGAGAGTGTTGCTTGGCCAGATAAGGTGCAAGTCATTGAGTTTGCCTTCTGGTAGTTGGGGACCTGTCTTCTCCTCCCTTCTGTGTTGCAGTGCCCCATTGTCGAGGTTTGTATTGGGCTTGTGGTTGTCCTCTGCCTCTTGGACGTCTGTATTTACCCCACTGTGGTCTGTCAGTAGCTGGAAAGGACCAATTTTTTGTTGGCCAATTTCTGCTGAAGCGAGGGGGCTGTACCTGTAGAAAATCTTTGACTGTCTGCATAGATTTTGCCTTATCCTCCATTTTCTTTAAGACTTGTTCTGCTTTAACTCCAAAAAGAACATCCTGCTGTAAGGGAGCATCTAGAAGCTTTGCTTTAACATGATCGGGCAGAGTTTGTTCCTTTAACCAAGCATGACAATGTAAAACAGACCCAGTGACAGCTGCTCTGCAGGAAGCCTCCAAAGAATCAAACTCACATTGTAAAGTACGTTTGCCCACCTGTTCAGTTGCATGCAACAGATCCTGCATTTCTTTCAATTCAGACTGTTGAGGGAGTGTGCTCATTTTTTGTTTTAACGGAGACGTTAGAAATTGCTGATATTTTAGCATGTGAAATTGGCAATTTAGTGCCCTACTAGCTAGAGTGGCTGAGGTGTAAACCTTTTTCCCCCACCTGTCTAGTGCTCTGGAGTCCCTTTCAGAGGGTACAGGATTTTTTGCCATAGAAGCCTTAGCCCCTTTGGGACCCTGGGAGATAGTCTCTGGATCAGCAACAGGGCTTTTATAAAGGAATTTGTGGGAATCAGGCACTCTATAGCATCTGTCAGGTTTGGCTGGAGCAGGAGGCAGATAATTTGGGTTCAAACTGGATTCTAAGTAAACATCATCCACAATGTCTAAAACTGGGGGGATGGCAAGTGGTCTGTGCTGGGGGAGTAAAAGAAACTCTCTGAGCCTTTTCATTGAGTCAGAGTAGTCCTGACCTTCCCAGTGAAAATGTTCCCTCATAGTGTGTAAAGTTTCCCCAAAGGAGTAGTCTTCAGGAGGAGAAGCGGAGGGAATAGAATCCTCAGCATCAGAATCTTCATAAGAGGAGAAGGAGTAATCTTGGTCCTCAGAGGAGCCTGAGGAAATAGACACTTGATCAGAGGAGGCATAATCTTCCTCTTGTCTAGGCCTTTTGTCGGGTGGGGGTTGGGAACCCCTGATTAAAGAGATCAAATCTTCAGCCATTTTGAGCATCTGTTTCTTAGGCATGGGGCCTTGAAATGGAGACTGAAGTGCAGTCTTTTTAGGTTTAATAGGAGTCTTAAGCTTAGGATACATTTTAGGGTGAGCGTCGTCGGTCTGAAAACGCCTTCAGAAACCGAAGGTGATTCTGCAGCACCGACATCTCTTTCTGCAGTGTCGTCGGTAGGGGCTAAACAAAATGGCTGCGTCGGCCTAGCACTCTCCACCAAAGGCTCTGAAGCGGTCTCGGGTTCCAAATCTGCGGTAGTCAGGGGCTGCGTCGGGGCCTCACTGAAGACCGGTGAACCGGAGACCGGTCCAGCCAAGGCCTTGGAGTCTGGCTTGGGTCTCGGCTGCCTGTCCTTATCCTTGCGTTTTTTGTGCACGCCGATAGTCGGCTGCTCCGACGGCATTGTGTAGTTAAATTTTCTACCGAAGTAGTGTTGTGGGAAATCAAAGCGTCTTTTTATAGTACGCTTATTAAACCTAGCACAAAAACGACAACCAGTGACGTCGTGGTCTGGGCCTAGGCAAGGTATGCAGTAAGAATGGAAATCCTTATGAGGTATTTGCTTCCCACAAGAAATACAATTGTTAACTTTTCCTGACATCGGTCTGAGGCAAGAAAAGTTTCCCCAATGGGGTACTTAGCTTTATTGTAGACTTCGGATCTGAAATTCGACTTCGAAAATCTCAGGTGTCGGCTGACCGGCACTTGTGAACTGCTTCTGCTTCGGGCACCGTGCGGCAAGAAAGACTGAAGAAAATGGCGTCAGATGCAATATATACACCCCTGATGCACTGACGTCAGGGAAGAAGCGACAGCAACCGACGCCGGACCAAGACTTTGGAATTCCGGCCGACTGCGGGACCGCCTGACGGCAGAATTACCCAAGTGTGATGACTGCAGCAGGGTAATACGATGAACATCCTCTCTGGCTTGACTGGTGCAGGGGGTAAAGAATCAGGAGACTAACTGGATTCAGAGAAAAACCATCAACAACATCAAGCACAGGGGGGTAGCCAGGGGCCTGTGCTGAGGCAATAAAAGAAAATCTCGGAGCCTTTTCTTGGATTCTGAATAATCCTGGCTCTCCCAATGGAAATGCTCCCTCATGGTGTGCAAGGTTTCCCCAAAAGAGTAATCCTCAGGCAGAGAGGCTGAAGGTATAGATTCTTCTGCATTAGAGTCAACATAGGGACGGAGAGAATATCCCTGATCTGAAGAGGAATCAGAGGAAATAGAAACCTGGTCAGAGAAGTCATAGTCAGTGACTTGCTAGGCCTTTTATCAGGAGGGGGATGTGAACCCCTGATCAAAGTAATTAGGTCCTCGGCCATTTTAAGCATCTGTTTCTTTGGCATGGATGACTGTCCAGGAGAATGCTGTACTTGCTTTCTTGTCTTTAATGGTGTTTTTGACTTTGCCTTGGCTGCTGTAGTGGACTTAATAGTAAGCTGTGAAGGTCTGAAAACATCCTCAGAAGCCGATGCCTGCTCAGCGGCTCTGGACCCATCTGAGGGAATTGTTTCCGCAGGCCCAATACCTTGAGTTTCCAGAGGCCTATGTGTCTCCACGTGGGAGTCCGGTGTGGCCTGTGGCTCTGAGGTAGCGGGTGTCAGGGGCTGCGAAAGTGCCTCACTGAGAACCAGCGACTGGCCTAGAAGAGGCTTCGTCGTCGGTTTTGGACCTCGGATGCCTGTCCTTTTCTTTGTCTTTGCGTTTCTTATGAATTCCGGTCATCGGTTGTTCCGACGGCATTATGTAGTTAAACCTTCGGCCTAAGTAATGTAAAGCAAAATCAAACAGACACTTAATAGTGCGTTGGTTGAATCTAGCACAAAACCGACAACTAGCAACGTCGTGGTCAGGGCCTAGTCAAGGAATACAGTAAGAGTGAAAATCCTTATGAGGTATTTGCTTCCCACAAGAAATACAATTGTTAACTTTTATCGGACTGGAGCAAGAAAAAGTTTCCTCAATAGGGCACTTAGCTTTATTGAAGACTTCGGTTCTGAAATTCAATTTCGAAAATCTCAGGAGTCAGCCGACCGGCACTTGCGAACTGCTTTTGCTTCGGGCACCGCACGGCAAGAAAAACTGAAGAAAATGTCGTCGGCTGCATCTTTTATACCCCTGGCGTACTGACGTCGGGGAAGAGGCGATAGCAACCGACGCCGGACCTAGACTTTGGAATTCAGGCCGACTGCGGGTAGCCTGCCAGCAGGATATCCCAAGTGTAATGACTGCAACAGTGAAACATGATGAACATCTCCAGGTTGCAGCTTCCAGGATGTTCCTGGTAGGGACTCCCCTGAGAAATGCTGTAGAGCTTGAAGTAGCTTGAGTGGAATGAGTTCTAATCCTCAGAGGGGTAGGTTTTCCATGGTACTTGTAGCAGAAATGGATACAGTGTGCTATCCATTTGGAAATGGTTTGCTTTGAAATGGCCTTGCCCTCTACCCCTGTAGCAAAGCTGACTAGTAGCTGGTCAGATTTTCTGAAAGGCTTAGTCCTGTCAAGGTAGAACCTGAGCTGTCTGTGCACGTCCAAGGAGTGCAGGATCCTTTCCCCTCTATTCTCAGGATTAGGGAAAAAGGTTGGCAAATGGATGGATTGGTTTAAAGCCACACTGGATACTACCTTGAGAATAAAGGAAGGGTTAGTCCTGAGGGAAACCCTGTCAGCATGGAAAATAATGAAGGGTTCCATCGCCATTATTGCCTGTAACTCAGACACTCTTCTTGATGAAGTAATAGCTAGAAGTAAGGCTGTTTTCCAAGAAAGGAATTTTAACTTGGCTGAAGCAGCAGGTTCAAAAGGGGGAAATGTGAGCTTTTCCAGTTCAAAGTTAAGGTCTCAGGCCGGGGTGGGAGCTTTCCTAGGAGGCCTTAAATTGTTAGCTCCTCTCAGGAACTACTTGATGAGAGGGTGAGAAAAGAGAGGAGGCTCAGTATCATAATGAGCTGAGATGGCAGAGGCATGAATCTTAATGGATGAGAAGGATAGGCCTCTGTGGAGCAGCTCTGCAAAGTAATCAAGGATTTGACGCAAGTTGGGCACAGCTGTGTCCTTTCCTTGAGACGGACTCCAAGAACAATATCTTTTCCACTTTTCAGCACAGGGTTTCCTAGTACTAGGCCTTCTGGCCTCAAGGATGACATCCAGCACCTATTTGCTGAGGGATGCTGGTGGTGTATTCATGGGATAAGCCAGGCTGCAAGGTTTAGGGTTTGCAGCTGTGGATGCAAAATCAGTCCCTCATGCTGAGACAGCAGGGAAGGTGTCTGATGTAGGTGCCAGGGTGGCACAGCTGTCAGACTGCGTAGGAGTGGGTAGCAGTGCTGGCGTGGCCAGTCTGGTGCAATAAGAGTTGCCCTTGATCTGTCCTGTTTGATCTTGAGTAGTACTTTAGAGAGGAGGGGCAGAGGAGGAAAGGCATAAACTGAGAGGTTTTCCCATGTAAAGGATAGGCCGTCCACCTTCCAGTCTCTGCTGTGAGGGTTCCTGGTGCAAAATTTGCTCAACTGGTGGTTTTTTTTTGGGGGGGGGGGGAACAAAGGTCCACCTCCGGAGTTCCCCACCTCTGGGTTAGAGGTTTGAATGAGTTGGGTTACCAGTTTCCACTCGTGAGGGTCCAGTAGATTTCTGCTTAATTCATCTGCCAGTGAATTTTGCTTGCCTGGCAGGAATTGAGCTTGTAGGTGCACTTGGATGCTCAAGGCTGTGTTCCACAGAGCCATGGCTAGCCTGCAGAATGGGTAAGAATGAGTTACGCCCTGCTTATTTATGTACCACATAACTGTAGTGTTGTCTGTCTTTATCAGGAGCTGTCCTGGAAGGATAAGATATTTGAAGACTGTCAGAGCATTGTGTACAGCTAGCATCTCTTTTTGATTGATATGCAGGGGAATTTGTTCTGGGCTCCATTTGCCTTGAATGCATTTGCCTGTCATGTGAGCTCCTCATGCATAGTCTGATGCATCTGATGTCCGGGTTTGGTCGGCGAGGGGTTGAGTGAAAGTAAGTTCTTTGTTGTGGTTGCATACTTCTGCCCACCAAAGGAACTCTGCCCTTAGACAAGGTATGACAGGAATCACTGTTTCTAGGTCCTGAGAATGTTGACACCAGAGACTTTTTAAGTACCATGTAAGTTTCCTCATATGCAGTCTTGCATATGGAATTAGCAGAATGCATGTGGCCATGAACCCTAGGGCTTGCAGTATTTGTCTTGCAGATAGCTGGGTTTTGTTGGCCATTAGTTTGAAATAGTTTGCCAGATGGACTCGTTTTTCTGGAGTGAGGAATGTCATCTGGGAAGTTGTGTTCAAGCTTGCTCTCGGGAATACAATTTGCTAGCTGGGCAACAGTTGTGATTTCTTTTTGTTGATGGTGTATCCCAGTGAAGTTAGAAGTCTTTTACAAATGCCAGGTTCTGAAGTAGCAATTCCTGACTGTCCAACTGAATCAGGCTATTGTCTAAGTACGGGGTAGATTTGAATAATTTCTCTGCCTGCAGTATGCAATGGATGGAGCCAGACATTTTGTGAATACTCTGGGCATGGTAGATAAACCAAAAGGAAGTGCAGAGAACTGATAGTGCACAGAGCCTGCCCTGAAAAGTACAGTTTTGTACCTACCATAAATGTAGATGTTCGAGTGCTAATACAGCTGCAGTAATCACAGATGGGTTTTCAGCCTTCAGGCGGTCCCTCGGTCGGCCGAATTCCAAAGTCTTGGTCCGGCGTCGGTTGTCGTCGCTTACTCTTCTGACGTCAGTAAGGCCAGAGTATATAAGACACAGCCGATGCCATGTTCTTCAGTCTTTCTTGCCCCAGATGTCAGGTGCCCCCAAAAGGAAGGCAATACATAAATAAGGCTTATCTACATATGCAGGCAATGCAATGTAATGCAAAATCAGTGTAAGCAAGCAAATAAAACATAGCAGGATAACCCAGTCAGGTGGTATGAAGAGGTTGTTAGGCCCCATGCCTTTACCAAGTGGGGAAGGAGGGAGGGAAACCTGTACTGCAGCTGTATTAGCACTCGAACATCTACATTTATGGTAGGTACAAAACTGTACTATGTTCATCGTGCATACAGCTGCAGTAATCACAGATGGGTAGAGTCCCAAAGCTATGCATAGGGTGGTAGGTACTATGAGGAACTGGGTTGAGCCAGAATGCCCTGCAAAACAGCAGTGGCAAAGCCTGCTCTCGTTCTGGAATATAAGAGTAGGTGGTAGTGTTTTGTGAAGGTATGTACAGAACTCCAAGTGGCTGCCTCCAAAATATCCTTAGTAGGAACGCCTCTGAGGAAGGCTGTAGAGGTGGCTGTGGCCCTGGTGGAGTGAGAGCTGATACCAGTAGGGACAGATTTCCCATGATAGGAATAACAAAACCGTATGCAGTGGCCAATCCACTTGGAAATGGTCTGTTTGGTAACTGGTTTCCCTTGAGCCCCTACGGCATAGGACACAAAAAGTTGTTCTGATTTCCTGAAGGACTTTGTTCTGTCCAAATAATAACGTAGCTGCCTATGGATGTCTAAAGTGTGAAGCAGCCTCTCCCCTTTGTTTTGAGGGTTAGGATAAAAGATAGGTAGGTGTATGGCTTGATTTAAGGCTACCCTGGATACCACTTTTGGCATAAAAGATGGGTTGGTAAGGGAAACCCTGTCCTGATGGAAGATGAGGAAGGGCTGCACCGCCATGAGGGCCTGTAGTTCAGAAACCCTATGAGCTGAAGTGATGGCCAGAAGGAAAGCTGTTTTCCAGGACAAATGTTGCAGATCTGTTGAGGCAGCAGGTTCAAAGGGAGGCAATGTTAATTTTTCTAGTATGTAATTAAGGTCCCAGGCTGGTATTGGTTGCTTCCTTGGAGGTCTTATATTCTTAGCCCCTCTGAGGAACTGTCGTAAGAGTGGGTGAGAGAATAAAGGAGGATCCGTGTTGAATTCTGCAGAAATGGCTGAGGCATGTATTTTTATGGAAGAAAATGAAAGTCCACTGTTCAGCAGTTCAGCTAGGTACTGTAAAACCTGAGGCAAGTTCAATTTTCTAGGGTCCTGGCCTCTTTTCTCATTCCAACAGCAAAACCGCTTCCATTTTGCAGAGTAAGCTTTTCTAGTAGATGGTCTTCTGGCCTCCAAAATGACATCCTGAACCTCCTTGGAGAGTAGGGACTGTTGTGGTGTCAAGGAATTTTCCATGCAGCGAGGTTGAGTGTTTTCAGCTGACTGTGAAGAGTTTTGTAGCTGTTCTGAGTCAGTAGGAGCGGCATTAGAGGCAGGGACCAGGGAGGAGTAAGTGTTAGGCTCCTCAGGAGTGGATACCAGTGTTGCCTTGGCCAATCTGGAGCAATCAGTATCATCCTCGGTTTGTCTGTTCTTGCTTTCAAAAGCACCTTGGGCAGAAGGGGCAGAGGTGGGAATGCATAAACTGTCCATGCTGTCCAACTGAATGAAAGGGCATCCACTTTCCAGGCCTTTGGATGAAAGGTCCTTGAACAAAACTTTTGCAGTTGATAGTTCCTGTGGGAGGCAAAAAGATCTATGTCTGGCCTCCCCCACGCTTGGGTTACCTCTGTAAACACCTGAGGATGTAACTTCCATTCGTGTGGATCTGTCATATTTCTGCTTAGAGTGTCTGCCAGTGTGTTTTCCAGTCCTGGCAAGTATTGTGCTTGAAGTTCGATTTGTCTTTCCAGAGCCAAGTTCCAAAGAGTCATGGCTAGTCTGCACAAGGGGTATGAATGTGTTCCTCCTTGTTTCTTTATGTACCACATTACTGTGGTGTTGTCTGTTCTTATCAGTAATTGTCCTGGATGCAGGAAGTCCTTGAAAGCTGTAATTGCATTTATCACTGCTAGCATTTCTTTTTGATTGATGTGAAGGTGATTTTCCTTTTGGGACCATCTGCCCTGAATGCACCTGTCCTTCATGTGCGCCCCCCAGGAGTAATCTGAGGCGTCTGTGGTTATGACTTGTTTTGCTTGAGGCTTGCAGAATGGAAGGCCTGTGTTTACTTGACATGCTTGGGCCCACCATAGAAATTCCTTTTGCAAACATGGAATTATTGGTATAATTGCTTCCAAACTGTGACTGTGTTGAGACCATAGATTTTTTAGGTACCATTGAAGTTTCCTCATATGCAGCTTTGCACATGGGATTAGCAGAATGCAAGATGCCATGAATCCCAGAGCCTGCAGGATTTTCCTTGCAGTAAGCCTGGTACTTTTTGCTAGTGTTTTGAAGTACTGAGATAGTTGCCCTTGTTTTTCTGGCATAAGATATGCCATCTGGTTGTTTGTGTCCAAGTTGGCACCCAGGAAGGTTATTTTCTGAGATGGTGTTAGTCTTGATTTCTCCTTGTTGATGGTATATCCCAGAGAAAGCAGTAACCGTGTCACATAAGCCAGATGTTCCAGTAGTATGCGTTTGCTGTCCGCTTGGATCAGGCAGTCGTCCAGATAAGGGTAAATTTGTATCCCTTGAAGTCTACAGTAGGCAATCACTGATGCCAGGCACTTTGTGAATACTCTGGGCGCAGTAGATAAGCCAAAGGGCAATGCAGAGAATTGATAGTGGATTGAACCTGCAAGAAATCTGAGGTATCTTCTGCAGCTTTGTCTGATTGGGACATGCAGGTATGCCTCCTTGAGGTCCAATGTTACCAGCCAAAACTCCTTGCCCAGCATGGGAAGAAGTTGCTGTAATGTGAGCATCTTGAATTTTGGCACGAGTAGGAATGTGTTTAGGATGGATAAGTCCAAAATGGGTCTCCAGTCGGTTCCTTTTCTTGGTACCAGAAAAAGTCTTGAATAAAAACCTTGACCTTGTTGGAGTGTAGGTACCTTTGTATAGCTCTCATGTTTAGGAGCTTTGAAATTTGCAGTTGTGCCTCTGCCCTTTGATTTTGTGGCAGGTTTGGCATGCCTCTCATTTTTGGAAGAGTGTGAAATTGAAATTTGTAGCCTCTGTTTATAATGTCCAGTATCCATTTGTCTGTTGTGACAATATGCCAATTGTTTGCAAATAATGCTAGTTTCCCTCCCAAAGGCGCTGTCAGCTGAGACTTGCTTGGCATGGAAATGAGGGAGTCATTGGGTTTGCTTCCTGTATTGTTGTGCACTGTCTTCACCACCTCTTGGTGCTGGAGATTGCCATTGTCTGCCTCTATATGATCTTTGTGATTGCCCTCTGCCCCTTGTGCGTCTGTATCTGCCTCTTTGGGGCTTGTCAGTGGCTGGAAAGGACCAGTTTTTTGAAGGCCAATTTCTGCTAAAACGTGGTGGTTGGACCTGTAAGAAAGCCTTGACAGTTTGCATAGATTTGGCTTTTTCTTCCATTTTCCGTAGTATGTCCTCAGCATTAGTACCAAATAATACATCCTTTTGTAAAGGAGCATCAAGAAGTTTAGCTTTCACATGATCAGGTAAATTTTGTTCCCTAAGCCAGGCATGCCTGAATGACTGATCCTGTGGCAGCCACTCTACTGGAAGCCTCTAGGGCATCATAACCACATTGTAAGGTGTGTTTACCCACTTGCTCCGCACTATGCATCATATCCTGTAACTCTTTTAAATCTGGTTGTTCAGGTTGAGACATTTTGTTCCTTAATTGTGATAACAGATACTGTTGATATTTAATCATATGAAACTGACAGTTTAAGGCCCTCATGGCTAGGGTGGCTGAGGTATATACCTTTTTACCCCACCTTTCTAGAGATCTGGATTCCCTTTCTGCAGGGAGTGGATTCTTGGCAGTGGAGGCCTTTAATCCCTTGGGGCCCTGTGAAATGGTTTCAGGGTCAGCATTATGGCCTTTGTAGAGAAATTGGTGAGAGCTGGGTACTCTGTAATACCTATCAGGTTTTACTGGTGCAGGAGGCAGAGAATCAGGGTTAAGGCAAGCCTCCAAATAGACATCATCCAGTACATCCAAAACAGGGGGTATAGCCAGAGGTCTGTGCTGAGGTAACCAAAGAAATTCCCTAAGTCTTTTCTTGGAATCTGAAAAGTCTTGGCCTTCCCAATGGAAGTGTTCCCTCAAAGTGTGCAAGGTTTCCCCAAAAGAAAAATCCTCAGGAGGGGATACAGAAGGAATGGACTGTTCTGCATCCGAATCCTCAAAAGGGGAGTAAGAGTGTTCCTCTGCATCAGAATGTTCTGATAAAATGGATCCCTGATCAGAAGAGGGAGATTCTTCCTCCACTCTGGGTCTCTTGTCAGGAGGGGGCTGAGAACCTCTGATAAGAGTAGTAAGCATCTGTTTCTTAGGCATGGGTCCAGGAGATGGGCCCTGTGCAACAGGCCTCGTGGGATGCCTGGCTGCTTTGGATTTAGTAAAAGCCTTTATTGAAAAAGAAGATGAGGGCCTAAATACACCATGGGTGGAGGTGGACCTGTCCACATTAGTAGGCTTGACATTAGCAGGGGCTCCGGTTGTAGTCTGGGAAAGGACCGAGGACCCAGCGGTTTCGGGTACAGAGAACACCGCCAAAGGAGTGTCGTCGGTAGTCAGGGACTGCAAAGGCGTCTCGCTGAGAACCGGACCACGTGTAGCCTGTTTTGGCGTGGTGTCGGTCCTTTTCCTTGCGTTTTTTGGACAAAACGGTAGTCGGAGTGTCCGACGACATCTTATAATCAAAAGCTTTACCAAAGTAGTGTTGGGCGAACTCCGCCCGACGCTTGATAGTGCGTTTATTGAAGGTAGCGCAAAAGCGACAGCCCAAGACATCGTGGTCTGGGCCCAAACAAGGTATGCAACAGGAATGGAAATCCTTATGCGGTATTTGCTTCCCACAAGAAATACAATTAACTTTTTCTGACATCGGTCTGAGGCAAGAAAAGTTTCCCCAACGGGGTACTTAGCTTTAAAGAAGACTTCGGTTCCAATTTTTCGTAATTCAGGAGCTGGCCGACCGGCACTTGCGAACTGCTTCTGCTTCGGGCACCGCACGGCAAAAAAGACTGAAGAACATGGCGTCGGCTGTGTCTTATATACTCTGGCCTTACTGATGTCAGAAGAGTAAGCGACGACAACCGACGCCGGACCAAGACTTTGGAATTCGGCCGACCGAGGGACCGCCTGACGGCTGAAAACCCATCTGTGATTACTGCAGCTGTATGCACGATGAACATCTTAGATATTTCCTGCAAGACTCCCTTATAGGGATACAAAGATAAGCTTCTTTTAAGTCTAGGCTGACTAACCAGGCATACTTGGCTAGCATAGCAAGAAGCTGTTGCAGTGTAGGCATTTTGAATTTTGGGACCACCAGAAAGGTGTTGAGAATAGATAGATTCAGGATAGGGCGTCAAGAGCTCTCTTTTCTGGGCACCAGGAACAGTCTGGAGTAGAAAAGTACAGTTGTATACACTTACCATAAATGTAGATGTTCGAGTGTATTCACTGTTGCAGTCATCACATTTGCCAACCTTCTTTCCTAATCCACAGAACAAAGGGGAATGGATACTGCACTCCTTAGATGTGCATAGACAACTTAAGATTAAGTCCATAGCAGTAATGACAAGGGAACTGTCTGTTGTGGCTGCTGTAGATATTGTAAATATATTAAAAAAGGGAACAAACAAGTTATTAATAATAAAACATATACGCTAAATACCAAAATTGACTGTAATTCCAAAATGGTGGTTTACGGGGCTCTATGTACAGTATGTACATGCTTTTATATAGGGAAGACAGAAAGGAGGCTAAGAGATAGGATATATGAACACACTAATGCCATCTCAAATTTAAAAACTGATAATGCCCTAAGTAAACATATTTCTGCCTTCCCTAACCATAATTTTAAATTTATTGGTCTTGATCAAATCCAACCTGATAGTAGAAGGGGACCGTATAACCTCTTGTTGGAAGAGCATGAATTATCATGGCAACTAAGAACAAATGCCTTTATGGTACCAGGATTGAATGAGCATTGTAATATTCAATGTCTCTTGAAGTTAAGAAGCCTGAACAGATGACTTCTGTTCAAACTAGGAGGACTTTTGCTTATTCTTTTTAACCTGGTTTCTATTTCTGTTTTAGAAATAACACATATTAATTACTATGAATATTGATTAAGTACAAACACACTAGGACTTAGGGCCAGATTTATTAATTAACTTGAGCCTTTGATTGGACTTTCTTTAAAACCAAGAAGGTGGCACTTTAATTGCGAATTTATAATAACCACTATTATTACAAATTTTTAGTTTCAATATATTTACATACTTTTTTGTATATTTTTCATATGTAGCTAATTCTACAAGACGTAAGGATAGCATTCTTCTATTGGATTGTTAGGTTTTTATTAACGTTTTTTCTTAGGCTTTAGGTACTAGGAGAGGCGTTATATATACATTCCTTTTTTAGTTAACAACAAGGTTTTTTATTATGTGTGTATACTGATTTTCATTTAATTCTTTTTATAATGATACAGTTTAAGCATATTGTATAATATTTAGTATAAACTAAGTATTTAGTTAACATCATATGTAAGTTCAAAGTATATTACTAGTTTGTAGTTAATAATATTATTTAACTTGATTTGTAAGTATAATTAGTCACCTTAGGATTAGTCCTAATTAAGTCAATTGTAAAATTGTTAACTGATGACTGATTACTTGGACTATATAAGCTGGAAGCTGCTCTATCTAGTTTATCTGAAGAAGTCAACCTATTTAGGTCGACGAAAAGCGCTTTATGCTACTTGTTGTTTTATGCTATCTTTCTGTGGTTTTATTTGGTGTAGCAGTTGCAGTCGGAACTGATTAAAGCTGAAGATTTTTTATCCAACAAGAAGTGGTTTTTCTGCCAGAAGCTTCCTATTTTTTGTTTCCGCAGTCATCACATTTGCCAACCTTCTTTCCTAATCCACAGAACAAAGGGGAATGGATACTGCACTCCTTAGATGTGCATAGACAACTTAAGATTCTACTTGGACAGGACTACATCTCAAAGGAAATCTGAACAGCTGCTGGTGGCATTTGTTGCAGGGGCAGAGGGGAAGGCTGTTTCAAAGCAAACCATCTCCAAATGGATATGCCATTGCATTCGTATCTGCTACAAGCACCATGAAAAACCAATCCCACAGGGGATCAGACCGCACTCAACCAGGGCTGCAGCTACCTCTACACCCTATCTCAGAGGCGTCCCTACCAGGGACATCCTAGAAGCTGCTACCTGGAGTTCTGTACATATTTTCACCAAGCATTACCATCTGCCAATTTTCTCTAAATCCTGAGCTGGCTTTGCCACTGCAGTCTTGCAGGGCTTTATAGCTGGTCCTAATGCTATCTAAATTCCTCCTCCCATTCTTAACTTTGGGAATCTACCCAAATGTGATGACTGCAACAGTGAAACACAAAGAACATAGTACAGTTGTGGATACTTACCATTTTGAGGTTTAGTCCTGTCCAAGTAGAATCTAAGTTGTCTGTGCACATCTAAAGAGTGCAGTATCCATTCCCCTTTGTTCTGTGGAATAGGAAAGAAGGTTGGCAAATGTGAGGACTGCAACAGTGAAACATGAAGAACATCCCTGTCCCCTTTGTTCTACTGGAACAGGTTGAATAGCCCTGACATGGAGAAGGGAAAGTACTTGCTTTTGAGCCTCTACCCACTGGTTCGGAGGAAGATCTGGCAACCGGCTTGGTGTTGGCAGTGAGTAGAAGTAGAATCTGTATCCCTGAGATACAATGTTTAGAACCCATCGGTCCTGAGTAATGCACATCCAGTTTTTTGCGTAAAGGGTGAGTTTTCCTCCTAGGGGCACAAGTACCTGGGCATGGCTGGGAAGGATAATTGGAAAGTCATTGTGAACATTTCCATAAGGGGGTGGCTTACCACTCCCTGGCTTTGAGGTGGAAACGCTCCATTGTTTAGATCTCTGCATACCCTGAGACTGTAGTCTTGGTAGTCTGTTTCCCCTGGGTTTGGATTGAGAAGGCCTGAGAGGGACTGGAAAGGACCAGTTTTTTGAAGGCCAATGCCTTCTGAATCTAGGTGGTTGCACCTGTAAGAAATGTTTGACTGTTTGCATAGATTTAGCTTTTTCTTCCATTTTTAAAGAACAACTTCTGCTTTTGTGCCAAACAAACGCTCCTGATTTAATGGAGCATCTAGTAATTTTAGGTTCATAGGTTCATACTAGGCTATCTGCCCTAGGGCATTTATAAGCCTAGCCAGAATGTGTTTGGCTTTCGCCACCCATTTTAAATTTATTTTGCTATGCCCTTTTTCGAGGTTAGTATACTATGCCTCTATCTAACAGTGACACAGAAATGATACCCGGGGTAAACCTACGATCTCCCATCCACTCATCAAGATTCCTCTTGAAGAGAGTCAATGAGGGACTCTGCCTAACCTGGACTGGGATTTTATTCCAGAGTGAAGGGAGCCTCTGGGTTATGAATCTGTCCCTCCAGCATGTCCTACTTATTTCAGTGCTGAGGTTCAAGTCTCTCGAGAGCGTAGCTCGATGGGATTTGGATTTTCTGAGGTGCAGCATGTCCATTAATTCCGGGTTGGACATGGCTTTATACGTCAGGCACAGATCTCCTCGAAACAGGCGGTATGCCACTGAGTAGAGCTGGAGTTTCTTAACCGGGCAGCATATGGCATCTGTTTGAGCCCTTTGATCCTCTTGGTGAGGTACTTTTGGGGTCTTTCCAGTTGCTGCAGGTGTCTGGTAAGGTACATCCCAAAAGGGGCATTGTACTCAATTATGGGCCTGATGAGGGATGAGTAAAGAGGCACAATGACCTCCCCTGATCTAGATGTGAATCCCTTCATGATTAGGTGGGCTATATAAAATGTTTTTCTAACCACTTTGGCCACGTGGTTGTCAAATGAGAGATTGCTATCAACTTGGGTCCCCAGGTCCCTAATTACTTCTTCTGTACTTAATGGATTTCCACCTATGTGGTAATTTGTGGGCACTTTATTTTTGCCAAAGGGGATGACTATACACTTTGGCATTTAGCTTGAGGCCATGGCTCTGGCACCAGTTGTCTGTTTCTATGAGGCCCTTTTGGAGGATGCTTGTGTCGGCTGGAGAGTCGATTATGGCACCCAGTTTGCAGTCATCTGCGAACTTGGTCAGCCACAGTCCTTCCGTGTTGGCCTGTACCTCCGAGAAATATATACCGAACAAGAGAGGTCCCAGGACTGAGCCTTGTGGGACACCACTTGTAACTGGTTTGGAGTCTGACATGGCTCCAGCAATTCTAACCATGTGGGTTCTGTCCTTGAGCCAGTTTGCAATCCATCTAGTGACATAGGGGTTTATATTTACGCTGGTGAGCTTATCTATAATGCCCGAGTGGGGTATTGTATCGAAGGCTTTTGCAGGTCCAGGTTGGCTGTGTGGACCACCTTCCCTCGTCAATGGCCTTGGTGACTGTTTCAAAGAAATCAACCAGGTTTAAGAGGCAGGATCTGCCCTTAACAAAGCCGAACTGGGTAGGATCCAGTGTTTGTAGGTCCCCAATATCTTTATTTATGAGGTCCATGATGATCCTTTCCATAGCTTTGCAGACCAAGCTAGTCAGGCTTATGGGGCGATAGTTTCCAGGATCCGTTGAGGCACCACCTTTATGGAGAGGGACCACTGTTGCTGTACACCACTCTTTGGGCACATATCCTGTAGTAAGGCTGAGATTGAACAGTAGTTTTATGTTTGGGTTTAGCTCTTCTTTGAGTTCATGTAGGACGAGCCCGTGACACCATCTGGTCCCATTGATGCTGTGTTTTTGCTTTGGAGAGGGGCTCTTACCTGAGCATCTGAGATGTCAGGGGCAGCACTCTGCTGGGATAGATATTTGCCCTTTGGTGGGGAGGAGAAGTTTGCGCTGAACCTGTCAGCTAGGATGTTGGCAATGTCTGTGGGTTCGTGTATTTTTGTCATTTTGGACTAATTCTGAGCATATCTGGGAATTACCACCCAGGTTCCTAACATAACTAAAGAAAGCCTTGTGATTATCCTTAGTGTCCTGTGCAATTTTTCTCTCAAGCTGGCCTTAGACAATTTTATGTGTGCCCATAGTTTTTGCTAATACTGATCAGTGATGCCTTCCCTTTTGGGATTTTGCTTTATCATTTAGTAGCTTCCTCCTTCTATTGTATAGTTTGTTTATGGTTGGGGTCCACCAGACAGGACGCCTGCCTTTGGAGGATTGGGTCTTGGTTTTATTTGGGATCGATGATCCATGCATTCCTGAAGGTGTTCATAGAATGCGTTTATAAAGGATTCTGCGGTCTGGGCTGTATTTTCCACAGGCCGGGGCTTTGAAGGATTCCACCTCAGTTTTGAGGAGTGTAAAATTTGCTTTAGAGAAGTTTTTCACTGTGGTTTTCTGGGCAGGGGTGGGGTCGGGATGTGAATATCCAGTGAGATTAGTTTATGGTCTGATCTTACCAGTGAGGGATACACTTCTGGTCTGGAGCATAGAGTCCCCATGTTGGTGATGATCAGGTCCAGTATGTTTTTCCCTCTTGTGGGAGTGGTAACAAGTTGTTCCATAGCATTTGAGTTTATAAATTCTAGGAACCTTTGGGCTAGGGTGTTGGAGCTAGAGTAATGCTCCCAGTCTATGTTTGGGTAGTTGAAGTCGCCCAATATAATGGTGTTTGGAGAGACCTTCATATTTTCCAGTGTTCTCAGGAAGGCCGAGTGGGGTTCCTGGTTTTGGGAGGGTGGTCTGTAGCAGGCTATAAACTGGAAGGCAGTTTTACCCACTGTTAGTTGCACATGGATAGTCTCTGATGCTTCGTGCTTTGCCACCAACCTGGAGGTGTGGGTATCTTTGATGAATATCGATACTCCCCCTCCTTTTGTGGTTCGGTCCAAGTTTTGGGGCCGAAAAGCATGGTATGAGGTATAACCTGGTAGTGCTGGGGTGCTCTCGGGAACCCTGAACCAGGTTTCTGTTACTGCACAGATATCTATGTTCTCCATGCTAAGGAGAGTTTCGAGTGTGTGCATCTTGAGGTTTAGACTTCTGGCTGAGTAGCATTACTCTTATGTCCTTGTCGCTTGTGATACCTAGGGAGGTGTGTTTCTCTTTGAGCCTTGCCTAAAAAGGCACTATGGGGGTAGCAAGAGCCTTTGCCAATATCCAAAGCCCAGGGGTGACAGGTGCAAGCCGCCCTAGCGAAGCATCGTGGCGTGTCGAGCATATCATCCCAAGCTGACAGGCATTGATCCCCTTTGAATGACACCAGTACTTAAGCCAATTGTTGAAATTGATCATCTTGTCTTCATATTGTGGCATCATTCTTGGTGAGGGTAAGATGCTACTCAAGGTCAGGGTCATACGGCCTGGGCTACATGCTCAGAGAGCTCCTTTATGTCTCTTTTCATGTAGTCCAGGGAGCTACGCCTCAGGTCATTCACACCAGCATGGACAATGACGGAGTCATATTTGTACTTGCCTTGGAGTGACCTGAGTGCTTGTGTTATGTGGCGGATCCTAGCACCCGATAGGCTGCTCACCGTGACCTTCTCCTTGTTCAGCCTGGTGAGCGGACGCCAGTGTGCCTGATGATAGAGTCACCTATTACAAGTGTATCAGGTGTGTTGTTTAGTCTTAAGGGCTGTGACTGTTTGGCACACTGGCTTTGTGAGATATGTGTTGCACGTGTTTTGTTTTGGGGTAGCGGCTGCTTGGGTGTCTGCTTTGGAGGTCTCTGCTGCTTCGCAGATCTTTATTTAGAGCCTCGAGTATGTTTTTGTGTGATTATGTGTTTGGTTTGCGGTCGTGGTAGGTCTATGTGAGACTGGAATTGTAGTGAGTATGGTTTCCTTCTCCTCCTGACTGGTTATGCCAGTACTGAGTTGAGAGAGCTTAGCCTCCAGTTTGGCTATATGGTTGCATCTCTCACATGTGTTGGAATTTGTTGGGAGGAGGAGAGGGTTGTCTGTGTACATGAGGCAGTTGTAACATTGCCTCAAGATTCCCCAGATTCACCAGCTGGACCGGAGAGGAGATTGACAACTGACCTTTGGACATGCTAGAATAATATTGGGAATTCCTTAATAATTGAAAACCAGGGCCAGTGGGGAGTGAGGGTGTAGTGCTTTTAATTTTTAGTGCTGACTTATATAATTGCTTTAGTGAGCAAGTGCCAGGTAACTTAAGTGCAATGTGTTACAGGTAACTTAAATGCAAAAACGACAAACAGTAACTTTCTTTCAAGTGAAAGTGCTTTACCATGGTCAGGTAAGACTTGTTCTTTTAGCCAAGCATGCCTTCTTAGTACAGACTCAGTGACAGCAGTCCTGCAAGATGCTTCTAAGGCATCAAACCCACATTGCAAAGTATGTTTACTAACTTGGTTTGCAGAATGTATTAACTCTTGTAAATCATTATTTTCTGCACAACCTGGAAGCAACACTATTTTTTGTTTAATTAGTTCCATAATATCTTGTTGGTACGTCAACATGTGAAACTGGCAATTCAAAGCCCTGATGGCAAGAGTTGCAGAGGTATATACCTTCTTACCCCATCTGTCTAAAGCTCTAGAATCCCTGTCTGAAGGGGCAGGGTTTTTGGCTGTAGTAGCCTTAATGCCTTTAGGTCCCTGGGAAATGGTCTCTGGATCCGCAATATGATTTTTAAAGAGAAATTTATGAGAATCAGGTACTCTGTAGTAGGTCTGCAGCACCAAAGCAAGATCCCACGGTGGAGATGACTAGCAGCTGGTCAGATTTTCTGAAAGGTTTAGTCCTGTCCAGGTAGAACCTAAGCTGCCTGTGCACGTCCAGGGAGTGCAGGATTCTTTCCCCTTTATTCTGAGGATTAGGGAACAAGGTTGGCAAATGAATGGATTGGTTTAAAGCCACACTAGATACCACCTTGGGGGCATAAATGATAGTTAGTCCTGAGGGAATCCCTGTCCGCATGGAAGATAATGAAGGGTTCCAAGGCCATAAGGGCCTGAAATTCAGACACTCTTCTTGCAGAAGTGATGGCTAGAAGTAAGGCTGTTTTCCAAGAGAGGAATTTTAACTCTGCTGTAGCTGCAGGTTCAAAGGGAGGAGGCATGAGCTTCTCCAGTACAAAGTTAAGGTCCCAGGCTGGAGTGGGAGCTCTCCTAGGGGGTCTTAAATTTTTGGTTCCTTTCAGGAACTGTTTGACCAGAGGGTGAGAGAAGAGGGGTGGACTCCGTATTGTAATGAGCTGAGATGGCAGAGGCATGAATCGTAATTGAAGAGAAGGATAGGCCTTTGTGGAGCAGTTCTGTTAGGTAATTTAGTATTTGAGGTAAGTTGGGCACGGTTGTGTCCATTCCCTGAGACTGGCTCCAAGAATAGTATCTTTTCCACTTTTCTAAATAGGATTTTCGAGTACTAGGCCTCCTTGCCTGTTTACTGAGGGTTGCTGGTGATGTGTGCAGGGGATGAGTAAGGCTGTTAGGTACAGGGTTTGCAGTTGAGGATGCAAAATCTGGCCCTCCTGCTGGGACAGCAGGGAAGGGGTCTGAGGCAGGTGCCATGGTGGCACTACTGTCAGACTGCATAAAAGTGGGTACCAGTGCTGGCCTAGCCAGTCTGGTGCAATCAGGACTGTCCTTGGCTTGCCCTGTCTGATCTTTAGTAGAACCTTTGAGAGGAGGGGCAGAGGGGGAAAGGCATAAATTGAGAGGTTTTCCCATGTAAAGGACAGGGCATCCTCTTTCCATGCCTGGCTGTAGGGATTTCTGGTGCAATATTTGCTCAAATCATAGTTCTGCAGGGAAGCAAAGAGATCTACCTCTGGTGCCCCCCCACCTGTGGATCAGAAGGTTGAATGATTTGGGTTCCACTTTCCACTCGTGTGGGTCCATTACATTTCTGCTCAAGTCTGCCAGTGAATTTAGTTTGCCCAGCAGGAACTGAACTTGCAGGTGCACTTGATTGCTCAATGCTGTGCTCCACAGAGTCATGGCTAACCTGCAGAGTGGGTAGGAATGGGTTCTCCCCTGCTTGTTTATGTACCACATAACTGTGGTCTTGTCTGTCTTTATCAACAGTTGCCCTGGAAGAATAAGGTATTTGAAGGCTGTCAGTGCATGCTGTACAACTAACATTTTTTTTTGATTGATATGCAGGTGCATTTGTTTTGGGCTCCATTTGCATTGAATGCATTTTCCTGCCATGTGAGCCCCCCATGCATAGTCTGCTGCATCTGTTAGGGTTTGTGCGGCAGGGGTTGAGTGAAAGGGAGTGCCTTGTTGTGGTAGCAGGCCTCTGCCCACCAAAGGAACTCTGTCCTTAGGCAAGGAATGATAGGATTCATTGTTTCCAGGTCCTGAGAATGTTGACACCAGAGACTTTTCAAGTACCATTGAAGTTTCCTCATATGCAGTCTTGCACATGGAATTAGTAGAATGCAAGAGGCCATGAACCCTAGGGCTTGCAGTATTTTTCTGGGAGATAGCTGGGTTTGGGTGGCCAGTAGATTGAAGTAGTTTGTCAAATAAATCTGTTTTTCTGGAGTGAGGAATGCCATCTGGGAAGTTGTGCTCAAGCTTACTCCCAGGAATACAATCTTTTGGTTGGGTACCAGATGCGATTTCTTTTGGTTGATGGTAAACCCCAGTGAAGTTAGAAGTCTATTTACAAATGTCAGGTGCTGAAGTAGCAATTCCTGACCGCCTGCCTGAATCAGGCAATCATCCAAGTATGGGTAAATTTGAAATTTGGATCTGGGGGTGGGAACCAAAAGTGTCAGATCCGAAGACCTGGAGTCTGATCCCGGTGTGGACTCCCTAGAGGCTCTGGGACCAGAGGCTCTCGGATCCAACACCGCCTTAGCTGGAGTCGGATCTGAGGACTTGGGATCCGACAGCCTGGGTCATTTGGAAGGGACCTCCTTCACCTGGAGGAAACTTCTTCATTCTTGAAGGGCCCACCTTGGTTGGGGTAGCAGTGATCAAGGGGCCCCCTTTAACTAGGCCTTTAATAAGCAATTTGTTTTGACGGTCGACCAGGGATCTGGGGTTAAAGGCAGCACAAATACCGCAACTCAAGTTCCAGATGGTCGCTGCCGAAACAATAGAGACGCTCCTCATGTGAGTTGGAAAAAAGAAGTTATGTCTTACCATAACGTTCCATCTGTGTTGCTGATCTTCGTTCATTTATTACCGATGGGTTATCAGTTCCGTCCTCAGAACCGAGGAGGCCAATATCAAGGTCGTGTCAGCCAAAAACTCTCGAGCCAAGGTCCTACCCAGAATGCTCTGCTCCCTTTTAACTCAGATCAAGTTTGCAAGTTGATAGATAAAAGTAGAGGCTACCTCTGGTCATAACAGACCTACAAGAAAGGAGTACACAAGATCAACTAAGAACCTCCAGAAGGGGGACGGAGGGTGGGAAGTAATGAATGAACGAAGATCAACAACACAGATGGAACGTTATGGTAAGATATAACTACTTTTTCTGATGTTGTTAATCTTTGTTTGTTCCTTACTGATGGGATAGAGTGCCCAGCTACCTGTATTCCTAGGTGGCCCTCATGGAAGGGCATTCCTGAGCACCATGAAGCCAAAGGAAGCTCTACCTCTGGAGGCCAAATCCAATTTGTAATGAAGAATAAAGGTATGAGGTTTGGCCCAAGTTGCAGCTGAGTACATATCATTGAGGGAAGCCTTAGCATGGAAAGCTGCTGAAGTTGCCATAGATCTTGTTGAATGTGCTTTGACTGTATGAGGCAAGGTGAGATTGTTTTTGTTGTAGATAAAGGTGATAAAATTTCTCAATCATGAAGCCAATGCAAATTTTGATACAGGATGACCCCATCTAGGTCCAGAAAAAGCCAGAAACAGTTGGTCCGATTTACGGGTAGATTTTGTTCTGTCCCGATAAAATCGTATTTGCCTATGAACATCCAAGGAGTGCAGGCAATACTCTCCCTTGTTAGAATGGTTAGAAAAGAACACTGGGAGATCAAGACTGGTTGACAGATCGCTCTGATACCACTTTTGCTAAAAAGGTAGAATTGGTTCTCAGTGATACCCTATCCTTATGGAAGACAAGATAGGGAGGTTTGATGCATAAGGCCTGAAGTTCTGACAATCGCCTGGCCGATGTGATTGCAATCACAAACAAAGTTTTCCACGAGAGGTATCTTGCGTCACAAGACGACGCAGGTTCAAAGGGTGGAGCTACAACAGCTTGCAGAACCAAAGCCAAATCCCAAGTTTGTACGGGTTCTCTAAAGGGAGATTTTAGGTGGATAACCCCTTTCAAGAAAGAGTCTGTGTGACATAAGTGAAGAATCTTGAAAACCAATATGAAAATTTGAGATGGCAGCTAAATTCTCTTGGGTGGCAAAAGCCAGGGTACCTTTTTAGCTGGGCTTGTATAGGCCCCAGGGCCAATAGCTTAGTACCTACCTATGAACCTAAATGTACATGGATAGTAGAGGCAGACACCCCATAGTGGAGAAGATGTGATAAGCAAATCCAATACCACCGAGATCGAGGCTGACAAGGGGTCTAATTGCTTATCTGCTGCCCATAGAGAGAACCTCTTCCATTTGTTAAGACAGATTAGTTTGGTGGACGATTTATGAGATGCAATATGAATATTGCGAATACGGGACGAAAGTTTTCATGCCTGGCAATCATAGGAAGTGGAGAAACCAAGCTGCCAGTTTCAGGGTTGTTAGATTGGGGTGAATCAGACGCTGCGGATGGGAGATCAGCATTGGGGATGGTTTGAGGATTCACGGTTGATCTAGCAGGTGAGGCCAGAGAATGGGGAACCAAACTTGTCAAGGCCAATATGGAGCAATGAGGATCACTTTGCTCTTCAACTGTCGTGCTTTCTTTAGAAACTGAGAGATGAGGGGGAGAGGAGGACAGGCATAAAGATGACCCGAGGGCCAAGCGGGACTAGAGCGTCCCTTGGTGACTGTCCCCGAGGAGGGTTCAGGGCAAATTAGTTGCTGCACTTGTAGTTGGTTGGGGAGGCAAATAGGTCGCACCAAGGCTGGCCCCAGCAGTTGAAGATTTTTGCAGGTATCAGAGGATTGAGGGACCACTTGTGAGGCTGCAGAATGCACCTGCTCAATTTGTCCACTATCACGTTGGAGCACCCATGAATGTGCATTGTAATCAGAAAGTGGTTGCGAGCTATCGCCCACTGCCATATTCTCAAGCCCTCTCGGCATAATGGACAAGATCTGGTGCCCCTTTGTTTGTTGATGTACCGGACCACTGACGTTGTCTGACTGGATCGCAATAGTCCCTGGTGGAAGAATGAATTGAAATGCTTGCAACGCTAGAAGCATCGCCCTCAGTTCCAGGACACTGATATGCAAAAGGGCCTCAGACTCTAACCAGGTGCCTTGGACCGAGTTTCCCTGACATAGCCCCCCACCCCATCAAGGAAGGCGTCCGTGGTCACTGTGGCTATTGGTTGTCTTATTCTCTGAAGTCTGTGTTCTAGGAGGGATGCTGTGCAATTTCTCATGTCCAACAGTACCTCTATAAATTCCAAAGACTGATTTGGGGTTGTGTTGGATTCCTCCCAGTTTATAGTGATTCCCAGATTTCAAGCTGTTAAGAGAGTATATTGCAGAGCTTCTTCCAGCAGATGCTTGGTGGGGGTGGTAAGGAGCCAGTCGTCTAGATATGGAAATGCTGAAATCCTTGAAGCCGCAAGTGAGCGATAACCACTGCCATGCATTTTGTGAACACACTGTGGGTTGTAGAGAGACCGAAGGGCAGGGCTCGAAACTGGTAGTGACTGGCTCCTATACGGAAGCGGAGGTATCTTCTTGAGCATTTGTCCATTTTTATGTGGTAATACGCATCTTGAAGATCTACAGAGCACATCCAATAGTCTTCTTCCAGAAGAGGAAAAACAGACTGAATCAGTATCATCCGGAATTTCTCTGTTTTTACAAATTTGTTTAGTGTACTGAGGATCCAGAATTGGTCTCCAGTCCCCTGTCTTTTTTAGCACTAAAATGAACCTTAAAAATCCGGATCTTATCTGGTCTGGGGGGGACCATCTGGATGACTCATTTTTGTAGCAGCGTTTTGATTTCATGTGCTGCCCACTGACTGGGTGGAACGTCGGGTAGCACTCTTGATGAGACTGGGCAAAGATGGAAGGGGATGTGATAGCCACAGGATATAATCCGTTGTACCCAAGAGTTGGTTATCTTTTGCCAGGCATCTGGGTACAAGGAGAAATGACCCCTGACCGTTTCCAGAGGTGAGCAGTCGAGCAATGCTTCAGAAGGGCTGATACGGTTGGGCAGAGAAAGAATCTCTGGAACCCCGGTTTCGCGGACGTCCTCTGCCCCGAAAGGGGCATCTTCCATTGGCGTTTCCCCCTCTGCCTCCAGGGGAAAACTCTGCACATGCATCCCGGAAAGAACCCTGTGATTTCTTGTGCCAGATGTTTCCGCTCCTCTGCTTTCTGGAATAGAATTGCTGAGGAGTGGAGTGTCTGACACCAATGGCAGACAAGGTCTTGCCATCTTGTTCGCACCGTGGTTTAATTTATACCATACATTCTACCTTTCTGAAAAATATTCAACAGGCACTTTTACCACTAGTTTCACTAACACAGAATCTTGTGATGATTAATTTGCGTAACTATGCTCTGTAATCACAACATATACTTTTATGTATACGTTTCATTTTTACGAAATATTGCCTGTACATCATTATAGTTATCTCCCTGGGACTCCACTGAAAATGTGGTTTCCTAGAGGGGTGTGCCCAGTCAAAAAATGCAAATAAAATATCACGAGTGAATACTATGTTCACTCAAAGAGTCAAACACGACAGAGTTCGAATTAGGGACTAAAAATTAAAGTTACAATACAGCTTTTCAAGCACAAAATATATAATCATGTTTCCTCTCTGAGTTTATGTTGTCAATTTTTCAAAAAAAGTAGGATCGAAGTACAGTTTCCAAACTATAAGGCTTCCACAGTGAAGTCCATGCATATCAATGTTCGAGTTCTGAGCTGATCAACCAACCTCGGCTGCACTTGAACAGTCTAGTAAGCTTTGGCAGAAATAGCTATAATACATTAGGTGAAAATGTTACAGATATACTTACCAACTGGAAGTGTGGTATCTGTGGAAGCTGGCTGAGCATGGCAAGCTGTTGTGGTGAAAGCTGTGGGCCCATATTAAAAAGTCCTGGGTTTAAGCTGTTGTTTGCAGGGAAATGTTTCAGCATGGAGGCAGACACCTACAATAAAGAAAAGAAAAAATATATATTTTCAGCATCTAACCACCATATGAGCAAGGTTCAATTAGACAATTTCAACTGCAAATGCATGTGAGATGCATGCCAGCCAGAGCTAAAGGCATACACAAATAAAGCCTTGACTACGGCCCACATAACCAGAGTACAATGACTAACCGGGAAAAAGGGGCATTTCAATGGGGGGTGGGATGGGCAGGAGGAGATGTTTGGCTCACCTGGTGGTGGTCTTCAACACAGGTGGACATAAACATACATTAACACAAGGAAGGCTTTGTGGGCCTCTGCTGTGACACAAACTGCATGCCACTCCCAAGCAAGGGTTAGGCTATAAGCAACACCCTCAATGCTGAGATGCCTTTCATGGCTGCTTGACTGAACGCTCCTAGCCAGTAAAATCCTGCTTTGATCTCAGATGAAACTATGAAGTAAGAGAAAAAATAAGCTGCGTCCAACATGGGGGTGACTTGACGGTTGTTAGGCATAATAACAAAACTCACACAGAAAAAAAATTAAAATGTAAGGTACATGAACAAAAAAAAGCATGCACACAATCCAACAGTGGTGATGTACAAAGGACAGCACAAGACACAAAATTTTCACTTTGAGAATGTAAAGCTCTGCTTTACTTGAACTTGTATTTCTGAATGCATGCATTTTATAGGAGTCAAAAGCTGCAACTGTAACTGTACAACAGAATGCAGTTAACCTGTATCCAAATGATTAAGATAGAGAGAGACTGATGAAAGAAAGACTGCCTGATTTATTTAAATAGCTCATTTCACTACCTAGTGAAAAGGTGACAATTCTACATAGCATCCAACAGCTTACTACTTTAATTCTACCCTTCAAAAATCTTTGCTTTTTCCTGAGTCAGACATTCCAGAATTCTGTTACTATGTGATAACATGGCGCCTTAGTGATCAAGATTTATGGTCTGGGGTTCAACTGCTTCTTGTTAGAGTATGTGCATGCCCTCATTTACGTGGGGATTCTCTGGGCATTCTGGCTACCTCCCACCACCTGGAACTATGCTGGTTGATTGGGTAGTCTAAGCTGTTGAAATACTCTCACTTCATCATTCCCCTTGTAGTCTGAGTCTTGGCTGAAAGGGTCAAAGACAAGTTCATGTGCCCAACTAAATTCAGAGATTTGTTTACTGTACTACCACAACTTCAGGTAGGTTGATTTAATCATCCTCCAACAAGAGTCTGCTTGAAATAACACTTGCCTCCCATAAGTCACCAACCTCATATTCAAATGGCGTCTTCAATCACACATGTATACATCTTTACATATACATATGTAAGTGCGCACACAAACCCACACACACGGATACAAAATAAATTTTACACATACACACAAACTACACATCTAGGTTTGGCCCATTCCTTTGAGGTAATCTGCTACAAAATTTTAGCTACCAACACTAAACAGAAAATGTATTTGTAATAGCCAAATCAGGAACTGTATTAGGAAGGGGAAAATGGATAGTTTCACAATTAAGGAATTATTTGTACTTTGTTGACCGCGTTTGGTCCCACTACGCTAGCGGCCTCTTTTTAGGGAAGACAACATGTGGTTATCTGTACAACTAAGAGAAACTTGGCAAGGGCACAAGGGAACTTCCCCTACTTGTTAGGAGTGCGCTTGTTCAATTCTTAACATGGTGGCGGCTGGGAAAACAGCACTCAAGGAAATCCAAGACGGCAGATAGCACAAAGGTGAATGCTGGTGCAGCGTTTGAAGCTCTACACAATTCTGAGGTGTTGTTTCAAAAGAATATTTCTTTCAATGGAACCAAATGTTCAAAAAGTACAGTTTTGTACCTACCATAAATGTAGATGTTCGAGTGCTAATACAGCTGCAGTAATCACAGATGGGTTTTCAACCGTCAGGCGGTCCCTCGGTCGGCCGAATTCCAAAGTCTTGGTCCGGCGTCGGTAGTCGTCGCTTACTCTTCTGACGTCAGGAAGGCCAGAGTATATAAGACACAGCCGACGCCATGTTCTTCAGTCTTTCTTGCCCCAGATGTCAGGTGCCCCCAAAAGGAAGGCAATACATAAGTAAAGCTTATCCACATATGCAAGCAATGCAATGTAATGCAAAATCAGTGTAAGCAAGCAAATAAAACATAACAGGATAACCCAGTCAGGAGGTGTGAAAAGGTTGTTAGGCCCCATGCCCTAACCAAGAGGGGAAGGAGGGAGGGAAACCTGTACTGCAGCTGTATTAGCACTCGAACATCTACATTTATGGTAGGTACAAAACTGTACTATGTTCATCGTGCATACAGCTGCAGTAATCACAGATGGGTAGAGTCCCAAAGCTATGCATAGGGTGGTACGTACTATGAGGAAAGTACAGTTTTGTACCTACCATAAATGTAGATGTTCGAAGATCCACATTGCTGCAGTCATAACCTGTGGGTAGTCCGCTGTCCTCGGTCGGCCCGAATACCAAAGTGTTAGGCTGGCCGGTCATGGTCGCCAGATCTGACGCCAGCGCGTGGTATTAAAGCGCATGACCGACGCCATATCCTCAGTCTTTCTTGCCCCAGCTGTCAGAAGGCCCTAAAAGAAAGGCCATAGCCAAAACAGAAAACCTCCAAAACCCATGTACAAACAATATTTACAACCCAAACCATACAACCACTCCAAACTACAGAGGGAAGGAGGGAGGGTTGACTGCAGCAATGTGGATCTTCGAACATCTACATTTATGGTAGGTACAAAACTGTACTATGTTCTTCATCTCACATTGCTGCAGTCATAACCTGTGGGTAGAATCCCAAAGCAAAGGTAAAGGGAGGTTGGCAAATTCATAAAGCATTGGGAGCTGCTAACATGCCCTGTAAAACTGCAGTGGCAAACCCAGCCCTAGATTTGGAATAAAGAGGGAGATGGTAATGTTTAGAAAAAGTGTGTACTGAACTCCAAGTAGCTGCCTCCAAAATATCTTTAGTAGCTACACCCCTTAAAAAAGCAGTAGAAGTGGCAGTAGCCCTAGTGGAATGAGGTCTGATTCCAGCCGGAATCTCCTTACCATGATGAGAATAACAAAACGCAATGCAATGGCCAATCCACTTAGAAATAGTTTGTTTTGAAACAGGTTTCCCCTGAGAGCCCAAAGCAAAAGAAACAAACAACTGTTGAGACTGTCTGAACCCTTTAGTTCTGCTCAAATAATAACGCAACTGCCTGTGAATATCCAAAGAGTGCAACATTTTCTCCCCTTTGTTTTGGGGATCAGCATAAAATGTAGGCAAATGAATAGATTGGTTCAAGGCCACATTTGAAACCACTTTAGGCATAAAAGAAGGGTTAGTACGCAGGGATACCCTATCCTTATGAAAAATCAGGAAGGGTTCAACTGCCATTAGAGCCTGTAATTCAGATACCCTTCTAGCAGACGTAATGGCCAACAAAAAAGCAGTCTTCCAAGACAAAAACTTCAACTCAGATGTAGCTGCAGGTTCAAAAGGAGGTAAAGTGAGTTTTTCCAACACAAAATTGAGATCCCAGGAAGGAGTAGGAGCTCTACGCGGGGGCCTTATGTTCTTTGCCCCTCTAAGAAACTGCTTAAACAAAGGATGAGAGAATAATGGTGGGTCACAGTCATAGTGAGCAGAAATGGCTGCAGCATGAACTTTTACAGAGGAGAAAGACAAACCCTTGTCTAATAATTCTGTAAGATACTGAAGTGAAACACGCAAATTAGGCCCTGAAACATCAAAGCTCTTTGCTTTGCTCCAAATAAAAAATCTCCTCCATTTATCAGCATAAACTTTCCTTGTACTAGGCCTTCTGGCCTCCAAAATGACATTCAAAACTTGTTGAGGAAGCTGCGACCCTCCAGGTTCTAGAACAGAATATGCCAGGCTGTCAGATGCAGGGACTGTATCCTGACATTGAGGAAATGATTGCCTGCCTGGGACAAAAGGTGTGGAATTGATGGCAAAGGCCAAGGAGGCTCCCGTACTAAACTCCTCAGCAGAGGGTACCAGTGCTGCCGTGGCCAATCCGGAGCTATTAGAATCATGGAGGGCCTGTCCTGTCTGACCTTCAAGAGCACCTTGGGAAGGAGAGGCAGAGGAGGAAAGGCATAGATGTGAAGACTGTTCCAACTGAATGATAGAGCATCCACTTTCCAAGCTTTTGGATGAAACATCTTTGTGCAAAACTTTGGCAACTGGAAATTTAGTGGAGAAGCGAACAGATCTATGTCTGGAGTCCCCCAAATCACTGTCAATTGTCGAAATACATGAGGATCCAACTTCCACTCGTGGGGATCCACCATTTGTCTGCTCAAAACATCCGCTAAGGAGTTCTGTGCTCCTGGCAGAAACCTTGCCTGAAGAGTGAGGTGCAAACTGAGAGCAGTCTCCCACAAAATCATAGCTTGCCTGCAAAGAGGGTACGAATGGGTTCCCCCTTGCTTGTTGATGTACCACATGACAGTTGTGTTGTCTGTTTGAATCAACACTTGTCCTGGGTGAAGTAGATCCTTGAAAGCCATCAATGCAAATTGGACTGCTAACATCTCCTTCAAGTTGATATGCAAATGTTGAAGTCTGGCAGGCCACGTGTCTTGAACCCATTTTCCATTGAGGTGTGCTCCCCAAGCCTTGTCTGAGGCATCTGTCATTAAGATCTGACTCGCCTCTGGTCGGGTCACAGAGAGTCCCTTGTTTAGGTGACATTCCTGAGCCCACCACAAAAATTCCTTTTGAATGCAAGGTATTATATGAATGACAGTGTCCAAATCGTGGCAGTGTTGAGTCCATACACTTTTGAGATACCATTGTAGCTTCCTCATATGCAGTTTGGCATTGAGAAGCACCAGAATACAAGATGCCATGAACCCCAAGGCTTGAAGGACTGTCCTTGCAGTCAGCCTGGACCGTAGAGACAATTGTTGGAAGTAAAGTGTAAGATTTCTTTGCTTGTCCGGGGTCAAAAATGCCATCTGAGAGGCTGTATTCAGTCTCACACCAAGAAAGCACATTTCCTGAGAGGGTACTAGACTGGACTTTGTTTCGTTCACAGAATACCCTAGGCACCTTAACACTGCCATAACATACTGTAGATGGTGAAGTAGCTTGTCTTTGTCTTGAGCAAGAATCAGGCAATCGTCCAAATAAGGATAAATTTGTATTCCTCTTAACCTTAAGAAGGCTATCACCGGAGCCAGAACCTTTGTGAACACCCTGGGCGCAGTAGATAAGCCAAAGGGCAATGCAGAGAACTGATAATGTAAAGACCCAGTCCGAAAACGCAGGAATCTCCTGCAACTGGACCTGATAGGAATATGAAGATAAGCCTCTTTGAGATCCAGAGTTGCCATCCAGTGATCTTTGCCCAGCAGAGGCAGAAGTTGTTGCAAAGTCAACATTTTGAATTTTGGAATGTCCAGGTATGTGTTGAGGATAGATAAATCCAAAATTGGCATCCAAGTGTTTCCTTTCTTTGGTATAAGAAACAGGCGAGAATAAAATCCTAGGCCCACTTCTGACAGAGGGACCTGCTGCATAGCCCCCATTTGAAGAAGTAAAGAAATCTGTTTGTGAGCCTCCACCCTTTGCTGAGGAGGAACGTCTGGCATGCCTTTGAAAGGAGGCAATGTGGAAATAAAACTTGTAGCCTCGGTCTATAATGTCCAACACCCATTTGTCCTGGGTGACTAACAGCCAATTTTGCCTGAAAAGTGCCAACTTTCCTCCCAAAGGAGCTGCCAGACAGGAAGGATCTGGCAGCTGAAGATGCAGGTCATTGGGTCTGTTTACGAAAGGACTGGCCCCTGCCCTCACCTGTAGATTGTGCAGGGGAACTCCACGTTCTAGGCCTGAAAGAACCCTGAGCTCTGCCCCTACCACGTCTAGATCTGCCCCTAGACTGTAAATCAGAAGAAGGGTAAGCCCCATCCCTTAGTAGGCCAATTTCTGCTAAACTTAGGGGGCTGCACCTGCAAAAAATCCTTAACAGTCTGCATAGACTTAGCTTTGTCTGCCATTTTCTTCAAGACTGACTCCACAGGAGAACCAAACAAAACTTCAGACTGAAGAGGAGCATCCAAAATTCGAGCTTTAACATGCTCTGACAAGTTCTGATCCTTAAGCCAGGCGTGCCTACGAATAACAGATCCAGTGGCAGCCACCCTGGAAGAAGCCTGTAAAGCATCGAAACCACACTGCAAAGAATGCTTACCCACCTGATCAGAGGCATGAACCAAATCCTGTAATTCCTTACACTCTATGCCCTCTGCCAAAGCATCTACCTTAGACTTTAACTGAGTAAGGAGAAAATTCTGGTACTTCAGCATATGAAACTGGCAATTCAAAGCCCTCATTGCTAGAGTGGAAGAGGTATACACTTTTTTACCCCACCTATCCAAAGCTCTAGAATCTTTATCCATAGGAACTGGATTCTTTACAACAGAAGCCCTGACACCCTTAGGTCCCTGACTAATAGTTTCTGGGTCAGCCCTTGGGCTCTTATACAAATATTTATGAGCCTCTGGCACTCTAATACCTGTCTGGTTTAACCGGTGCAGGAGGTAAAGAGTCTGGATTAAGGGAAGCCTCAGAGAAAACATCCTGAGCAATATCCAAAACAGGAGGTATAGCCAAGGGCCTATGTTGTGGTAAAAACAAAAATTCCCTAAGCCTCTTTCGGGAATCTGAGAAATCCTGACCTTCCCATTTAAAATGCTCCCTCATAGAATGCAGGGTTTCTGAAAAAGAAAAATCCTCTGGAGGAGAAGCAGAAGGACTAGAATCCTCTGCGTCTGAATCAGAATAAGGAGGAAAATCCTGAATGTCTTCAGCCGAAGACTCTGAGTAATCTGAAGAATGTTCCAAACCTTCCACCTCTGGCTCCACCCTAGGCCTCTTATCTGGAGGGGGCATAGAACCTCTGATTAAGGTAATCAAATCTTCTGCCATTTTTAGCATGTGTTTTTTAGGTACAGAACCTGCAGAACTAGGACTGACACCAGAGGAAGACAAACCAGGCCTGACCTTGGAAGGTAACTTAGAGACAGAAGGGGAAGGCCTAACCACCTTATGCAAAGAAGGGAGTACAGCAACCTGAGAGGCCCCCTCAGCCTGACCCGACTCCTGAGAGGCCACATCTTGCAAAATTAACGGCTCCCCCTGAGACTCAGCTGAAACCTCGGCAGGATCCACAGATTCCACCGTAGTTTCTAAAGAACCGGCGTCCGGAACGGACGACTCATCCTGCTTGGGCTTTAACGATTTTTCCTTGCGCTTCTTAGTGGTAGCGGGCGTCGGAGGATCCGATGGCATATTGTAATTACACCGCCATCAAGACAAGCCTAGCGCAATCTAACCTACGTTTAATGGTGCGCTTATTAAATCTAGCACAAAAGCGACACCCGACTACGTCGTGCTCAGGCCCCAAACAAGGAATACATAGAGAGTGGTAATCCCTATGAGGTATCTGTTTCCCACAAGAAATACAATTATTCACTTTTTCTGACATCCGGATTTAACTGAAGCAAGAAAAGACAAAAATATTCCCCAACGGGGTACTTAGCCCAACTTGGTTTTCGGTCTGAAACTCAGAATACGAAAATTTCAGAACGCCGAATGGCACTTGCAAACGCTGCTTCTGCTTCGGACCATGCGGCAAGAAAGACTGAGGATATGACGTCGGTCATGCGCTTTAATACCACGGCGTACTGACGTCAGATCTGAGCAACCATGACCGACGCCAGCCTAACACTTTGGTATTCGGGCCGACCGAGGACAGCGGACTACCCACAGGTTATGACTGCAGCAATGTGAGATGAACATCATCTGGGTTGAGCCAGAATGCCCTGCAAGACAGCAGTGGCGAAGCCTGCTCTTGTTCTGGAGTATAAAGGCAGGTGGTAGTGTTTTGTGAAGGTATGTACAGAACTCCAAGTGGCTGCCTCCAAAATATCCTTAGTAGGCACACCTCTGAGGAAGGCTGTAGAGGTGGCTGTGGCCCTGGTGGAGTGAGATCTGATACCAGTAAGGACAGATTTCCCATGATAGGAGTAACAAAATCGTATGCAGTGGCCAATCCACTTGGAAATGGTCTGTTTGGTAACTGGTTTCCCTTGAGCCCCTACGGCATAGGACACAAAAAGTTGTTCTGATTTCCAGAAGGACTTTGTTCTGTCCAAATAGTAACGTAGCTGCCTATGGATGTCTAAAGAGTGAAGCAGCCTCTCCCCTTTGTTTTGAGGGTTAGGATAAAAGGTAGGTAGGTGTATGGCTTGGTTTAAGGCTACCCTGGATACCACTTTTGGCATAAAAGATGGATTAGTACGAAGGGAAACCCTATCCTGATGGAAGATGAGGAAGGGCTGCACCGCCATGAGGGCCTGTAGTTCAGAAACCCTACGAGCTGAAGTGATGGCCAGAAGGAAAGCTGTTTTCCAGGACAAATATTGCAGATCTGTTGAGGCAGCAGGTTCAAAGGGAGGCAATGTTAATTTTTCTAGTATGTAATTAAGGTCCCAGGCTGGTATTGGTTGCTTCCTTGGAGGTCTTATATTCTTAGCCCCTCTGAGGAACTGCCGTAAGACAGGGTGAGAAAATAAAGGAGGATCCGTGTTGAATTCTGCAGAAATGGCTGAGGCGTGTATTTTAATGGAAGAAAATGAAAGTCCACTGTTCAGCAGTTCAGCTAGGTACTGTAAAACCTGAGGCAAGTTAAATTTTCTAAGATCCTGTCTTCTTTTCTCATTCCAGCAGCAAAACCGCTTCCATTTTGCGGAGTAAGCTTTTCTTGTAGATGGTCTTCTGGCCTCCAAAATGACATCCTGCATCTCCTTGGAGAGTAGAGTCTGATGTGGTGTTAAGGAATTTTCCACGCAGCGAGGTTGAGTGTTTTCAGCTGACTGTGAAGGGTTTTGTAGCTGTTCTGCGTCAGCAGAAGAGGTATTAGAGGTAGGGACCAGGGAGGAGTATGTGTTAGGCTCCTCAGGAGTGGATACCAGTGTTGCCTTGGCCAGTCTGAAGCAATCAGTATCATCCTCGGTTTGTCTGTTCTTTCTCTCAAAAGCACCTTGGGCAGAAGAGGCAGAGGTGGAAATGCATAAACTGTCCATGTTGCCCAACTGAATGAAAGGGCGTCCACTTTCCAGGCCTTTGGATGGAAGGTCCTTGAACAAAACTTTTTCAATTGATGGTTCCTGTGGGAGGCAAAAAGATCTATGTCTGGCCTCCCCCACGCTTGGATTATCTCCGTAAACACCTGTGGATGCAGCTTCCATTCGTGTGGATCTGTCATATTCCTGCTCAGAGTGTCTGCCAGTGTGTTTTCCAGTCCTGGCAAGTACTGTGCTTGAAGTTCGATTTGTCTTTCCAGAGCCAAGTTCCAAAGAGTCATGGCTAGTCTGCACAAGGGGTATGAGTGTGTTCCTTCTTGTTTATGTACCACATTACTGTGGTGTTGTCTGTTCTTATCAGTAATTGTCCTGGATGCAGGAAGTCCTGGAAAGCTGTAATTGCATTTATTACTGCTAGCATTTCTTTTTGATTGATGTGAAGGTGCTTTTCCTTTTGGGACCATCTGCCCTGAATGCACCTGTCCTTCATGTGCGCCCCCCAGGCGTAATCTGAGGCGTCTGTGGTTATGACTTGTTTTGCTTGAGGCTTGCAGAATGGAAGCCCTGTGTTTACTTGACATGCTTGGGCCCACCATAGAAATTCCTTTTGCAGACATGGAATTATTGGTATAATTGCTTCCAAGCTGTGATTGTGTTGAGACCATAGATTTTTTAGGTACCATTGAAGTTTCCTCATATGCAGCTTTGCACATGGGATTAGAAGAATGCAAGATGCCATGAATCCTAGAGCCTGCAGGATTTTCCTTGCAGTAAGCCTGGTACTTTTTGCTAGTGTTTTGAAGTACTGAAATAATTGCCCTTGTTTTTCTGACGTAAGGTATGCCATCTGGGTGTTTGTGTCCAAGCTGGCACCCAGGAAGGTTATTTTCTGAGATGGTGTTAGCCTTGATTTCTCCTTGTTGATGGTGTATCCCAGAGAAAGCAGTAACCGTGTCACATATGCCAGATGTTCCAGTAGTATTTGTTTGCTGTCCGCTTGGATCAGGCAGTCATCCAGATAAGGGTAAATTTGTATCCCTTGAAGCCTGCAATAGGCAATCACTGATGCCAGGCACTTTGTGAATACTCTGGGCGCAGTAGATAAGCCAAAGGGCAATGCAGAGAATTGATAGTGGATTGAACCTGCAAGAAATCTGAGGTATCTTCTGCAGCTTTGTCTGATTTGGACATGCAGGTATGCCTCCTTGAGGTCCAATGTTACCAGCCAAAACTCCTTGCCCAGCATGGGAAGAAGTTGCTGTAATGTGAGCATCTTGAATTTTGGTACGAGTAGAAATGTGTTTAGGATGGATAAGTCCAGAATGGGTCTCCAGTCGGTTCCTTTTCTTGATACAAGGAAGAGTCTTGAATAAAAACCTTGACCTTGTTGGTGCGTAGGTACCTTTTGTATAGCTCTCATGTTTAGGAGCTTTGAAATTTGCAGTTGTGCCTTTACCCTTTGATTTTGTGGTAGGTTTGGCATGCCTCTCATTTTTGGAAGAGTGTGAAATTGAAATTTGTAGCCTCTGTTTATAATGTCCAGAATCCATTTGTCGGTTGTGACAATATGCCAATTGTTTGCAAATAATGCTAGTTTCCCTCCCAAAGGTGATGCCAGCTGAGACTTGCTTGGCATAGCAATGAGGGAGTCATTGGGTTTGCTTCCTGTATTGTTGTGCACTGTCTTCACCACCTCTTGGTGCTGGAGATTGCCATTGTCTGCCTCTATATGATCCTTGTGACTGCCCTCTGCCCCTTGTGCGTCTGTATCTACCTCTTTGGGGCTTGTCAGTGGCTGGAAAAGACCGGTTTTTTGAAGGCCAATTCCTGCTAAATCGTGGTGGCTGGACCTGTAAGAAAGCTTTGACAGTTTGCATAGATTTGGCTTTTTCTTCCATTTTTCGTAGTATATCCTCAGCATTAGTACCAAAAAGTACATCCTTTTGTAAAGGAGCATCAAGAAGTTTAGCTTTCACATGATCAGGCAAATTTTGTTCCCTAAGCCAGGCAAGTCTGCGAATGACTGATCCTGTAGCAGCCTCTCTACTGGAGGCCTCTAGGGCATCATAACCACATTGTAAGGTGTGTTTACCCACTTGTTCCGCACTATGCATCATATCCTGTAACTCTTTTAAATCTAGTTGTTCAGGTTGAGACATTTTGTTTTTTAATTGTGATAACAGGAACTGTTGATATTTAATCATATGAAACTGGCAGTTTAAGGCCCTCATGGCTAGGGTGGCCGAGGTATATACCTTCTTACCCCACCTTTCTAGAGATCTGGATTCCCTCTCTGCAGGAAGTGGATTCTTGGCAGTGGAGGCCTTTAATCCCTTAGGGCCTTGTGAAATGGTTTCAGGGTCAGCATTATGGCTTTTGTAAAGAAATTGGTGAGAACTGGGTACTCTGTAATATCTATCAGGCTTTACTGGTGCAGGAGGCAGAGAATCAGGATTAAGACAAGCCTCGAATAGACATCATCCAGTACCTCCAAAACAGGGGTATAGCCAGAGGTCTGTGCTGAGGTAACCAAAGAAATTCCTAAGTCTTTTCTTGGAATCTGAAAAGTCTTGGCCTTCCCAATGGAAGTGTTCCCTCAAGGTGCAAGGTTTCCCCAAAAGAAAAATCCTCAGGGGGATACAGAAGGAATGGACTGTTCTGCATCCGAATCCTCAAAAGGGTGTAAGAGTGTTCCTCTGCATCAGAATGCTCTGATAAAATGGATCCCTGATCAGAAGAGGGGATTCTTCCTCCACTCTGGGTCTCTTGTCAGGAGGGGCTGAGAACCTCTGATGAGAGTTATTAGATCCTCAGCCATTTTAAGCATCTGTTTCTTAGGCATGGGTCCAGGAGATGGGCCTTGAGCAGCAGGCCTAGTGTGATGCCTGGCTGCTTTGGATTTAGTAAAGGCCTTAATAGAAAAAGAAGATGAAGGCCTAAATACACCATGGGTGGAGGTGGATCTGTCCACATTAGTAGGCTCGACATAAGCCGGGCTTGGTTGTAGTCTGGGAAAGGGCCGATGACCCAGCGTTTCGGTACAGAAGACACCGCCAAAGGAGTGTCGCCGGTAGTCAGGGACTGCAAAGGCGGCTCGCTGAGAACCGGACCACGGTAGCCTGTTTCGCGTGGTGTCGGTGGAGACCGCGGCCTCGCGTCGGCCCTTTTCCTTCGCTTTTTGGATAAAACGGTAGTCGGAGTGTCCGACGACATTTTATAGTCAAAAGCTCTACCAAAAAAGTGTTGGGCGAACTCCGCCCGACGCTTGATAGTGCGTTTATTGAAGGTAGCGCAAAAGCGACAGCCGGAGACATCGTGGTCTGGTCCCAAACAAGGTATGCAAAGGGAATGGAAATCCTTATGCGGTATTTGCTTCCCACAAGAAATACAATTATTAACTTTATCTGACATCGGTCTGAGGCAAGAAAAGTTTCCCCAACGGGGTACTTAGCTTTAATGAAGACTTTGGTTACAAATATATTCGTAAATCAGGAGCTGGCCGACCGGCACTTGCGAACTGCTTCTGCTTCGGGCACCGCGCGGCAAAAAAGACTGAAGAACATGGCGTCGGCTGTGTCTTATATACTCTGGCCTTCCTGACGTCAGAAAAGTAAGCAACGACAACCGACGCCGGACCAAGACTTTGGAATTCGGCCGACCGAGGGACCGCCTGACGGTTGAAAACCCATCTGTGATTACTGCAGCTGTATGCATGATGAACATCAATGATGCATGTGTTATTACAATCTTCCAGTCCAGAAGGTTGCAGTATACTATGGGTGAATTGTTATTGCAGAACACGACAGAGAGAGGAAATGATGGCTCATAGGTTGAAATTATTGGCAAAATGTAATCGGAAGCTATTTCCAAATAAGACAGTTAGACAAAGAAGTCATATGCATAGACTGTTAAAGAAACTGCACGAGAAGGGATGAGAGACGAACAAAGGAAAGGAAATGTCAACAATCAAAGGAAATTTATGGTGAGAATTCAGAAAGTACAGTTGTGTACACTTACCATAAATGCAGATGTTCGAGTGTACTCACTGTTGCAGTCATACATTTGGGTTATCTGCTTGCAGTAGCCCTCAGTCGGCCTGATTAACAAAGTCTTGGGTCCTGCATCGGTTGCTGTCCCTTCTTCCCTGACATCAGGGCTATAAAACATGCAGCCGACGCCATTACATCAGTTTTTCTTGCCACAGATGTCAGGTGCCCCCCAATGGGAAGCAATTAAATCTATAGAGAGAGTACTTGCTTTTGAGCCTCTGCCCACTGATTTGGGAGTAGATCTGGCCACCCGCTTAGTGTTGGTAACGTGTGGAAGTGAAATCTGTATCCCTGGGACACTATATTTAATACCCATTAGTCCTGGGTAATGAGTTCCCAGTTCCTTGCATGAAGATCAATCTTTCCCCCTAAAGGGGCAGTTAGTGGAGAAGTGCTTGGAAGTTTTAAAAAAAAAAGTCATTGAGACAGTTTACCATAGGGGGAGTTTTATTACTCCCAGATTTGGAAGAGGAGACTCCCCACTGCTTAGTCCTGTGATACCCTGGGACTGAAGCCTGGGAGCTCTGCTGGATCTGGGTTTGGACTGAGAAGGTCTGGAAGAGGCAGGAAAGGACCAATTTTTGGAAAACCAATGCCTACTAAACCTTGGAGGTTGTACTTGTAAAAAATCTTTAACAGTTTGCATAGATTTAGCTTTTTCCTCCATCTTTTTAAGAACTTCTTCTGCCTTGTTGCCAAACAGGAGGTCCTGATTTAAGGAAGCATCCAGTAATTTCGCTTTAACATGATCTGGCAAGGATTGCTCCTTAAGCCAAGCATGCCTTCTAAGTACAGACCCAGTTACAGCAGCCCTGCAAGATGCCTCTAAGTGAATCAAAACCACACTGCAAAGTATGTTTTCCGACTTGTTCAGCTGAATGCAGTAAATCCTTATTTTCAGCACAATCAGGAATCAACATCATTTTCTGTTTAAGCAATCCAATAATATGCTGCTGATGAAACAGAGTTTAAGGCCCTAATGGCCACAGTTGCAGAAGTGTATACCTTCTCAACCCATCTATCCAGCACCCTAGAGTCTCTATCAGAGGGGGGTAGGATTTTTGGCAGTAGTAGCTTTAATGCCCTTGGGTCCCTGTGAAATGGTCTCAGGATCCGCAGTAGGATTTTTAAAAAGGAACTTGTGAGAATCAGGGACCCTGTAATATCCATCAGGTTTTCTGGGAGCAGGAGGTAAAGAGTCAGGGGCCAAGCTAGATTCCAAAAAGGCATCATCAACAATATCTAGTACAGGAGGTATGGCTAAAGGCCTAGGCTGGGGCAGGAGTAAGAAATCCCTAAGCCTCTTTTTAGAGTCAGAGAAATCTTGATTTTCTCAACGAAAATGCTCCCTGAAAGTATGCAAGGTTTCACCAAAAGAGAAATCCTCTGGGGGGGGGGGGGGGGGGAGCAGAGGGAATAGAGTCCTCAGCATCAGAATCCTCATAGGTAGAAAGGGTAAATCCTAGTCATCAGAGGAAACAGGAAATTCAGAATCCTGGTCAGAAGTATCAAAAGCAAACGCAGTCCTAGGTCTCAGAGGGGGGGGGGGGCTGGCTTCCCCTGATTAAAGTAATAAGGTCTTCATCCATTCTTATTTGTTTTTTAGGCATAGAGGCCTGACCATGCGGTCTGGGCGTCAGTTTTCTAGGCATGGTTCGAGTTTTAGGCCTTGAAGAAGAAGATGGCGTCGGTTTAATACGCAGGTCAGTAGGCCTGAATACACCCTCAGAAGCCGGTGCCTGCACCCATTCAAGGTAGAGACATCCGCAGGTTCCACAGTTGAAGCATCTTGCGGCATATCGGACTCCGAATGGGTTTCAGTAGAGGCCTGTGAATCTGAAGTAGCGGGTATCAGGGGCTGCGAAAGCGCCTCACTGAGTACCGGCGAACTGGCGACTGGCTAAGAAGCGTCGTCGGCAGCTTTGGACCTAGGCGGCCTGTCTCTGTCTTTATCTTTGCATTTTTTTGGAATATCGGTAGTCGGATGGCGTACCGAAGACATATCAGGATAATTGAACTGAGCACTAAAATATTTAGAAGCGTAAATACATCGATGATGGATAGTTCATGGTTTAAATAAGGCACAAAACCAACAGTGAGGTACGTCGTGGTCAGGGCCTAGGCAACGAATACAGTACGAATGAAAATCTTTATGAGGTATTTGCTTTCCACAAGTAATGCAATTATTTACTTTTACTGACATTAGTTTAGAGCAAGAAAAAGTTTCCCCAACGGGGTACTTAGCTTTTAGTTTAAGACTTCAGCTCTGAAACTCGAAAACAAAAATTTCAGGAGTCGGCCGACCGGCACTTGCGAACTGCTTCTGCTTCGGGTACGCACGGCAAGAAAGACTGGTGTAATGGCATCGGCTGCATGTTTTATACCCCTGACGACCTGATGTCAGGGAAGAAGGGACAGCAACCGACGCAGGACCCAAGACTTTGTTAATCAGGCCGATTGAGGGCTACTGCAAGCAAATAACCCAAATGGGATGACTGCAACAGTGAAACACAAAGAACATCAAAGAAAAAGAAATGGACAGGTATGATATTTGGGATAATTTAATATCTTCCCACTAGAAGTGAAGGCTCAGGAAGTAAAAGCTTTTATTCTTATTCACAAAAAGACATTTTGTGACATTATTTTTGAGACTGGTTCAGTTCTAGAACGTTTTGGGAGGGTATGAAGAAACAGAACTGCAATCCATGGAATTCTTATAGTGGTTAAAGCATTTCACAAAGAAACAAAAAAAGACTATACAAACAGAAGTTGAAAGAGAGACTTTAAAGAGACATTTAACCACACTTTGCAAAGAAGTTACGGACACTAGCAAAGTCTATAACAGTATTATGGACTGGGGAAGGGACTGTAATATTGTACTAAAAATGGAGAAATGGACTGTTAATATCCTTAGTATTCTAAATGTTGAAGGTAACAGAGGTGTTGAAAAATATTGGAGATAACCGAAAACATGTTTGTTTCCCCTGTGGAAAAGATGACCATTTGATAAGTAACTGTGAAAGGAAGACATGTTATATTTGTGGGGAAACGGGTCATGATGCAAAAAGGTACAAGTTGAAATGTTATAAACGTAACAAAATTGGGCATTTACAGATGGATCGTAATCTAGGGAAAAATGATGAAGAAAACAAAAGTGAGGACAGTATACAAATAGAACAAACAGCCCCAATAAATGAAAGATGAAGCAGGGAAGCAAAATTGGGGTAAAAATAAAGATAGGATAAAGAGAAATATGAAGCAGATAATACAGGAGGTGGTTCTGAAATAAATGATGAGGAAGACAAACTGGAAAATGGTGAAAGGTAAAAAGTGTTCTCTTTGCCAAACAGGAAGAGAGAAAACAATTTAAATGGATAACTATAAAAGAGAAGAAAGGACATTGATAATGCAAATGACATAAGTAATTCAAATTTATACAACTTCTGGTAAACTACAACACAGACAATGACATTTTTACAGTGCTTTCAGTAAATGTAAATAGTATTAAAAAATAAGCAGAATACCCACCCTAAAATGGTGCAGTTAAGTGTGATGTTCATGTAATAATATTAGAAGATGTAAGCTTTTTCATACAAGGAGAGAGATTACAAATAAAATCTTTGAGGAGGAAATACAACATAGAACCTAGGAAAGGAAAATACAGTTGTGTACACTTACCATAAATGTAGGTGTTACAGTGTATTCACTGTTGCAGTCATCACACTTGGGTTATCCTGCCAGGGGCAGCCCTCAGTCAGCCTGAATACCAGAGGCTTACTATTTTTGCGTCAGTTGCTGTCGCTCCAGGACTGAAGTCGGGTCATCAGTGGTATAAAAATCAAGCAGCCGATGCCATTACATCAGTTTTACTTACCCCAAATGTCAGAAGCCCCCAAATAGGTAGCTAGGTTATGGTGGAAGACCACCACCAGTAGAAAGTAAATACCAAAACTTCCTGTAAGTGAGGAAGAGAGAGAGATGGACAAGGGAGGAGGAGGGTGAGAAACCAGGACTGCAACAATGAATACACTCTAACATCTATACTTATGGTAAAAGTGTACACTGTACTATGCTCTTCGTGTTTCACTGTTGCAGTCATCACACATGGGTTGATTCCCAAGGCTGAAGAAAAGGGTGGAGACAATCAAGAACACTGGAGGCTGGCTAGGATGCCCTGCAAGACTGTGGTTGCAAAACCTGCCCTGTATTTAGAAAAGATAGGCAGGTGGCAATGCTTGTTGAAGGTATGAAGAGAACTCCATGTTGCAGTCTCCAGGATGTCCCTGGTAGGGACCCCTCTGAGAAAAGGTGCAGAGGTGGAGGTTGCCCTGGTGGAATGAGTTCTAACCCCCTTAGGGGGCAGTTTCCTGTGGTATTTGTAGCAGAAATGGATACAGTGTGCTATCCATTTGGAGATGGTTTGTTTGGATATGGGCTTACCCTCTGCCCCTGCTGCAAAGCTGGACTAGCAATTGGTCAGTCTTCCTAAAAGATTTAGTCCTATCCAGGTAGAATCTGAGCTGACTGTGCACATCTAGAAAATGCAGAATCCTTTCCCCTTTGTTTTGTGGGTTCAGGAAAAAGGTGGGCAAATTAATTGATTGGCGGAGAGCCACACTGGACACCACTTTAGGCATGAAAGTTGGGTTAGTCCTGAGGAAGGCCCTGCCAGCATGAAAAATGATGAAGGGCTCTACAGCCATGAGTGCTTGTAGCTCTGAAACTCTTCTAGCTGAAGTGATGGCCAGAAGCAAGGCCGTTTTCCAAGAGAGGAATTTTAACTTTGCTGAAGCTGCAGGCTCAAAGGGGGGTAGTGTGAGCTTTTCCAACACAAAGTTAAGGTCCCAAGCTGGGGTAGGAGCTCTTCTGGGTGGCCTTAAATTGTTAGCCCCTCTTAGGAACTGTTTGATGAGAGGGTGAGAAAAGAGAGGTGGCTCTGTGCTCTAATGAGCAGAGATGGCAGAGGCATGAATTTTAATAGAAGAGAAGGATAGACCCCTGTGTAGTAGGTCTGCTAGGTAATCCAGGATGAGAGATAAAGAGGGCTGTGCTGTTTCAGCTCATTTAATCTGGATCCAGGTGCAATACCTTTTCCATTTGTCAGCATAGGATTTTCTGTTGCTGGGGCGTATGGCCTCACGTATAACATCCAGGACTTGCTTTCTTAGGCTGGCAACTGGAAGAGAGGTCAGGGAATAAAGCCAGGCTGCCAGGTTCAGGGTCTGCAGTTGTGGATGCATGAATTCTCCATTTTGCTGGATCAGGAGAGTTGGGATCTGAGGTAGGTGCCATGGTGGCAAGGGAGACAGACTGTGCAGCAGTGGGTACCAGTGCTGGTGTGGCCAGTCTGGGGCAATCAAGATTGCTCTTGGTTTGTCCTCCCTTATTTTGAGTAGTACCCTTGAAAGTAGAGGTAGACGGTGAAATGCACATCCACTTTCCAAGCCTTGCTGTGAGGTTCCCTGGTGCAGAATTTGCTGAGCTGGTGATTGTTGTGGGAGGCAAAGAGGTCTACCTTCAGGGTGCCCCATTTCTGGGTTAGAAGGTTGAATGTGCTGTGGTCTAGCTGCCACTCGTGTGGGTCTAGGAGGTTTCTGCGTTAAGTGTCTGCCAGAGAGTTTCGGGAACCAAGAAGGAAATGTGCTAGCAGGTGAATTTGCACTGCTGAAGCAGTGTGCCAAAGGGTCATGGCGAGCCTGAAGAGCAGATAAGAGTGCGTTCCTCCCTGCTTGTTGATGTACCACATCACTGTGGTGTTGCCTGTTTTGATCAGTAGAGGGCCCGGGGAGAGTAGGGGTCTGAAAGCTGTTAGGGCGTGCTGAACAGCTAGCATCTCTTTTTGGTTGATGTGCAGATGTATTTGATTTGGGCTTCAATGGCCCTGAATGCACCTGCTGTCCAGGTGTGCGTCCCAGGCATAATCTGATGCATCTGTGGTTAGGGTCAGGGCAGCGTGGAGTTGTGAGAAGGGAAGACCCTTGTGGTTGCATGCTACTGCCCACCAAAGAAAATCTTTCCTTAGACAGGGTATCATAGATATGATAGTTTCCAGGTCCTGAGAGTGTTGACACCAAAGGCTTTTTAGGTACCATTGAAGTTTTCTCATATGCAGTCTGGCATATGGAATGAGTAGAATGCAGGATGCCATGAACCCTAGAGCTTGCAGGATTTTCCTTGCAGATAACTGGGTTCTGATGGCTAGTTGAGAGAAGTAGCCTGTCAGATAGGCTTGTTTTTCTGTAGTAAGGAATGCCATCTGGGATGCTGTGTCCAGGCTTGCTCCCAGGAATACATTTTTTTTGAGTGGGTACTAGTTTGGATTTCTTTTCATTTATAGTATACCCTAGGTAGGTCTGTAGGTTCTGTACAAAGGTTAGGTACTGTAACAGCTTTTCCTGACTGTCTGCCTGAATCAGGCAGTCGTCTAAGTAAGGGTAAATTTGAATATTCCTTTCTCTGCAAAAAGCAATGGCTGGAGCCAGGCATTTTGTGAAAACTCTGTGAGCAGTGAATAAGGCAAAGGGAAGCGCTGAGAACTGAAAGTGCATAGATCCTGCCTCTGAAACGTAGATATTTTCTGCAGGTATCCCTGCTTGGGATGTGTAAATAGGCCTCTTTTAGGTCTAGGGTGGCTAACCAAAGCATCCTTGGACAGCATGGGAAGAAGCTGCTGGAGGGTGCGCATTTTGAATTTTGGTATCACCAGGAAGGTGTTTAGAATTGACAGGTCGAGGACTGGGCGCCAGGTGCCTTCTTTTCTGAGTACCAGGAAAAGCCTGGAATAGAAACCTTGGCCTATCTGGTCTGCAGGAACAGACTGTATTGCCCTCATTGAAAGCAGGGAATGGACATGGTTTTGGGCCTCTGCCCACTGGTTTGGAGGAAGGTTTGGGAACCCTTTTGGGGTTGGTAGAGTGTGTAAATGAAACTTGTATCCCTTGGACACTATGTTGAGGACCCATCGGTGGTCGGTGATAGACCACCAGTTTTTTGCATGGGAAGAGAGTTTTCCTCCTAGGAGCACAAGCAGTTGGGCAGAGGTAAGGAGTGGAGGTGCAAAGTCATTGTGAGTTCTTTACATAAGGGGATGGCTTAGTTTTTGAAGTGGAAGAACTCCATTGCTTAGATCTCTGCATTACCGGGGGGTATGCTACCCCTAGGTCTTGTCTGAACTGACCTTGAGGGGGCTGGAAAGGACCAGTGCTTGGAGGGGCAATGCCTACTGAACCACGGAGGCTGGACCTGTAAGAAGTCTTTAACTGTTTGCATAGATTTAGCTTTTTCTTCCATCTTTAAGACCTCCTCTGCCTTGGTGCCAAACAAATTGTCTTTGTTCAATGGTGCATCCAAAAGTTTTGATTGGACATGGTCTGGCAAAATCTGTTCCTTAAGCCAAGCATGCCTTTTAAGTACATAACCTGTGAGTGCTGCCCTGCAGGATGCTTCTAAGGCATCAAAGCCACATTGCAAGGTGTGTTTAGTAACTTGGCTTGCAGAATGCATAAGCTCCTGTAAGTCTATTTTTTGCACAAGCCGGAAAGGTAGATATTTTTTGTTTAAGGAGTTCCAAAGTATGTTGCTAGTATTTCAGCACGCGGAATGGAATTTAGTGCTCTAATGGCAAGAGTTGCAGAGGTGTATACTTTTTGACCCCATCTGTGTAAAGCTTGGGAATCCCTGTTCGAGGGGGTGGGATTCTTAGCTGTGGTTGCTTTTATTCCTTTAGGTCCTTGGGAGATGACCTCTGGTTCAGCAGTAGGATTTTTTTAAAACAAATTTGTGAGAGTCAGGGACTCTAATACCCATCAAGGTTCCTGGGAGCAGGTGGGTGGGTGTCAGGAGTTAAATTGGATTCCATAAAGACATCATCCACAACATCCAGAACAGGAGGAATGGCTAAAGGTCTGTGCTGTGGTAAATCTAAGAATTCCCAGAGTCTCTTTTTGGACTGAGGATAGTCCTGACACTCCCACTGGAAATGCTCCCTTAAAGTATGTAGGGTTTCACCAAATGAAAAATCCTCTGGAGGAGAGGCAGAAGGAAAGGATTCCTCTGCATCTGAATCCTCATAAGCAGACAAGGGTTGCATGTCTTCATATTCAGAAACCTCAGTCATCGGACTCCTGGTCAGATAAAACTGCTGGGGACAAATATCTTTTTCTTTTGGAAGGGGTAGGCTGGCTTCCCCTAATAAGCATGATAAGGTCTTCCGCCATTTTTAGCATTTGAGACGGAGGCATGGAAGCAGGTGCTTGAGCGTGGGTTGTCGGTTTTTTAGGTGTAGTTCATACCCTGGGTCTTAGAAACTCTGTAGTTTTAGAAAGAAATGAAGACGCAAAAAGTCCTTGGTTTGTGTCGAGTATCGGTAGTGCAAAGAACTTCCTCACGCCTGCTCAGCGGCTCCAGACCCATCCAAGGTAGAGACATCCGCAGGATCCTTAGTCAAAGAAGAGTCTCGCGGCATACCGGACTCCGAATGGGTCTCGGTAAAGGCTTGCGAATCCACAGAAGCGGGTATCAGAGGCTGCAAAAACGCCTCAATGAGGACCAGCGAACTGGCAACTAGCTTAACGGAAGCGTCGTCGGCAGTTTTGGACCTGTGTGGTCTGTCTCCATCTTTAGCCTTACATTTTTTTCATAAGAAGCCATTCGGAATATGGAAATCGAGATTGAAAATATTTAGCTACAATAAGGACCAGACAATGTATAGTTCTGACTTTGAACAAAGCACAAAACCGACAGCGAGGGACATCGTGGTCTGGGCCTAAACAGGTGACGCAGTAAGAATGGAAATCTCGGTGTGGTATTTGCTTTCCACAAGTGATACAATTGTTAACTTTTTCTGACATCGGTTAGAGCAAAAAAAAAAAAAAAAAGGATCCCCAACGGGGTACTTACCTTTAGAAGACTTCAACTTTAACATGGAAACAAAAACTCAGGTAGCGGCCAACCAGCACTCGTGCAAACTGCTTCTGCTTCGGGCTCCTCGGCAAGAAAGACTGATGTAATGGCATCGGCTGCCTGATTTTATACCACTGATGACCTGACCTCAGTCCTGGAGCGACAGCAACCGACGCAGAAATATTAAGCCTCGGGTATTCAGGCCGACTGAAGGCTACCCCTGGCAAGATAACCGAATTGTGATGACTCCAACAGTGAAACACGAAGAACATCTATACTCGGGCATACTTGTACTTTGTAGAAAGTCAGTGAAAATACTGAACATATCAATGATGGGAAGATCAACTATTGTAGATCTCAAATGGCATCATCAGGTATACAGAATTATAGCACTGTATGCCTACAGGACAAGTAAAGAAAGGGGAAAATTTATTTCATAAAATGATGGATTATGTATTAATATGAATATTAATGGGAAATTTTAATTGTGATATGAGAGGAAAAACAAGAGAGGAAATTATGCTAAGAAAAAATGTTGAAGTTATAAAATGTGGCAACAAAGATTTGGAATAGTAATTTGTGGTCATATAGTTGAGGTATACACATGTCGGAAATAGATTATTTTACTATATCATAAGATTTAAATATGGCTAAGGGAAAAACACTTGTAACAGGCTTTTCAAATCACTCAGCCATACGGATAGAAATGCAAGAAAAAAAGGAGTACATCAGAATGGGTAAAAGAATAAAAAGAAAAAAAATGAGACCATATAGGATGAACACAGATAAAAGTATGAGTTTATAGAAAGATCACATTCCCACTAGACAGTTATAAAAACTGGTCCGAGTGGTGGCTACTTTTAGAATGGCAGTTGGATGCAAGAAAAGCAGAAAAAAATATAAAGCAATGTGAATGGAGGATTTAAAAGATTTGGAAATGAACAATAGACAACTTTGTGATAGAACAGTGAATATATGAAAAGAACTGAGATTAAAGTAAAGGATTATTACTTAAGCAAATATATTATTTACAAGTAAAAAAGAAGTATCAGCCTATTTGAGTAGCATCTACTTCCAGTACACATAAACTAGCAAAGAAATAAAAAAATAAGAAAAAATTACAGGGAACTCCCTGAAAATCTTTTGTTTTTTTCACATTTTTTAACAAGAAACATCTTTATTAAATCACATACAAGACAGTCTTACATTTATATAAATAAATAAAAATCCTGACACAATTCTAGTTGCAAACATTAGATATTACAAACCATGTGTACACAACAGTAGCTGCAAACATTATTACATGTCACTTATAATCTAACCAGTCACTATCAAACATTACACAGCTCATTCAAATCCTGCCTTCTAAAATCTTGCTCCACCTCTACATGTGCTGTTCCCACAATTTCCATTTTTTCCTATGTAATTTGCTCCTACCCTTTTCTAAAAATACCAGTTCCAGTTTTATCTCTGTTACTATATCCGCTACTTTTAGTAAAGTTGGTTTAGACTTTGGTTTCCATTTTCTATTAATTCCTTTTTTGGCAGCCATCCTAATTAGACTCAGCAAGGCCTTATGTCTAGGCAATTCTGATTCTGAATCATGGCTAAAAAAAAAAATTCCTTAATTACACCAATTTGGTCACCCAGTATCTCCAACAAAACAGTCTGCAGGAAATCTTTAAAGACTGCCAACTCATTATACTCATAGAAAATACGTTCCCATTTACCTTTTTCTTCCCCATCGCACCTCCAAACATTTGCTGTCCTTCTGAGGAAATATTATTTGGAGTCTACTTGGATATAAAAATATCTATGTAAACACTTACAAGCAAAGATAGTAAACCTTTTAAACTTTGCTGTACATTTGGGAGTTATATGTATATATTCCCCCATTGTTTCTTTCTGAATTGCTTATCCAGTCTCTTTCTAAACCTCCTCTGATAGATTCTTATAATTATCGTGCACTGTTTTATATGCTCTACTAATTATGCCTTTTTTTTTTAAAGTTCTATAGTCTACTAAAAACACTACCACTACTAGTCTTTCAGTTGGGACTCCCCTATTTCTTTCTCTTTGCCTGTACTCTGGTATCAATCCTTAATAGGGAAGGCAATCTCTAACCTGCAGTCCAAATAAATTCTTGGCATCTTCCAATTCTATTACCTTTTCCTCTCTAGTTATTTGCTCCCAATACCTTGGTTCCTTTGCCAGTTTTCTACAATACATTCCATCCTCCTCTTGGCTATTGTCTGTATCACTAATTGCAGTCATCCCTACGGGAAGAATCTCCACTCTCCATTCCCGTTTTGGCTTAGTTCTTAGAATACCTTCTGCTACTTTATGAATATAACATACTGTATTGATTATTGTTATTCTCATTAAAGGTCTGCATCCAAAATCTCAGTCTCTCCTTGTTTCTTGTGCTTCCCCCAATTCCATCATCTTTTTTCACTTTGAATTATAATTTTCTGCTTGTGCTATGTATAGGAGCAATCTGTGCTGCTCTGAAATACCCTTTCAAATCGGGTAATCCCAATCCACCTTGTTCTTTTGGAAGAATTATCTTATCCCACTTGACTCTTGCCATCTTCCCCTCCCACATAAAAACATTCAGCTCTTTATTAATTGCTATCCACAACTTCTCCTCTGGTTGATAAAATGTTTGTGGCTGCTGCACCACTCCCACAGTACGCCCTTCCCTGGTGAGATCAAATCATTGGTTAGTCTCAACTGAACTTTCTATCCCACTCAATCCCCCTCCCTCCAGCCGTAACCTGGCTAAAAACTTCTCAAAAGCTGAATACAACCTCCTTAGACAGGGTATTAGTAGCTTCACACCACCACCACCCTCAGAGATTGCAGACAACTATACTGAACAGTACGGCAACGCAGTATATGGTTACAGTACTCAGGTTGACAACAATCTCACATTTGATCATCATGAAGAAGCAGTGATCAAAAAAGCCTTTTACTTGGTACATCTCATAAGTAAAGGCATTGCATCCAGGAAAAAAGGAGGTTATTACCTCTCTGCACTCCTCTCTCATTTGGCCTATAATTGACTATAACACACAGTTTGGTATGTACCTCTCCAAACACCTGCACCAACTGGAAAGGCCACAGAAATACCTCACAAAGAGAATCCATGGCTTCCAACACCTGTCCTATGCAGACAGGCTCAAATCACTGTCTGTCATTGGCTATCATATAGACAGCTCAGAGGTGGATCTGTGTTTCACCTACAAGGCAATAACAGACCCTGCACTACTAGAGATGCTCCATATCTGTAAGTCTAACTCCTCACACTTTACCCGCTCAAAAGGTCTAAATCTAATACAAGACTTCAACAAAATCTGCTGGAGAGTCAGATTTGTCTCCCAGAGGCTGCCTGGTCTCTGGAACAGACTTCCCATACATGTCAGAGTACCTCACTGACCCTCTTCAAGCGCAACCTTGATGAGTGGATGGGAAACCACAAATTTGTCCCAGGGGTTCCAACTTTGCCCCTCAATGACAGGGGTGACAGGTGCTGACTGAAGTTTCTTTTTTGGGAATAAACTCTTGGCTAGGCTTGTAAGGGCCCCAGGGCCATTAGCCTAGTAACCACCTATGATAATATGCTTAACCTGTGTACAAGACTAAAGGGACGAAACATTTTAACACTGCTTGCATCTTACAATCAATATCCATATAACAGAGCTTCCATTTTCACAGTTTTTGTATTATCTTTTTAGTCTCTTCCACATACCCTTAACTGTTATAGCAAAATCATTTTTAATCCACACCCCTAAATACTTCATTTTATCATGTCCCCATAGATATGGACATTGCTGAGCCAATTTGTGTATGGGTTCATTTATTGCTATTGTCTTCATTTTAGCTTCATTAATTTTGTATCCTGAAAAGATATGAAACTGTCTCAAAATGCTGCACAACACTTATGTCCCTTTTTGGTTTTGTCAGGTATAACACAATATCATCTGCAAATAGAGCCAGCTTTTCTTGACTACCATACCAATTACATCCTTGGATTTCTGAGTCCCTTATTTTCTTTGCCAGTGATTATAAACATAATGCAAATAAAGAAGAGAGTACACACCCCTGCCTGGTTCCTCTGCTCAAGTTGAAATTAGCAGAGGGCCCACCCACTTCAATTTTTGCCTCCGTTCTCTCCTATATCCTCTTAATCAACAATATAAATTAAATATAAAAAGTTTTGTTATTCATGCTACTTTACATGGTTGCCAGCCATTGGAGGGTTGGGAGGGTGGCCTAAGGTTAAGGTGTTTGCCTTACAAACACAAAGTGCCGGGTTTGAGCCTCACAAGGGATAATTGGCTAGGCTTAAAATGGCTCGCAAGAGCAGGTAGCTTAGTACTAATCTATGAATCTATGAATCTATGAATCAGGGAATGCAAATGCTTCTATTGCCTGCTCAAAGTAATAGCTTACTCTGTCAAATGCTTTCTCTGCATCAAGACCCCAAAACAGCGGTACTTTCTTACATTCTGCTTTCCTCTGGATCATCAATTTTCTGTTAATTATGTTATCAATTATCTGCATCTATCAGTTTTGGCATCACTTTTGCATTCTTTTAGCCATTACAGACAATCACTTTATAAACATGGTTTAGTACTGAAATGGAACCAAACATCACGCCTCGCCAGTACGGCATGCTCGGCCAAACCAAAACGTAAAAAACACTAGAGGCCAGCATAGACAGTCCAATACTTTATTGGGAGGTTTACACAGATAAGTCACCAAACAGGACATACAAATGTCCAATGATTCTTCAAAAAATCCAAACCGGTTTCGGCGAAATGCCTTCTTCAGTGAAAAGTAAAGAATCAAATAAGAACCAAATCATTAATATTTATAGCATACACCAGCCAATGACAGACAGTGGTATAATCCAACCCCTTCACATATGAAAATACTGGTTGAATTATATATATTATTATTTTATACCACTGAAAAGTTAAGAATAGCTAATAAGCAAATATATATATATATATATTATTTAATTAACACAGAGTGTAAGAATAAATGGGCTTGTTGGAAAATAGTAAACCTATGTAAAAACATAATTTACTATATGATACAGAATAGTTCAGGTAACATATGAGTAATACAGACACACTTGCATGACAAAGATACATATCAATACACATCCAAAGAGTTAATGCAAAATTGTAAACCATACTAAAAAATTATATAAGTAAGCAAAATTACAATATATTAATAACATATATTATCTAGACATACCGTATACTACCCACAGTATATAAATATAAGAAATAAATCAAATTGCCTAATAGCATAATACAAGTGAGCCAATCTTACGGTATATACACTTTTGGAGTTCTATGCTGCTTAAATATATTTCAATACAACAAGAATAACTCAAATGATGATTCAATACCGTAAGATTGGCTCACTTTTGTATTATGCTACTAAGCAATTTGATTTATTTCTTATATTTATATACTGTGGGTAGTATACAGTATGTCTAGATAATATATGTTATTAATATATTGTAATTTTGCTTACTTATATAATTTTTTAGTATGGTTTACAATTTTGCATTAACTCTTTGGATGTGTATTGATATGTATCTTTGTCATGCAAGTGTGTCTGTATTATGCATATGTTACCTGAACTATTCTGTATCATATAGTAAATTATGTTTTTACATAGGTTTACTATTTTCCAACAAGCCCATTTATTCTTACACTCTATGTTAATTAAATAATATATATATACATTTGCTTATTAGCTATTCTTAACTTTTCAGTGGTATAAAATAATAATATATATAATTCAACCAGTATTTTCATATGTGAAGGGGTTGGATTATACTACTGTCTGTCATTGGCTGGTGTATGCTATAAATATTCATGATTTGGTTCTTATTTGATTCTTTACTTTTCATTGAAGAAGGCATTTCGCCGAAACCGGTTTGGACTTTTTGAAGAATCATTGGACATTTGTATGTCCTGTTTGGTGACTTATCTGTGTAAACCTCCCAATAAAGTATTGGACTGTCTATGCTGGCCTCTAGTGTTTTTTAGTACTGAAATGGGCCTATGTGAAGCTGGATCTGATGGATCATTACCCTCTTTACGTAGAACAGCTATCACAGCTTTCTTCCAGGATGTAGGTACTTCTCTTAAAATACTGTTATATAAAACATTCCAGATCTTTATCAGTTTTCTCGCTCCTAGCTCCCAAACTTCCATAGGAACACCATCTATTCTGGGGACTCTCCTGTAGATTGGTTATACATCATTTTCATCCCATCTCCTCCTAGCCTGTTAGTAATTGAGCCTCATCTACCTCTAACCTTGGTGTGAAGGCTGCCAGCCCAGATAGCTTGAATTTTGTAAAGAATTCTGTCATTTGTGAACAGTAATATGATTTGCATGCTTGCCTTAGAAATGTAAGAAAACTGCATGTTCTGTACTGAGCTTCAAGATTGTAACCACAGTGCACCCTGCTGGAAAAGAGCAGAAATGTGTATAACCTACATGCTTATGCAAATGTATGTGTTGTTGGTAAAGGCTGGAATATACAGAGTTAACTTGCAAACTCTATAAAAATAAGTAAAGAGTTTTATGATATGCTATAAAGTTAGTCTAGCTCAGCTAAGAGAATATCTGCAGCTAGAGTTTCTTTCTATTGTCTTAAGACAGAAATAATTATTAGGTTGAAACTGTAAAAGTGCTAATTGTTTTACGACTTCCAGTTTCAGGCAATCTTTTAAGACATAACTGTCAGCTTCTAAGAGACAAGTATTTTTCATACAGACATGTTAAATTCTGTTGGTATCCATTTAGCCTGGAAACTAAGGCAGAGGTGACAAGAATGATGTCATCTAGCTAACCCAGCAGTAATATGTATGATTAATTTAAGTACTCTCTCTCAGAGAAAGTCAGTGTATTTTGTATCTTGTCTTGGACCTGTAAACATTCCACTCTTCAGCACTTCCTCATCTGTATTTGCCTGGCTCTGTAAGTACGACTTTCATCATAGCATCTCTCTTAGAGATAGATAGGAAAATAGTAAGATCAGTCTAGATGATTTCTTTATTTATGTGAGACTGTCCTGCAATGTTGCTCAAAAGTATTTCCTGTGATTCTGAACTCTGTTGTCACTGTGTTGAGTTAAGGAGTATTGTCTTGTACTTTTATTTATTATTAAATATATTTAAACTTTTTAATTGTGGCTGGTTTTGTATATTTAAGCTCTTAGAATACTTGCATATGTACTAGACTTCCCATACTCTAGAACAGGCTACCCATCTATTTCAAGCAAAGTTCTTCATTAGCACTCTTCAAGAAAAATCTTGAGTGGATGGGAAATAGGAAATACACCACGGGAATCACTTGTGTCTCTGCTCCACAGTGGCACAAGGAAATAACTTTCTTGGGTGGCGTAAGCCAGGGAACCTTGTTGGCTAGGCTTATGGGCCGATAGCCTAGTACCTACCTATGAACCTATGTATTTGGTGATACTGTACAGGCCACTATGGAAAAGCCTTAAAAGTTCTGGCCACACTTACCATTTGGATAAAGCAACATTGCATAGCAAAAATGGTCACCCTTTGGGAAGGACCTTACAGTAGCTGATAAGGGGGGGGTTGGTGGCAGGTGGCACTACCGTATAGTCTGGACAGAAGGAAGCATACCTAGTGAACCTGTGCCAGCCTTTCTATGAGTGTCTGTATGTTTATATATAAATCAAATCTCAAAGTGCGTGTCTGTCAGCTACTTGGGCAGGGACACAAAGCACTGGTTGAACAGAGAGGGTGCTGGAGGTTCTGGCTTGACCACTCAGCTGCGATCTTAACCCAACAGCTGTGCCAGTGGGGAGTCTTACTGGGGATCTGGAAAGAAAGAGAGAGAAAACAGCCACAGACTGACTGTGATCTATGTGTGCTGTTAAGGGAAATTGTACTTTACTGTGTGTGTTCTTGTTATCCTCCCAATGTGCACGTCCCTCACTGGTGCTAGTGGTGAGGATTGAGGCTCCTTGATTACTGGACCAATGCAGAGGAGTCACATATAATTGTTTGGCAGTGGTGGGATATCCACATCAAATATTAATTGGTCGATAGTGATGAGTTTGCCACATCACATATTAATTGTCTTGTAGTGGTGTGGATACTGAATTCCTGTAGCTTGTGTACAGTGATCACTGAAGGTGTTTGTACTCTAAAATCAGCCACACAGTGAACAGAGTACATATCACAATTGCTTTATTTCTTTTCTTAGCTTAGTCAGGGAAAGCAGGCAAGCATGTCAGCAGAGGAGTATGGCAAGCTGACAAGGAGCCAGTTGGCTGAGATGTGCCAGGCTAAGAGATTGGTGCATCTGAAACCGGAAGTCGTAAAACAATTAACACTTTCACATTTTAAATCTAGTAATTATTTCTGTCTTAAGACAATAGAAAGAAGCTCTAGCTGCAGACATTCTTTCTCTTAGCTGAGCTAGACTAACTTTATAGCATATCATAAAACTCTACTTATTTTTGTAGAGTTTCAAGATAACTCTGTATACTCCAGCCTTTACCAAAAACATATACATTTGCATAAGCATGTAGGTTATACACATTTCTGCTCTTTTCCAGCAGGGTGCACTGTGGTTACAATCTTGAAGCTCAGTACAGAACATACAGCTGCATCAAAGAATAGCAATCAGGAGGACAGACTGGCAGTGGAGATATACAACTCTTAGAGAATGTACAGCTCAACCTTTCCACAGAGGACTTAAAAATCTGTACGGAGTTAAAGATTTGAGTTGGAGGCCAAGCGTTTGGAAATAGAACCGGCAGAGACACTGAGGTGTCTAGAGACCGAGGAAAATGAGAAGCTGCTATGCCTGAAAGCTGAGGAGAAGGAGAGGCAACATGAAAAGGAGATGCTGACTCTTCACCAGTTATGGAGGTAATGGGGAAGGGAGTAACTGAACCCCAGAAACAACAAAGTTCAGTAAATTTCTTCCACAATTCATAGAGGGGAATAATTCTGATAGTTTCATTCATATGTCTGAGAGGGTATGTAAACAGTATGATGTTGACCAAAGGCTCTGGGTACAGTTTCTTACCTCCTCACTCCATGATAAAGCTGTGTCTGCTTGATCCAAACTGTCCGATAATGACTGTCTAAATTATAATGTTGTAAAGAATTGTTTGCTAGAATTTTTTACGTTAACACTTGAAGCTTATAGGAAAAAGTTTTGTGAGCATGGATGCAAGGCAGATGAAAGTGCGCATGAACATGTTGCTGAACTAAGCACTTATTTTCATAGATGGGCGAGTGGATGTCAGGTCACCACTTTTGAAGGGCTGGTAGACCTTGTGGTGAGGGAACAAGCCCTTATTACTTTGCCTGAGGACATGAGGATCTGGTTAGCTTATAGACAATGTCTTACTGTAGATGAGTTGGGGAAAAAGGGAGACCTATACCTAGCAAGCAGGGGATCACTGCACAGGAAAGGGACACTCAGTGCTGCTCATGGATCTAAGGGAACCCATGGAGGGCAGCCCAGACTGCCCCAACAGAATCTGCAAGTAGCAGGGGAAGCCGCTAGTCCATGTACACGTCCAGGACCAAGGGTTAAATGTTTTAAATGCAACCAGTGGGGCCATGTAGAATATAGATATCCACAGAGGCAGGGTGGGGAACAAAAGGTGGGAGAGCCAGTAAGTTGGAATGACAAAATACCAACAGTAGGTTGTCTCGAGACAACAAGGGTACCAAACTACCACAAGAATTTATATCTTAATGAATGGCAAAGACACAATTGGTAAGAGAGAGCCTCTGACATAACCATTGTGAAGCCTGCAATGGTTACAGAGGTGCAATACTTGCCTGGGCAGTCTACTCCAGTCAGAGCTTTAGAAGGGATTCCATTCCATATACCTTTGGCTAGGGTTCACCTTGACTGAAAGGGCTGAAAAGGAAGCCAGCAAGTAGGTGTGTTTGAGGGGGGAATCGGTACTGATCCCCGAAGGAACTTTTCACCGAAGCACAAACAGCCAGGGCATACTTCCGCGAAAGTGCTTTTTACCGAAAAAGCACTTTTCCAGAAGTATCCCTGCAGCTAGAGGGAGTCGTGGGGGAATGACTGTTGCAGAGATTGTACTATGGTGCAGATAAGGGAATATTCCTTTTTCCTCACTGTAGTACAAACTCGGATTGAGAATATTAAAAGTAGGGTGGGGTGGGGGCACAGCCCCACATGGGAGTGCAGGGGGGCTTTCCCCCCTGTATAAAAGTAGATGTTTTTTTTTTTACGCATTTAACGAAAGCGCTTTCGTTAAAGTGTGTTCGGTGATTGTGAATTCGGACTACTGAACTTTCGTTCAATAGTCCTAGATCCGTTAGAGCATATCCCTGCAGATGTCCTGATAGTGAATGATTTTGATGTTCAAGCATTTACACACACAGTCAGGCTTGGAGACAAGCATGTGGGTCTGGTAGCCTGGGGGAGACCCAGACACACCTCACACTTGCAGCCAGGATTGGTGAGGTGGTTACTTCAGAGAGGGAGCTGCCCTGTAGCAGTGAGACTGAAGGTGAGCCACAGCTGCTTGTGGGTACTGATGTTCCCTTGGACAGAGGGACTGCAAGGTCAGAGGTAAGTACTAGTACCCACGCTGACAGTGAGGCACCACTGCCAGAGGATACCAGACTTCCTGTGGAAGGGGAACTGGGAAGGGTTGCAAAGAGAGTTGAGACAGGCTCAGCTCTCAGAACCTGCATTACAAGGGTTGAGGCACGTAGCTAGTGAGGCATCTGATTCACAAGGGAAGGGGAATCTGTATACTGGGACAAAGGATTACCGTATATAGAGAGTGGACCCCTGAGGGAGGGCTGGAGGGTGAGAGAATATAGCAGATGGTAGTGCACACAGCCTACTGTCTGGCACTTCTAGTCATAGCCCATGATATTCCCTTTGCAAGTCATATGGGCATAAAACTTACAAAGAGACGTGTTATGCAGAACTTCTATTGGCCTGGCATTTCCAGAGATGTAACAGGGTACTGTAGGACCTGTGAGCAGTGCCAAAAGGTAGGCAAGGCAGGAGACAAGGCAAATGCTCCTTTGATGCCTTTGCCTGTGACTGAGGAGCCATTTCAGTGGGTAGCTATGGATATTGTGGGGCCTGTGAGTACCCCAAGTTCCACAGGGAAAAAGTATATCCTAGTGGTAGTAGATTATGTTACCAGATACCCTGAGGCAGTGGTTCTGTCCTCCATTGAGGCAGAAAAGGTGGCAAATGCTTTGTTAAAGATTTTTAGCAGGGTAAGTTTTCCAAAAGAAATACTGACTGATGGAGGTGCCAATTACATGTCAGACCTGCTGGCTTGTCTGTGGAAGTACTGAGGGGTGAAGCACCTAAAGACCACCCCCAGACTAATGGACTTGTTGAGAGATTAAATTTCACATTCAAGTCCATGCTACGAGTATTTGGAGACCAGTTTAAGAAGGAGTGGGACAAATATTTCCCCCATCTTTTGTTTGCTTACAGAGAGGAGCCCCAGGAATCCACAGGTTTTTCACCCTTTGAGTTGTTGCATGGGCACAGGGTGAGGGGACATCTACATTTGATCTGAGATGATTGGGAGGGTGAGTGTGAATCCCACAAGGAGTCTGTTGTAGCATATGTCATAAACCTCAGGACAAGGGTGAGGGATCTCATGGGCTCGGCCCAGGAGAACCTGGCAGAAGCCCAACAGCAGAAAAAAGTCTGGTAGGGCAGGAATGCACGAGTTAGAGAGTATGCTGTACGAAGCAGGTAATGGTTCTCATTCCTGTCAGACACAACAAAGCTGCAGTCAACTTGGGAGGGACCCTACAAGGTGGTAAGGAAGGTCAGTGATGTTAACTACATGGTAGAACTGCTAGGCAGGAGCACAAACTGTACCATGTTAACATGATGAAACCTTACCATGATAGGGAAGCCCTTGTGCTGAGTATTTGCAGTGGATTACAGGAAGCATCTGAGGGAGATCTGGTGACTGATGATCTCAGTGAGGCTCGGACTGACAACTCAGTGGAAGGGGTAGCAATGTACCAGCAGGTATCTGTTACCCAGGTTCTAGAAATCCAAGCAGTGTTACAGGAGTTTGGGGACATGTTCACTGGGAAACCAGGGGGCACCCACCTGGTGCAGCACCATGTGGATACAGGACCCCAAAGGCCTATTAGGCAGGCCCCTTTATAGGGTGCCTGAGAGACCCAGACTCTGAGGGAGGAGATACAGAAAATGCTGGAACTACAGGTAATTCAGGAATCCAGCAGACCCTGGGCCTCACCAGTGGTGCTGATACCAAAGAAGGATGGCAGCACCAGGTTCTGTGTGGACTACAGGAGATTAAATAATCACACAGAGTCAGATGCTTACTGCATGCCTAAAAGATGAAGCCCTAGAGCAGCTGGGTGGGGCTAAGTATCTTACCACCAATGATCTTACCAAGGGTTACTGGCAGGTATCCTTGACTCCCAGTGCTAGAGAGAGGTCAGCCTTTGTGACTCTTTTTGGCTTGTATGAGTTCACAAAGATGCCCTTTGGGATGAAAAATGCCCCAGTTACTTTCCAGAGGCTGGTAGATCATATCCTAGCAGGAGATTCTGCCCTTGCTTACCTAGATGACATTGTCATCTACAGCCATTCTTGGCAGGAGCACCTTCAGCATGTCAGGGATGTGCTGGGCAGACTACAGAGGGCAGGGTTTACCATCAAGTCCAGCAAATGTCAGGTGGGTATGGCAGAGGTCTCCTACATGGGACAGAGTGGGGAGTAGTAAGATCAGGCCAGAACCACCCAAAGTGGAAACCATTCAGGCATGGTCTGCACCTGTTACCAAAAAGCAAGTGAGGGCATTTTTATAGACAGCAGGGTACTACAGAAAGTTTGTCCCCACTTATAGTACCATAGCTACTCCCCTCACAGACCTAACAAGGAAAAACAGGCTAGATAAGGTAGTGTGGACCCCAGCATGTGAGCAGGCATTCCAGAAGCTTAAAGAATCTTTGGAGGACCCCCTGTGTTAGCCAGTCCAAATAACAGCAAAGAATTTGTTGTGCAGGTGGATGCTTCAAACCATGGGGTGAGGGCTGTACTTAGCCAGATTTCTTCAGAGGGAGAAGAGCACATAGTGGTGTATCTCATTTGTAGGCTACAACCCAGGGAGGAATGCTATGCAGCTGTAGAAAAGGAATGTCTAGTCATAGCGTGGGCACTGCAGAAACGTCAGCCTCATCTGTATGGAAGAAAATTCACTGCAGTTACAGACCACAATTCTATAACATGGTTACTGGGAGCCAGCCAGCAAAATGCCAAGTTACTAAGGTGGAGTCTAGGCTTGCAAGCATATGATATGTCAGTGCAGCACTGCAGTGGAGTTAGCAATGCCAACATAGATGGGCTCTCAAGACAGGGAATGGGGTAAGGTATTCCCAAATAGGCTCAACCCTCTCAAGCAACATTTCTGAAGGGTCACTTGAAAAAGTAGCTTGAGTTCTCATGGGGGTGGGGGTGGGGGGTTGTGAAGGCTGCCAGCCAAGCTAACTAGAACTTTGTAAATAATTCTGTCATTTGTGAAAAGCAATATGATTTGTATGCTTGCCTTAAAAATGTAAGAAAACTATATCTTCTGTACTGAGCTTCAAGGTTGTAACCACAGTGCACCCTGCTGGAAAACAGCAGAAATGTGCATAAACTACATGCTTATGCAAATGTGTGTGTTGATGGTAAAGGCTGGAATATACAGAATTAACTTGCAAACTCTACGAAAATAAGTAGAGAGTTTTATGATATGCTATAAAGTTAGATTATCTCAGCTAAGAGACAGAATATCTGCAGCTTGAGTTTATTTCTATTATCTTAAGACAGAAATAAATACTAGGTTTAAAATGCAAAAGTAACAAAATCAGCAAAGCAAATACAACAAAGAACAAAGATCAGGAACCCAATGAATAAAATGTATTCCTCTCTGACGTCTCGGCATACACTGCCTTCTTGGAGTACTCCAAGACGACAATGTATGCCGAAACGTCAGAGAGGAATACATTTTATTCCTGCTCTTTTTTCTTCGTTAAAATGTAAAAGTGTTAATTGTTTTAAGACTTCCAGTTTCAGGCAAGCTTCTAAGAGATAAGTATTTTTCATAGAAACATGTTAAATTCTGTTGGCATCTGTTTAGCCTGGGGACAACGGCAGATGCGACAACCAGCTAACCCAGCAGTTATGTGCATTATTAACTTAAGAATTCTCTCTCAGAGAAAGTCAGTGCACTTTGTATCTAGTCTTGAACCTGTAAACATTCCACTCTTCAACACTTCCCATCTATATTTGCCTGGCTCTGTAGGTAAGACCTAGATCATAGTATCTCTTAGGGATACACAGGAAAACAGTAAGATCAGTGTAGATGTTTTCTGTATTTGAGAGAGACTGCCCTGCAATGTTGTTTTACAGTATTTCCTGTGATTCTGAACTCTATTGTCATTGTGTTGAGTTAATGAGTATTGTCTTGTGCTTTTATTACTCAGTATTAAATATATTTAAACCTTTTAATTGTGGCTGGTTTTGTATAGAGATATTTAAGCTCTTATAGTACTTGCATATGTATTTGGTGATACTGTACAGGCCCACTCTGAAATAGACTTAAAAGTTCTGGTCACATTTACCATTTGGATAACAGTAACACTGCACAGTAGAACTGGTCACCCTTTGTAAGGGCCTTATGGTAGCTGATAAGTAGTGGTTGGTGGCAATGATTACTACCTTATAGACTGGGTAGAAGGGGGCATAGCTAGTAAACCTGTGCCAGACTTCCTAAGGAGTGTGTGTGTTTGCAAATAAATGAAATCTCAAAGTGTGTGTGTGTCAGCTACTTGGGCAGCGACACGAAGCACTGGTTGGACAGACAGGGTTGCTGGAGATTTTGGCTTGACCACTCAGCTGAGATCTGAACCCTATAGCTGTGCCAGTGGGGAGTCTTACTGGTGATCAGGGGGGAGAGAGAGAGAAAGTAACCATGCCCATACTGTGATCTGTGTGTGTTCTTAAGGGAAATTGTACTTAACTTTGTGTGTACTTGTCATCCTCCCAATGTGCATGTCCCTCAATGGTGTTAGTGGTGAGGATTGAGGCTCATTAATTACTGGGACAGGGTAGGGACGTCACACTTGGCATATTTAATTCTTCCATAAACATTTCCATTTGTGACTTTTCTTGATTTCCATATTTCTCTGCTTCATACGACTTTCATCATAAGACTTTCATAGAATTTCCAAAATATTTCTAATACTTCTACAGGATCTGCTGTTACAGGTTCCCTAAGCTTGGTGACCGCCCTTTCTACTTTTGCTACCAGAGTCATTGTGCTAAAAGTTTTTGTGCTCTAAAGTTATCCAACAGTTGTTTAACAGCAATCTTTGCAAACTGATGCATATTATTGAGGTAATCCCTTATTTTCTGTTTAGCATTCTGCAGTTGCACCAGTTACTTCTTAACCATATCTCCTTTCTTTTATTTCCGCTCTATTTTTTAAACTCTACTTTAAATGTATCCCATGCTATACCTTCAGAAGAAATTTCTATCTTCTCTAATAGTTTCTGAATAATTTCCACTACCCATTCCTTAAATTCCCCTCTTTTTCAACAGATAGGTGGGAAAGCACCAGTGTCTCATTATTTCATTATTAACCTGCATTTTTATTTTGATTATTACTGGCGCATGATCAGAAATAGTCACTGGGCGTGTATGAAGATGCTCAATTAAGTGCACACATTCTTGTGAAATGTACATTCTGCCTAGCCCAAATTTGTACCTTGGGGAGGAATATGCACATTCAGTCTGAGCTCCTAGTACTGAATTCACATCTTCCATACCAAGTATTTTTTATAAATTTCTTCAAAAATCTACCCTCGTTTCTTATATTTTCCCTTCTGGGCCCCCCAGACACATGCTCACTACTGCCGAACAAATTCCAGTCCTCACCTGTAAGTAATATTCTTTTCTGTAAGCTGATTATTTCTCCAAAAATTTTCTTAAACTCCATTATAGCAGTTTTCAGTGGAATATAAATACATGCTAGTGTAATCCTCCTCCCTTGCCAGTCGCCCCTTAGTACTACAACTCTACCATTATGTTTATCATCCTCTTCTATCATTATTGCAGCTCCTCTTGCAATTAATATATGTATTCCTTATTCCTGTTTTCATTTGCCTCTAGTGTGTTGAGGAGATGGAAAGAGTACTTTGAGGGGTTGATTAATGAACAGAATGAGAGGGAGAGAAGGTTGGATGATGTGGGGATAGTGAATCATGAAGTACAATGAATTTGCAAGGAGGAAGTAAGGATAGCTAAGAAGAGGATGAAGAATGGAAAGGCTGTTGGTCCAGATGACATACCTGTGGAAGCATGGAGGTGTTTAGGTGAAATAGCAGTGAAGTTTTTAACAAGATTGTTTAATGAAATCTTGGAAAGTGAGAGGATGCCCGAGGAATGGAGAAAAAGTGTTTTGGTACCGATTTTTAAGAATAAGGGTGATGTGCAGAGCTGTAATAACTACAGAGGGATTAAATTGATCAGTCACAACATGAAGAAATGGGAAAGAGTAGTGGAAGCTAGGTTAAGAAAGGACATGATGATTAGTAATCAGCAGTATGGTTTCATGCCGGGAAAGAGCACTACAGATGCGATGTTTGCTCGGAGAGTGTGGGAGAAGTACAGAGAAGGTCAGAAGGAGTTGCATTGTGTTTTTGTAGACGTAGAGAAAACATATGACAGGGTGCCTAGAGAGGACTTGTGGTATTGTATGAGGAAGTCGGGAGTGTCAGAAGTATATAACAGTGGTACAGGATATGTACAAGGGTAGTATGACAGTGGTGAGGTCTGCGGTGGGAATGACTGATGCATTTAAGGTGGTGGTGGGATTACATCAAGGATCAGCTCTGAACCCTTTCTTATTTGCAATGGTGATGGACAGGTTGACAGACTAAATCAGACAGGAGTCCCCGTGGACTATGATGTTTGCAGATGACATTGTGATCTGCAGTGAGAGTAGGGAACAGGTAGAGGAGACCCTGGAGAGATGGAGATGTGCTCTAGAGAGAAGAAGAATGAAGGTCAGCAGGACTAAGACAGAATATATGTGTGTGGATGAGAGGGAGGATAGAGGAATGGTGAGGATGCAAGGAGTAGAGGTGGCGAAGGTGGATGAGTTTAAATACTTGGGATCAATAGTTCAGAGTAATGGTGAGTGTGGAAGAGAGGTGAAGAAAAATACAGGCAGGATGGAGTGGGTGGAGAAGAGTGTCAGGAGTGATTTGTGACAGACTAGTAACAGTAAGAGTGAAAAGGGAAGGTCTACAAAAGGGTAGTGAGACCAGCTATGTTATATGGGTTGGAAACAGTGGCACTGACAAAAAGGCAGGAGTCTGAGCTAGATGTAGGAGAGTTAAAGATGTTAAGATTTGCATGGGGTGTGACGAGGGTGGACAGGATTAGGAATAAGTATATTAGAGGGTCAGCCCAGGTTAGAAGGTTTGGAGACAAAGCCAGAGAGGCATGATTACGTTGGATTGGATATGTGCTGAGGAGGCATGCTGAGTATATTGGGAAAAAGATGCTAAGGATGAAGCTACCAGATAACAGGAAAAGAGGAAGTCCTAAGATAAGGTTTATGGATGTGGTGACAGAGGACATGCAGGTGACTGGTGTGACAGCAAGATGCAGAGGACAGGAAGAAATGGAAACAGATGATCCGCTGTGGCGACCCCTAACGGGAACAGCAGAAAGAAGATTCCGTTGAATAACCATCCTGAAAACTTTTCTTTATCAAATTCACATGTTCAGTTCTTTCCAAGTTAGTCTCCTGTAGCACAGCTATTTGCAGTCTACATTTTTAAATATAGTTCACTACTCCTTGTCTTTATCTGAGAGACCATTAACATTTAAAAACATTACAGAAAGCATCACTTTCTTGAAAAGTTATTCCTACCTTTTGTAACAGCTTTTTTGTTACATACATATACTGTTTGGATGTTATTCTTTTATACAGTTGTTTCTTTCCATTTGAGCCTATGTCACATCTTACAATTTTTTGTACAACACAGCCCTCATACCCCCCCCATTAACGTAACACTACCACCACTCAAAACTATGTACATCTTCAAATAAAGTTTTCCACTACTAAAAGGAACAATTGTCTAAACTGACAGCCACACATACTTGAGATAACCTAAAAGAAAGGTTATCCATGCTAAGAAGCATAGTACAACCTGTGCTTCTACTAAGTGCTGTTTGGCTTTGTCATATCTTTATAGCTCTCTCAGCAGGCAAAATACAAATTCTTTCAGAAAGCATCTTTTCCAACCATTTTTTCTTTATCATATTATCTACTAGAGGCATGAGAACCAGATCTACAACTACCAAGCATACATTTATTTACTAGAAAAAAGCCTTACATTTAATATTCTTCACTTAAAACTTGTTACCAGATTAAGCTAAGGGCTTTAAGCCAGCCACTCATCTATGCAAGGATGAAAAATAGCACATCAATTTTTTCTTTTGTCATGCTCTTTTGACGAGATTTTTTCTGTACATTACTATCTCTACATTTCTTGAAACTGAACAAGGAGACAGAGAAAAAAGGAAGAAAAAAAATACAGGAGCACCTATTTATATTAGTATCCCAATTACACTTAAAAATAATGAAGAAAACTATTTTATAGCATGCAAACAAAATCATGCACTATTAAAACTGTGCCATTAAGAACTTTTTTTTTAACTTACAGTTAACTTTCTACCTCCTTTTTCCCTCTCCTAAGTATTTTTCCAAACATTAAAGACATGAAGTAGGGCACATGCTTTAGAGCTCCTATAAGTTTAACAAAGTCCAAAAAAGTCCAATATTTCCAGATTTTCTTGTTCTGTCATTTTTCAAAAACAATTAGTTTGTAATCCCACATATCAATTTCCACGTCAGTGGTTTTATTCCTATTCCTCTCCATTTCACAAATCCTGTATCTGCTTTATTTCTAACGTATTCTCTATTCTTCTTGTAGATTCCTGTGCTTTCTGCCTCCTCTCAAGCATCTTCCATTGAAACACTGGAAATGGTTTCACTGGCACAGTCCCTCTGTGGTCTTTATTACCTACCAAAACAACAAAAAGCAGAATCTCTTCCTGTTTCACAGCTTACTTTTTGTTGGACAAACTTTTGTATTTCTTCCTCAGCATGTACTCCATCAAAAAATTATTTTGTACTTCCAGGGAAAAATATTTTGACCATAGCTGGGTACAGCAGTTTGAATCTCATGCCTGCTTCTCGACATTCCTAGAGCAATGGAATAAATTTACTCCTCTACTGCTTTGTGTACAATAAGTAATCATTCTCCATAAACACCCAGCTATCTCCCACTTTTTGTGCTGTGTCATCCTGCCACAGTTTTGTCAGAATCAACTACTCTTTCTGGGAAGACTGCATCTTTACTATTATAGGTCTAGACTGCTTTCTCAAAGCCTGGTTTGGAGCATAAACATAATGTCCCCTTTCAATTAACAATTCCTGTTGTGGAATACAAGTCCAGTTGCTTATTTGTGCTTTCATAAAATTAATACAGTCCATTCCCTTCCAGATTCACTGGTACGGCAAAAAATTTCAAGTTTTCCCTGCGTGCTCTGCTCTCTACTTCTATTATTTTTTTAAACATCTCTTCTTGTGCAGGTTCGTATTCAGCCAACCTTTTCTTCATTTTGACCTCTGATTTTTGCAGTTTTATCACCTTATCTGAATATCTGTTTAAAGCTTCTTCCATTTTTTCCAGCTTTTATTGTATGAGCTGGCATATTCCATGAGCATTTTGTTTATTTTAATCAGGTGTGTGCAGTTGCCTTTTACTTTCCTCTAGGTTACTAGGAGTCATGCCTGGAACTTGCACTCCTTTTTGCTGAACAGCTGCAGTACTTTTCCCAGTCAGTGCTTTAGTTACCTTTTGCAACTGATTTTCTATCAGGTCCTCTGTATTTCTTTTTTCTGGGCAATGGGGCAGTGCATTTACTAATCAGTTGCTGAAATTTACAGAGAAACTTAAGCCCACTTTCTCTAGTAAGTTTTTGTTTTCACACTAGGAGAGCTAGAATTAAGCTGTTAATCAATCTGCAGCCGTCTTGGAAGTCCAAAAGTCTTTTATTTTAAATGCTTTCGTCCCTCCAGGGACTTCTTCAGAACATAAAAACACAGTGCAACATCAGCTCTAAGTGTGTACCAACAGCAAATACAAACTAAAAAACACTTAAGAAAACACACAAAAATGCATCCCATAAAATCACATTTAAAAATTCACACACGTGACCATTCTTAACCTATTATGATACTTCTTAAGAATACTTTTAAATTAATACTGTGTCATTCAATTTAGGAAATATTCCTACATTTAACCTAAACCAAATTCTTCCAAGCTCTACCCCTGGGATTCTGTTTAACTTATTCTAAGACTACAAAAGTACAGTTTTGTACCTACCATAAATGTAGATGTTCGAGTGTTCATACAGCTGCAGTCATAACAGATGGGGTTATCCTGCCGTCAGGCGGGTCCTCGGTCGGCCGAATTCCAAAGTCTAGATCCGGCGTCGGTTGTCGTCACTTCTTCCCTGACGTCAGTGCGGCAGGGGTATAAAAAAGGCAGCCGGACCTAGACTTTGGAATTCGGCCGACCGAGGACCCGCCTGACGGCAGGATAACCCCATCTGTTATGACTGCAGCTGTATGAGCAGTTTTTCTTGCCCCAGATGTCAGGTGCCCCCAGAAGGAAGGCAAACATAATGTTATGCAAAGATGCAATGTTGATAAATCAAAAACAGTAGTTGCAAGCAAATACACCATAAAAGAATACCCCCAAAAAGGTTATATGAAAAGTGTTTGTCATAAGACCTGTCCTAAGAGGGGATGGAGGGAGGGAAACCTGGACTGCAGCTGTATGAGGACTCGAACATCTACATTTATGGTAGGTACAAAACTGTACTATGTTCATCGTGCATACAGCTGCAGTCATAACAGATGGGTAGAATCCCAAAGCTAAGTAAGGGTGGTAGGCACTAAGTGGAACTAGGAGGGGTTAGGATGCCCTGCAGGACTGCTGTGGCAAAGCCCGCTCTAGATTTTGAGTATAGTGGGAGGTGATAGTGCTTGGAGAAAGTGCGCACTGAACTCCAGGTGGCTGCTTCCAAAATGTCCTTGGTAGGGACCCCCCTGAGGAAGGCTGCAGAGGTAGCTGTGGGATCTGATGCATGCAGGCACAGTTTTTCCATGGAATGAGTAACAAAAACGTATGTAGTGGGCTATCCATTTTGAAATTGTCTGTTTGGAAATAGCCTTTCCCTGAGCACCTACAGCATAGGACACAAGGAGTTGCTCAGATTTCCTGAATGGCTTTGTTCTGTCCAAGTAGTAACGAAGTTGTCTGAATGTCCAAGGAATGTAGTAGTCTTTCCCCTTTGTTTTGTGGATTAGGATAAAAGGTAGGTAAGTGGATAGTCTGATTCAAAGCTACACTGGATATTACCTTTGGCATAAAGGTAGGATTGGTTCGTAAAGACACTCTGTCCTGATGGAAAATGATGAATGGTTGCACAGCCATGAGGGCCTGTAGCTCAGAAACCCTGCATGCTGAGGTGATAGCCAGAAGAAAGGCTGTTTTCCATGACAAGTACTGTAACTCTGTTGAAGAAGCTGGCTCGAAGGGAGGAAGGGTCAGCTTTTCCAATACGTAGTTGAGGTCCCAAGCAGGGACTGGTGGTTTCCTTGGGGGTTTTAAATTCTTTGCCCCTCTGAGGAACTGCCTTAAGAGAGGGTGGGAGAATAATGGAGGATCTGTGTTGTATTGTGCAGAAATGGCTGAAGCGTGGATCTTGATGGAGGAGAAGGAAAGTTCATTGTTTAACATCTCAGCTAGGTACTGTACAATTTGAGGTATATTTATTAAACACGGATTCTGTCCCTTTTCTTGATTCCAGGCACAAAATCGTTTCCATTTGGCGGAGTAAGCCTTTCTAGTAGAAGGTCTTCTGGCCTCCAAGATGACATCCTGCACTTCCTTGGAGAGGAGAAACTGTTGGGAAATCAAGGAATTCTCCATGCAGCTAGATTTAGAGTTTTGAGATGGCTGTGAAGGGTTTTGTAGTTGTGCTGGGACAACAGAAGAGGGACTAGAGGTAGGATCCATGGTGGGGAATGTGTCAGGCTCCTCAGGAGTGGATACCAGTGTTGTCTTGGCCAGTCTGGAGCGATGAAAATCATTTTTGGCCTCTCTGCTCTGGCTTTTAATAGAACTTTGGGCAGCAGAGGAAGAGGCGGGAAGGCATACACTGTCAATGTTGCTCAATTGAAGGAAAGTGCATCCACTTTCCAGGCCTGTGGATGATAGGTCCTTGAACAAAATTTTTTCAACTGGCAATTTCTGTGGGTAGCAAAGAGATCTATGTCTGGCTGTCCCCATGCCTGAGTTATCTTTGTGAAAAGTTGAGGATGCAACTTCCATTCGTGTGGATCTGTCATATTTCTGCTTAGGTTGTCCGCCAGTGTGTTTTCCTTCCCTGGCAGGAATTGTGCCTGAAGTTGAATTTGCAATTCCAGTGCTGTGTTCCATAGGGTCATGGCTTGCCTACACAGGGGGTATGAATGAGTTCCCCCCTGTTTGTTTATGTACCACATCACTGTGGTGTTGTCTCTCCTTATCGATAGCTGGCCTGGATGCAGTAGGTCTTTGAAGGTCATAATAGCCTTTTGCACGGCTAGCATCTCCTTTTGGTTGATGTGAAGGTGCTTCTCTTTTCGGGTCCATTTTCCCTGAATGCACTGATCTGTCATGTGTGCTCCCCAGGCGTAGTCTGAGGCGTCTGTTGTGATGATTTGAGTTGCTTGAGGTACACAGAAAGGAAGACCTGTGTTTCTTTAGCAAGCTTAAGCCCACCACAAAAATTCCTTTTGAAGGCATGGAATGAGTGGGATAATTGTTTCCAAGCTGTGGCTGTGTTGAGACCATAAGTTTTTCAGGTACCATTGAAGTTTCCTCATATGCAGCTTTGCACATGGGATTAGGAGGATGCAAGATGCCATGAATCCCAGAGCCTGCAGGATTTTCCTTGCAGTTAGCCTGGTGTAAGTTGCCATTTTTCAGAAGTATTGAGACAGTTGCCCTTGCTTGTCTGGCGTGAGGTAGGCCATCTGAGTGGTTGTATCCAAGCTGGCACCCAGGAAAATTATTTGTTGAGAGGGTATTAGTTTTGATTTCTTTTTGTTGACTGTGTATCCCAGGAAGTTCAGTAGTTTTATTACAAACGCCAGGTGCTGCAGTAGTATGTCCTTGCTGTCCGCTTGGATCAGGCAGTCATCCAGATATGGGTAGATTTGTATCCCTTGTAGTCTGCAGAAGGCGATTACTGATGCCAGGCATTTCGTAAACACTCTGGGCGCAGTAGATAAGCCAAAGGTTAATGCAGAGAATTGGTAATGGGTTGAACCTGCAAGAAATCTGAGGTATCTTCTGCAATCTTGTCTGATAGGGACATGCAGGTATGCCTCCTTGAGGTCCAATGTTACCAGCCAAGACTCCTTGCCCAGCATGGGAAGAAGCTGCTGTAATGTGAGCATCTTGAATTTTGGCACCTGTAGATATGTGTTTAGGATGGATAGGTCTAAGATAGGTCTCCAATCTTTGTCTTTCCTCGGTACCAGGAATAGTCTGGAATAAAACCCTTGACCTTGTTCTTTTGCAGGTACCTCTTGAATTGCTTTCATGTCCATGAGAGCTGAAACTTGTTTTGTGCCTCTGCCCTTTGATTTTGTGGCAGGTTTGGCATGCCTCTCATTTTTGGAAGGGTGCGAAAGTGGAACCTGTAGCCTCTGTCTATAATATCCAGAATCCATTTGTCTTTTGTAACAATATGCCAATTTTTTGAGAATAATGTCAGTTTTCCGCCCAAAGGTGCTGCCATTAAAGCTTTGCTTGGCGGGTGTAGGGGGAAGTCATTGTGTCTGTTTTCTAAAAGACTGTGATCTATCTTCTCCACCTCTTGGGGTTGGTGCTTGCCACTGTCCGGCTCTGAAGGATCCTTGAGGTTGCCCTCTGCCCCTTGGGCGCCTGTATCTGCCCCTTTGAGGTCTGTCCGTGGCTGGAAAGGACCAATTTTTTGAAGGCCAGTTTCTGCTGAAACGTGGAGGCTGTACCTGCAGGAAATCTTTCACTGTTTGCATTGATTTCGCTTTTTCCTCCATTTTCTTTAGCACCTCCTCAGCTTTAACACCAAACAATACATCTTTCTGAAGAGGTGCATCTAATAATTTAGCTTTGACATGATCTGGTAAGGTTTGCTCTTTGAGCCAAGCATGCCTACGTATAACAGACCCCGTAACAGCAGCTCTACATGAGGCCTCTAAAGCATCAAAACCACACTGCAAGGTATGTTTACCCACTTGCTCTGCACCATGCAACAAATCCTGCAACTCTTTTAAATCTGGTTGTTCTGATTGTGTCATCTTGCTTTTCAGCTGAGATATCAAAAACTGTTGATACTTTAACATATAGAACTGACAGTTTAATGCCCTCATGGTTAAAGTGGCCGAGGTGTACACATTTTTCCCCCACCTTTCTAAAGTTCTGGAATCTCTCTCTGAAGGTAATGGATTTTTAGCAGTAGAGGCCTTAATTCCCTTGGGACCCTGTGAAATTGTTTCTGGGTCAGCAGTATGGCATTTATATAGAAACTGGTGAGAGTCAGGAACCCGGTAATACCGGTCTGGTTTAACAGGAGCTGGAGGCAAAGAATCAGGATTAAGGCTGGCTTCTGTGTACACATCATCCAATATATCTAAAACAGGAGGGATAGTCAGAGGCCTATGCTGGGGGAGCAGAAGAAATTCCCTGAGCCTTTTCCTGGAATCTGAGTAATCTTGGCCTACCCAGTGAAAGTGTTCCCTCAATGTATGCAGGGTTTCCCCAAAAGAGAAGTCCTCGGGGAGACCGAGGGAATAGACTCCTCTGCATCAGAGTCTTCGAATGGAGAATAGGCATAATCCTGGTCCTCAGATAGTTCTGAGGTAATAGAAGCTTGATCTGAGGAAGGGTAGTCTTCCTCTAATCTGGGCCTTTTGTCAGAGGGGGGTTGAGAACCCCTGATAAGAGTAATCAAATCCTCAGCCATTTTAAGCGTCTGTTTTTTAGGCATGGTGTCTTGAGAGGGGGTCTGAGGAACCTGTTTTTTGGTTTTCATGGCTGCTTTAGATTTAGTGAAGGCTTTAATGGAGAAGGAGGAAGGCCTGAAGACCCCTTGAGAAATGGCAGGCCTGCCTAAATTCTGAGTTTCCCCGCCAGGAGTGGCGTCGGGATCTGTAGTAGGAATGGGGGCCGAGGAGCCTGCGACCTCGGGTACTGAAGACACCGGTAATGCATTGTCATCGGTACTCAGGGGCTGCGTAGGCGGCTCGCTGAGTACCGGAGAACCGGTAGTAGGCCTTAGCGTGGTTTCAGTAGGTAGTGCGGACCTCGTATGTCGGTCCTTATCTTTGCGTTTTTTGCTCAAAACTGGAGTCTGAGTATCCGACGACATAATATAATTAAATTTTTTGCCAAAAAAGTGAAGGGCGAACTCCGCTCGACGCTTAATAGTGCGCTTATTGAATCTAGCACAAAAACGGCAGGCCGAGACGCCGTGGTCTGGGCCTAAGCAAGGTATACAGAAATCCTTATGCGGTATTTGCTTCCCACATGAAATGCAATTATTAACTTTGCCTGACATCTGTCTGAGGCAAGAAAAGTTTCCCCAATGGGGTACTTAGCTTTCAAGAGGACTTCGGCTGAAATACTTTCGCAAATCTCAGGGGATGGCCGACCGGCACTTGCGAACTTGCTTCTGCTTCGGGCACCGCGCGGCAAGAAAGACTGAAGAAAATGGCGTTGGCTGCCTCTTTTATACCCCTGCCACACTGACGTCAGGGAAGAAGCGACGACAACCGATGCCGGACCTAGACTTTGGAATTTGGCCGACCGAGGACCCGCCTGACGGCAGGATAACCCCATCTGTTATGACTGCAGCTGTATGTACGATGAACATCTTAAAATTTCCTGAAAGTCATACAAATCTGGCAAACTACCAAGTACACCACTCCACCTGTATTACAACCGAAATACATTAGGTTATAAATGGTTGGATGTGTGTGAATATTCAGAATGTGATTTTACTGGATGAATTTTATGTATTCCTTTAAGTAGTACATTTTTTAATCAATTCACATTCACCATTAGTGCACAGTTAATTAGGTGGGTTATTTAAACAGGTGATTTTGTTTTTCTTTTTTTACTTGAGTAGCATAGTTAGAGAGAATACTAGTACAAGAGAAATAAAAGGTGATAGAGAAGAGGCAAGATCATATCAAAACAAGTTATGAATATTCTAATTAATTACGTAAAGAAAATGTTTCAATACAGAAAAGTACAAAAAAGAATGGTATGTTAACTTGATAAAAGAAAATAAATTGTAAAATGAAATTTATTTACATGAATTAGATAAGGTACTTATAATTTTATAATTTACCATCAGTTTCAGGATCAGATGGAATAGGATACCAATTTTATAAGATTTTTATTGATTGGCAGAAAAAATGCTTCTTAAATGTTATGAATGAGTGGTAAAATGAAAGTTATATACAAACATTTATGCAGTGGTATACTTAAATTTGTATGGAAAAAAGGACAAAAAATAAAAATGAAAGTTGGAGACCTACAACACTGAACAATACAGATAAGATTTTATGAACATAACTCAGAAGAGAATGGAAAGTAAAATGAAAATTATTAAGGAAAATAGCATAAAAGTTTAAGGAAAAAGGATGTCAGGAATTATTCACAGCAAGGGAAATTGTGGATATTATAATTAAACAAGTTATGTACTCACCATAACGTTGCATCTGAGTAGTTATACTTCATTTTTCTGCAACCTGTGGGTATACAGGATCCATATCGGATCTGAGCCGGCAACTTTTTTCTAGCATCTGCTCCAAGCTCCGAGCTGCTCCCTCTACCCATAATACACCACCACCTCCTATCTTACCTCAGATATCGTTTGCCGTGCCATAGTAAGCATTGTGATCTCCTTTGCTCTGAGCTTCAGGGAAAAGTAAGTAGATTCATTCTGTTTTGTGTGCAGTGGTAGTTAGTTTTCCCTTCCTCCCCCCTGTAGTGATCGCTGTTTGTCGGTATAGCTTACAAAAAAAAAAAATTTTTTTATTGCTGGAAGTAGTTCCAGGCTCACTTCCCTTCAGCGTGGGTTAGAATGTTGTGTTCTCTTTAGGGAGTGGCGATCAGTGTTAGACTATAGTCTAAGTCAGTTTTCAAAAAATGCACAGAGTGTGGCCATAAGCTCTCATCGGCTGATGGTCACACTGTGTGTGTAATATGTTTGAGAGTGCCCCATTTATCATCACAGTGTTCAGCCTGTGCAGGCTTTAACCCGAGGGCCCTCAGGGCCAGGAAGGGGTTCAAGGTTGACTTCAGTGAACAGAGAAGTCTTACATGGACTAGGAAGATGGAGGTTTAGGATTAATAGACTCACTTACACCTCAGTTCGGAGGATGTCTAAGTGAATTGACGAAAGTGGTTAACAGAAGTTTTTTTTTTTTTTTTTAACAATAAAGTGTTTTACTGGGAATTGCAGCGATGTGATATGTTTTTACAGTTTGCTTCTCAAACTTTGTATAAAATGCTTTGCTTTGGATAAAAAATAAAAATGAAAAGTTAGTAGTAAACATACCAAGTAAAAATATAAGCGGCATTGGGATATGTTAAAAAAATTTCAAAAAAGAGAAAAAGCATGTTTAAATGAAGTAATGAGATGTTACCAAGAAAAATCTTTCATGGAAAATAATCTGATGAAACAGAAAATGAGACTAAATGTGGTATAAAAATATCATGATACAATATTATTTTAATCTTTGGGCTGAGCTAGCAAATTAAAAATATAAACTATAAAAGTACGAAAAGTATGGTGTAATAAGTAGAGATGTCAAGATTTTTTTATGGAGATTTGTGATTAATAAATTAGCAGTAAAGGGAAACATGTCATATTAAAAAAAACAGTGAAGAGTCTGTATATATTGTGGCAAAGAAGAAACTTCAGAACATGTTTTCTTATACTGTATAAGGATTGCAAAACTGTGGAAAATTGTGCAAAGAAAATTTCTTTGAAAAAATAATGAAGATAAAGGAAATAAATATGGATACGACAATGTACGGATATTAATGCCATAAAATAAGGAACATGTTAGTAAAACAGATAAAGACTCAACTATTTTAAGCTGTGTAGAGCAAATGGAATAAAATAAATGAAATCATAGTTTAATGGTAAATGCAGACTAGCAGTAATTAAAAAATGATAGTGGTTGTAGAGAAATAAGTTGGGGTCAAATAAGACAATGAAGATAAAAGTTTAATATAATGAAAAGTAAGGGAACTATGACTGTGAGAGTAACAGAAATAGAAATCTGTACACTGTATACATTTGCAAATATATAAATATTTAAGTTTGTAAATAGTATTGTACATTATGTTTTTTAAATTAAAAACTCCCACTATTTTCAATAAGTGCTGTAGGAACTTTTATATCCATATGAGCTACCACCAACTCAAGCACATTAGACCTTGGTTTAATGTCTTACCTGAAAAGACATCACACTAATGAGTGCAGCACTCCCCTTATACTGTACCACAATGTCAGCAATCCATCTACCTGATGTGAGAATAGATCCCACAGCCTTCTGCATCACGGGTGAGTGTGGCACTGTCGCACCAGACATGAAACAATCCACAAATGTGAATTCTGCAGCAGAAAGACTCAAAAACTCACAGAAAGAACACCAAAAAAAAATCAGTTACCGCAAACAAAAATAAAATAAAATAAGCCTATTTCTAAATACGGGGAGGGAAGGGGGGTTAAGGCCCCCACAGCCACTCAAACATATAACTCTAAGGTTGCCACTGCCACTGAAGGAGAAAAACATTTATAGGAGTCACAGGCCTTAAAGGCAACTGTTCCACTCAATATTCTCATGTGTTATACTGATGTGTTACAATACAAATTTTTTGCTCATACTTCAGACAATGATAGTATTCTTCATAAAGACTCTACTCTCATGACAAGATTTGTACTACTAGTTTTATTTTCATGCTAGGATTTAAAGGCTACACACACAGCCTTGGTCATCCAATTTTTCAACAATCTGGTGTGTGAAGTGCAGTGTGTTTTCTTCATGGATCATTTTCAAGCCACTTCTGAGGAGTCAAATGACAAACTGCAGAACTAAATTTAGGATTAAAAACTGGGAAATGGGATTTTGTGGTAGGAAAAACTGTTGTGTGTGCACAGAAACTAGTAAATGACAGCAGCTGAGCAAAAAGTAGCAAATGTATTTTATAGCAAGATAAATAAAAGTTATGTACTGTATCACAACAAATAGTTGCTGTGCTATTTTCGTCTGATTCAACCTTTGGGACTCTGATCTGGCCTAGTCATCTTCAAACCTTTGGATCCAGGGTTCTGAGTCCTCTCCATAATTCTCTCACCACTGTCAAATTACCTCAGATCACATCTGCCTCATGTAAGAATTTATGCAACAAGTAATAAAACAATTCAATAGTAAAAGGAGGGCAAGGGTGCCAAAATGGATAGTATGGTAACTAATATGTTGAGGTTACAGACAAGTAGACTCCTGTACAGACTACCCAATCACCAAGGAGTTGTAGGTGACAATTTGGAAAAGGGGTGGTGGGAAGGATGTTGAACCAGACTAAAATAGGACAACCCAGATCATTATGGCAAATGCATACATTTTGTATCTGATATTGTCCATTTTCATCTGATTAAACCTTTGGAAAAGAAAGTACAGTTGTGTACCTACCATAAATGTAGATGTTAGAGTGTATTCACTGTTGCAGTCATTACACTTGGGTTATCCTGCTGGCAGGCGACCCGCAGTCGGCCCGAGTTCCAAAGTCTTGGTCCGGCGTCGGTTGCTGTCGCCTCTTCCCTGACGTCAGTGCGCCAGGGGTATAAATGTTGCAACCGATGCCATTTTCTTCAGTTTTTCTTGCCCCAGATGTCAGGTGCCCCCAGATAGGAAGGCTGAAAAGATAAAAATATGCCAAACAACCATGCATATATTACTATAAACCTTTCCTTCATCTACAAGCAAATACACCACATAGGTTGTATAGAGTTGAGAAGTACAGAACAGTCCCAGCAAAGAGGGGGATGGTGGGTAGGTAACCAGGACTGCAACAGTGAATACACTCAAACATCTACATTTATGGTAGGTACACAACTGTACTATGTTCATCGTGTTTCACTGCTGCAGACATTACATTTGGGTAGAATCCCAAAGCTGAGGTTGGGTGGCTGGGTCTAGATTGGATTTGGCGAGGCTAACAAGCCCTGCAGAACTGCAGTGGCAAAGCCTGCTCTGGATTTGGAGGTAGGTGGTAGTGCTTGGTAAAAGTGTGCACTGAGCTCCAGGTTGCAGTTTCCAATATGTCTTTGGTTGGTACCCCTCTGAGGAAAGCTGCTGAAGTGGCTGCTGCTCTGGTAGAATGAGGCCTAATGCCCTTAGGCACAGATTTGCCATGTTGTGCATAACAGAAGCGGATGCAGTGTCCTATCCATTTGGAGACTGTCTGCTTTGTAATAGGTTTTCCTTGTGATCCTGCAGCATATGCTACAAACAGTTGCTCAGTTTTTCTGAAAGCTTTTGTTTTGTCCAAGTAAAATCGTAGCTGCCTGTGTATATCCAAAGCGTGCAGAAGTCTTTCCCCTTTATTCTTGGGATTTGGGTAGAAAGTAGGCAAATGGAATGGTTTGGTTTAAGGCCACATTGGAGACCACTTTTGGCATGAATGTTGGGTTCATCCTAAGAGAAACCCTGTCCTGATGAAAAATGAGGAAAGGTTCCACAGCCATCAATGCCTGTAACTCTGAGACTCTTCTTGCTGAAGTTATTGCTAGGAGCAGAGCAGCTTTCCACAACAAGAATTTTAGATCAGCTGTGCTGGCTGGTTCAAATGGAGGCAGTGTTAGTTTTTCTAAAACAAAATTGAGGTCCCAAGTAGGAACTGGTGCTCTCCTAGGGGGTCTTATATTCTTTGCCCCTCTGAGGTACTGTCGTAATAAAGGATGTGAAAAAATAGGAGGATCCATATTGTAATGAGCTGAAATGGCAGAGGCATGGATTTTAATAGAGGAAAAGGATAGGTCTTTGTCCAACATCTCATTCAGGTATTGCAAAATCTGAGGTATATTAGGGACCAGTGGGTCGAGCCCTTGTGCCTGGTTCCAAGCACAGAATCTCTTCCATTTTTCTGCATAAGATTTCCTAGTGCTGGGTCTCCTGGCTTCCAAAATTACATCCATAACAGCTTGAGAGAGAGGTGCAGTCTGGGTGGCTACATTATCTGCCATGCTGCCAGGTTTAAGGTTCTGAGTTGACTGTGCAGAATCTGATTGTTTTTCTGTGTCAGAAGATGAGGGATTTGAGGTAGAGGCCAAGGTGGGTCTTGGGACAAAGTCTTTAGGATTGGGTACCAGTGCTGGCGTGGCCAGTCTGGTGCAATCAGGATCATTTTTGGCCTCTCTTGTCTGACTTTTAGAAGCACCTTGGTGAGAAGAGGCATCGGAGGGAAGGCACAGACTGTCAGGTTTTTCCAGCTGAATGACAGAGCATCCACTTTCCATGCTTGAGAGTGATAAGTCCTTGTGCAAAATTTCTGTATTTGGCAATTGTGAGGGGAGGCAAAAAGATCTATGTCTGGTTGTCCCCATTCCCTTGTTATCATGTTGAACACTTGTGGATTTAGCTTCCATTCGTGAGGATCCATGAGATTTCTGCTTAGTTCATCTGCCAGTGTATTCTTTGTTCCTGGCAGGAATTGTGCTTGCAGATGTACCTGGTAGGTCAGTCCTGTGTTCCACAAAGTCATGGCTTGTCTGCATAGGGGGTAGGAATGTGTGCCCCCTTGCTTGTTTATGTACCACATAACTGTGGTATTGTCCATCTTTATTAATAGTAGTCCTGGATGTATTAGGTCCTTGAAGGCTGTCAGGACATTCTGTACAGCTAGCATCTCTTTTTGATTGATGTGAAGATGTATTTGTTCCTTGGACCACGTGCCCTGAATACATTTTCCGGCCATATGTGCTCTCCAGGCATAATCCGATGCATCCGTTGTTGTCTGCCTGGCTGTAGGTAATGTTAAAGGCTGTCCCTTGTTGTGGTGATAGGCCTGGGACTACCATCGAAACTCCTGTTGTAGGCAGGGAATCAAGGTTATGATTGTCTCTAGGCTGTGACAATGCTGAGTCCAAACACTTTTTAGATACCATTGTAGTTTCCTCATATGCAGTTTTGCATATGGAATTAGTAGAATGCAAGATGCCATGAAACTCAGGGCCTGCAGAATTTTTCTTGCAGGGAGCTGGGTCTTTGTTGCCATCATTTGAAAGTAATGAGTCAGTTGCCTTTGTTTGTTTGGCGTGAGATAAGCCATCTGAGCAGTTGTATTTAAGCTTGCACCCAGGAATATTATCTCTTGAGAGGGCACTAGTTTTGATTTATTTTCGTTTACTGTGTACCCTAGGCAAATTAGCATTCTTTTTACAAACGCCAAGTGCTTCAGAAGAATGTCCTTGCTCTCTGCTTGAATAAGGCAGTCGTCCAAATAGGGATATATCTGAATTCCTTTTTGTCTGCAAAATGCAATTACTGGTGCCAGGCATTTTGTGAAGATCCTGGGCGCAGTAGATAAGCCAAAGGGCAGTGCAGAGAATTGGTAATGCATTGAGCCTGCTATAAATCTGAGGTATCTTCTGCACGATTGTCTGATTGGGACATGCAGGTATGCCTCCTTGAGATCCAAAGTAACTAGCCAAGCCTCCTTGCCCAGCATGGGCAGAAGCTGTAGTGTTAACATTTTGAATTTTGGAACATCCAGGAAAGTATTTAGGATTGACAGGTCCAGGATTGGTCGCCAGGCTTTGTCTTTTCTGGGTACTAAGAAACGTCGTGAGTAAAATCCTTGGCCCTGTTCTTCTTGTGGAACTTTTGAATAGCTCCCATATCCATAAGAGCAGCAATCTGTTTTTGTGTCTCTGCCCATTGGTTTGGCATACCTTTTGGTTTTGGAAGCGTGTGGAAGTGGAACCTGTACCCCTGAGAAACTATATTTAGCACCTATTGGTCTTGGGTGATCATGTGCCAACTCTTTGAGAAAAGTGCTAGCTTTCCCCCTAGGGGTGCTGTCAACTGGTAAGAGCTTGGCATTTGCAGAGGGAAGTCATTGTGACCGTTTCCTATAAGGTTGTGATTTGTCTTCTCCTTTGGGGGCTGAAGCACCCCATTATCTAGGTCTGTAGGAGCCTTGGGCTGAGATCTGCCTCTTGGGCGTCTGTATCTGCCTCTTTGTGGCCTGTCTGACACTAGAAAGGACCAATTTTTTGAAGGCTAGTTTCTGCTAAATCTAGGTGGTTGAACCTGTAAGAAATCTTTCACAGTTTGCATTGACTTTGCTTTATCCTCCATTTTCTTTACACCTCTTCTGCCTTAACACCAAACAAAGTATCATGCTGTAGTGGAGTATCCAATAATTTTGCTTTAACATGGTCAGGTAAACTTTGTTCTTTCAACCAAGCATGTCTTCGAATAACTGAGCCTGTAACTGCGGCTCTACAAAAAGCCTCTAATGAATCAAAACCACATTGAAGAGTATGCTTTCCCACTTGTTCAACTGCATGCAATAAATCCTGCATTTCTTTACTGTCAGGACTTACTCTATTTGTAACCATTTTCTGCTTTAACAATGACATGAGACACTGTTGATATTTAAGCATGTGAAACTGACAGTTTAAAGCTCTTACAGCTAAAGTAGCAGAAGTGTAAACGTTTTTCCCTCATCTGTCCAGAGCTCTGGAATCCCTATCTGAGGGGACAGGATTTTTGGCAGTGGAAGCTTTAACCCCCTTAGGACCCTGAGAAATTGTTTCTGGGTCTGCAGCGGGGTTTTTGTAAAGAAATTTGGGAGAGTCAGGGACCCTGTAGTACCTGTCTGGCTTTACTGGTGCAGGGGGTAAAGAATCTGGAGACCGACTGAATTCAGAAAAAAACATCATCTACTATATATCAAGCACAGGGGGGATAGCCAGGGGCCTGTGCTGAGGCAATAAAAGGAAATCTCTGAGCCTTTTCTTGGATTCTGAGTAATCCTGGCTCTCCCAATGGAAATGCTCCCTCATGGTGTGCAGGGTTTCCCCAAAAGAGTAATCCTCAGGCGGTGAGGCTGAAGGAATGGACTCTTCAGCATCAGAGTCCTCATAGGGAGGGAGAGAATAGCCCTGGTCAGAAGGAGAATCAGAGGAAATGGAAACCTGATCAGAGGAATCATAATCAGTGTCTTGCCTAGGCCTTTTTTCAGGAGGGGGATGGGAGCCCCTGATTAAAGTAATAAGGTCTTCTGCCATTTTAAGCATCTGTTTCTTTGGCATGGATGACTGCTCTGGAGAATGCTTCACTTGTTTCCTTGTCTTTAACGGTGTTTTTGACTTTGCCTTTGCTGCTGTAGTAGCTTTAATTGTAAGCTGTGAAGGTCTGAAAACACCCTCAGAAGCCAGTGCCTGATCAGCGGGTCCGGACCCATCTGAGGGTATAGTTTCTGTAGGCCCAATACCTTGAGTTTCCACAGGCCTCGGTGTCTCCACGTGGGTGTCGGTTACGGCCTGTGGCTCTGAGGTAGCGGGTGTTAGGGGCTGCGAAAGCACCTCACTGAGAACCGGCAACTGGCCTAGAAGAGGCTTTGTCGTCGGTTTTGGACCTCGGATGCCTGTCTTTTTTTTTGTTTGCGTTTTTTTTATACATTCCGGTCGTCGGTTGTTCCGATGGCATTATGTAATTAAATCTCTGTCCAAAATAATGTAAAGCAAAATCAAACTGACGTTTAATAGTGCGTTTATTGAATCTAGCACAAAACCGACAACTAGTAACATTGTGGTCAGGGCCTAGGCAAGGGATGCAGTAAGAGTGAAAGTCCTTATGAAGTATTTGCTTCCCACAAGAAATACAATTATTAACTTTTACTGACATCGGTCTGGAGCAGGAAAAAGTTTCCCCAATGGGGTACTTAGCTTTATTGAAGACTTCGGTTCTGAAATTCAATTTTGAAAATCTCAAGAGTCGGCCGACCGGCACTTGCAAACTGCTTTTGCTTCGGGCACCGCGCGGCAAGAAAGACTGAAGAAAATGGCGTCGGTTGCAACTTTTATACCCCTGGTGCACTGACGTCAGGGAAGAGGCGACAGCAACCGACGCCGGACCAAGACTTTGGAACTCGGGCCGACTGCGGGTCGCCTGCCAGCAGGATAACCCAAGAGTAATGACTGCAACAGTGAAACACGATGAGCATTCTCTAGCTACATGATCTACTGGGTGGAATTATGGAAGGATGTTCCTGAGAACAGCAGAGCCAAAAGAGGAATGTGTTGTCTGGATTGTTCATCCAGTTTATAGACAGGCACAAAGGTACGCATTTTAGACCAAGTAGCAGCTTTACAAATTTTATCAATTGGAAAATGATGTTGAAAAACTGCAGCGGAATGAGCTTTTTTTCTGAGAGGTTTAGACCAAATTTTTCATAACCGAAGGATATACAGTTTGATAGCCATCTTGAAAGAGTGAATTTGGAAACTCCTTGTCATAGCTTAGATTTAGATAATATGATGAATAACTGGGTCTGATTTCCTGAAGTTCCTTGTTCTATGCAAGTAAAATCTAAGTTGTTTGTGAACGTCAAGTAAATGTAATGTACATTTCCCTTTATTACAATATTTCAAAAAAGAATACAGGTCTGACTTATGTTGGACTCGGATGTCACCTTAGGGATGAATGATGGATTTGGTTTTTGAAAATACATGTAAGCAGGTTTACACAAAAGAGCTTGAAGTTCTGAAACCCTCTTAGCAGACGTGATTCCCATCAAAAAGATCATTTCCCATGTCAAGAAAGTACAGCTGTGGAAAATCTTACCTTAACGGAAGATGTCCTTATCTTCATGGTTGTAGCATTCTTCATTGAAAGGATCTCCTGCCAAGGATGGCCCAACATCTGGCCAGTATACCAAAGCCTTTGGATTTTGTATGTGTCATACTTAACATGTATGCTTCCCTGGTAGGGCATAAATGTGACATACGGACACCACTACCCAGAGCTGAAGTGCCCTAGGAGGAACTAATCCCCCCCCCGCCAAAGACAATGTAGAACATTGTGCATCCAGAAGAAAAAAAAATCAGACAAGAAAGGAAGCAAAAGCCACTTGGTCAGAAGGTTAACAAAGAACAGAGGGCAAGAGCCATAGCAAAGAAGGAAGGAGGGAGGGACTGAATATTGTAGCAATGAAGAGAATGACATCTACTGTTATGGTAAGATTTTTCACAACTGTATTATGCCCTTCCATATCACTGTTGCAGTATTCTTTACATAACAGGGAGCACAACAGCTAAGAAAGTTGGGAGGAGGAAAGCACAGAAGAGCCCTCAACAAATCCATGCAAAACAGCCCTGGAAACAACATCCAATTTATAATGTTTAGTAAAAGTATGAAGAGAGGGGACAAAGCAGCTGCTAAAAGGATGGAATTGATGTCTAAACCCTTGAAAAAGGCACGAACAAGAGGCAACCACTCTAGTAGAATGTGCCTTTACAGACAAAGACATTTTCTATTAAAGGAATAAAAAAGAAAATCGCCTTAGAGATCCAGCAGGATATAGTTTGCTTGGAAAACAGCTAAACCCAAAGTCCTGGGAAGAAAAGAAAAAAAAGTTGCTCAAATTTGCGAATAATAAGAAGTTATGTACCTACCATAACGTTCCATGTTAGTTGTCTTCATCTCACCTTCCTTCTAGCTGGTTGGGATCGGAGCCGATCCTTGGCTCCGACTCGGCCACCTTCAATAGCTCGAGAGCTGTTTACTGGCTCGAGGCTACCCCTTGTCCCATAATGCCTAGCGATAGCTACCCAGATCTCGTTTACATAATAATTCAGTCAAGAACCAGCTGACTATACCTGCCATATTCTCTTAGGTCAAAAAGGACACAAGAGAACACGCAGCCAGTGAAACAGAACAGAAAACTCCTCTCGGTCCACTAGGACAGGGGGATGGAGGGTGGGACGCAAGAAGGAAGGTGAGATGAAGACAACTAACATGGAACGTTATGGTAGGTACATAACTTCGTAATGTTAAGTTGTCTATCTCGCCTTCGCTCTTGCTGGTTGGGTCAGCATCCCTAGCACCTAACATCCTGGGTGGCTCAGTGGAACAGACTCTTCAGAATAGTGGAACCAAAGTCAGCTCTGCTCCTGGAGACCATATCCAACTTGTAATGAAAAATAAAGGTATGAGGGTTTGCCCACGTGGCAGCTGCACAGAGAAGAATCCATTGGCAACCTAGACTGGAAGGCTACAGAGGTTGCCAAGGTCCTAGTAGAATGACCTTTCGGTTTAATAGGCAACTGTTTGTTCCTTAACTGATAAATGAAAGCAATAGTGTGTGACAACCATCTGGACATGGTTACCTTGGAAACTGGGAGACCTTGTTTGCCCAAGGCGTAAGAGAGGAATAGTTGGTCCGATTTCCTTACTTCTTTAGTTCTGTGCAGGTAAAAGCGCAATTGCCTATGAACATCCAGTTGGTGTAGTTTGTATTCTGCCTTGTTGGTATGATTACGGAAAAACACAGGAAGATCTACAGATTGGTTTAAGTTACTTTCTGAGCAGATTTTAGGGAGAAATGAGGGATTAGTTCTCAGAGCAACCCTGTCCTTATGAAAAACCAAGTAAGGAGGACGAACACACAGTGCCTGAAGTTCGGGGACATGTTAATCGCTACCAGAAAGAGTGTCTTCCAAGATAGGAACTTGATAGAGCAAGAAGCTGCTGGTTCAAAAGGGAGCAGAATTAAGGAGGTCAGGACTAAATTAAGGTCTCAAGGAGGAGGGGGAACTCTCACTGGAGGCCTAAGAAGAGTCGCCACTCTCAAAAAAGCTTTACATAGCTTATGAGACATAATGTTAGAGTTCGAAAAACCAACATGAAAGTTAGAAATGGCCGCCATTTGTACCCTGATCGTAGAAGCAGTGGACCCGGAATGAAACAGCAGAGCTAGGAATTCCAAGATTTCATGGACTGGGGCTGAGAAGGGATCCACATTCCTAGTCTCTGCCCAACAAGAAAAATGTTTCCATTTGTTAGCATAAGTTTTCCTCGCTGTAGACTTGTGAGAGGACACGATAATGTCTCAGACTGCTGGGGAAATGCTGGGAAGCCTGGCTAAGGTTGGAAGTGGAGCAACCAAGCTGTGAGCTGGAGGGTTTTTAGGGATTGATGCAACCCGCCTGATTGATTAACCAGGAGGTCTGGAATTGGGTCCAGAGTCCAGGGTTGATAGAGAAGGTAACGGTGCAGGAACGGAAAAGTACAGTTGGGTACACCTACCATAAATGTAGATGTTCGAGTGTCTTCACTGTTGCAGTCATGACTGTAGGGTTCTCCCCTGCCGGCAGGCAGTCCTCGGTCGGCCAGAATCCCAAAGTCTGGGTCCGGCGTCGGCTGTTCAACCATGCTCCCTTGACGTCAGAGTGCCAGGAGTACAAAGCTGACAGCCGACGCCATCTTCTCCAGTTTTTCTTGCCCCAGATGTCAGGAGTCCCAAAATGAGAAAGGTCCCATTATCCTTTGCAAATACACCTCAGAAGAATGGTAAAAAAAGGAACCACACAAAAGTAAAAATAAGAGGGGACAGGAGGGAGGGAAACCCAGACTGCAACAGTGAAGACACTCGAACATCTACATTTATGGTAGGTGTACACAACTGTACTATGTTCATCGTGTTTCACTGTTGCAGTCATGACTGTAGGGTAGAATCCCAAAGCTGAAAGAAAGGGAGGTGGTCATAAAGAAGAAGAGGCGGCTAAAAGGCCCTGCAAGACTGCAGTGGCAAAGCCTGCCCTAGACTTAGAGTAGAGAGGTAGATTGTAGTGCTTAGAAAAAGTATGCACTGAACTCCAAGTTGCAGCTTCCAAAATGTCTTTGGTAGGAACTCCCCTGAGGAAGGCCGCAGAAGTGGCAGCAGCTCTGGTGGAATGAGTCCGTATACTCCCTGGGATTTGCTTTCCATGGTGAGAATAACAAAATCTGATTCCATGAGCAATCCATTTAGAAATGGTCTGTTTTGAAATGGCTTTACCTTGGGAACTTGAAGCATAAGAAACAAACAATTGTTCTGATTTTCTGATGTCCTTGGTTCTATCCAGGTAAAAACGTAGTTGTCTGTGTACATCCAAGGAATGTAAGCTCCTTTCCCCTTTATTTTGAGGAGTGGGGAAAAAGTTGGCAAGTGGATAGTTTGATTTAAAGCCACTTTGGAAACCACCTTAGGCATGAAGGTAGGATTAGTCCTCAAAGACACCCTGTCTTGATGAAAAATAATATAAAGGTTCCACAGCCATAAGAGCTTGTAACTCTGAAACTCTCCTGGCAGAGGTTAGGGCTAACAGAATAGCTGTCTTCCAAGATAAAAACTTGATGTCAGAAGAGGCGGCAGGCTCAAAAGGAGGCAAGGTTAGTTTTTCCAAAACATAGTTGAGATCCCAAGGAGGAACAGGAGGAGATCTAGGAGGTCTTAAGTTCTTAGCTCCTCTGAGAAACTGTCTCATGAGCTGGTGGGAAAAGATTGGAGGGTCTGTATTATAATGAGCAGAAATAGCAGAGGCATGTATCTTAATGGAAGAGAAAGAGAGACCCTTATTTAAGAGATCTGACAAGTAAAGTAAAATTAAAGAAATGTTCGGAAGAAGAGGATCAGAATCCTGAGCCTGCATCCAGGAACAAAATCTTTTCCATTTACCTGCATAAGATTTTCTAGTGCTAGGATGTCTGGCTTCTAAAATGACATCCAAAACCTGCTTGGGTAGGAAAGAAGAAATCAAAGGCCCTGGATTAACCAGGCCGCCAGGCTGAGAGTTCTGATATGAGAGTGTAGAACCTGACCCTGATGTTGGGACAGAAGGTTCGGAGACTGAGGTAAAATCCAAGGGGGCTCCAGACATAGGTTTTTCAGAGTTGGGTACCAAAACTGTCGAGGCCATTTTGGGGCCAGCAAGATTATCATCTTGGGCTTGTCCTGTTTTATCTTTAGTAATACCCGTGGAAGAAGAGGAAGAGGTGGAAAGGCATATCCCGAGAGGTTCCTCCAACTGAATGATAGGGCATCCACTTTCCAAGCTTCTTTGTGGAAAGTCCTGGTGCAAAAATTCTGTAGTTGATGACTGAGATGGGATGCAAATAGGTCTATGTGAGGACATCCCCAGACTGCTGTTATCATCCTGAATATTTTGGTGTCCAGCATCCACTCGTGTGGCTCCGAAAGGTTTCTGCTCAGACTGTCTGCCAGGAAGTTTAGCTTCCCTGGTAGAAACTGAGCTTGAAGGTCCAGATTGCAAGCTAGAGCTGTGTTCCATAGATCCATGGCTAGTCTGCAAAGGGGGTAGGAATGAGATCCCCCTTGCTTGTTTATGTATCACATAACTGTGGTGTTGTCTGTCCGTATTAGTAGTTGTCCTGGATGTAGAAGATTCCTGAAGGCCATTAGAGCTTTCTGAACAGCCAACATTTCCTTTAAATTGATATGCAGGTGCTTCTGATCCTTTGTCCAAAGGCCCTGCAGACAGTTTCCCTGAAAATGGGCTCCCCAAGTATAATCCGAGGTGTCCGTGGTTAGAATCTGAGTGGCAGGAGGCAGACAGAAGGGTTTCCCTTTGTTTAGAGTACATGCCCTGGACCACCAAAGAAATTCCTTTTGAAGGCAAGGCAGGACAGAGATCAGTATGTCTAAACTGTGGCAATGCTGAGACCATACACTTTTTAGGTACCACTGAATTTTCCTCATATGTAGTCTTGCATATGGTACGAGAAGGTTGCAGGAGGCCATGTAACCCAAAGCCTGCAGGAATCTCCTTGCAGGTAGCTGGGTTAAGGTTGCCAAGGTTTTGAAAGTTGAAGCCAGCTGTAATTATTTTTCGGATGTCAGAAATGCCATCTGGGTTGTGGTGTTTAGAAGAGCACCCAGAAAAGTTATCTGTTGTGAGGGTATCAAATTTGACTTTTTTATGTTTACAGAGAATCCCAGGAACTTGAGGAGGTTCTGTACAAATTCTGGATGCTGGAGTAAGACATCCTTGCTGTCTGCCTGAATTAGACAATCGTCCAGATAAGGGTAAATTTGAATTCCCTTGAGTCTGCAGTAAGCTATTACTGGAGCCAGGCATTTGGTGAAGACCCTGGGCGCAGTAGACAATCCAAAGGGCAGCGCAGAGAATTGAAAGTGCCTCGATCCGGCTTTGAACCTGAGCTATTTTCTGCGTTCCTGCCTGATGGGAATGTGTAAATATGCCTCCTTTAAATCCAAAGTTACCACCCATGCATCTTTGGACAGCATTGGAAGTAGCTGCTGTAGAGTAAGCATCTTGAATTTTGGAATCTCTAGAAAGGTGTTCAAGACTGACAGATCCAGAATGGGTCTCCATGAGTTTTTCTTCCTGGGAACTCGAAAGAGCCTCGAGTAAAAACCTTGTCCCATCTCTGAAAGTGGAACCAGTTCTATAGCTTTCATAGCCAAAAGAGCTTCCACCTGGTTTAAGGCCTCTGTCCATTGATGTTTTGGAAGGTCTGGCCATCCACTTGGCCTTGGCAGGGTATGAAAATGGAATTTGTAACCTCTTAAAACCACATCCAGAACCCACTTGTCTTGGGTTATATGAGTCCAATTCTGATAAAAAAGAGAGAGTTTTCCTCCGAGAGGGGCTTCCAGGCAAGAAGTTCCTGCAGCCCAACAGAGGGAGTCATTGAGTTTGTTTCCTATGAGTTTGAGACCTGTCCTCTCCTCCCCTAGGGGTGGAAGCAGTCCACTGTCTTGGTCTATAAGAAGCTTGTGTTTGAGGCCTACCTCTGGAGCGTCTATATCTACCCCTCTGAAGCCTGTCTGAAGTGGGAAAGGACCAATTTTTAGAAGGCCAATTTCTGCTAAATCTTGGTGGCTGTACCTGTAAGAAATCTTTAACTGTTTGCATGGATTTTGCCTTATCCTCCATCTTTTTAATCCCCTCTTCAGCTTTTGATCCAAACAAGACATTATGCTGAACAGGAGCATCCAATAATTTAGCTTTTACTTGTTCTGGCAAATTTTGTTCCTTTAGCCATGCATGCCTTCTAATGACTGTGCGGAGGCAGCAGCCCTACAAGAAGCCTCCAAGGCATCAAATCCACAGTGTAAACCATGCTTCCCAACTTGCTCAGTGGCATGCAATAAGTCATGTAATTCCTTATCATCTGCACAGGCAGAAATGGAAGTAAGCTTTTGTTTTAAAACAGACAAGAGAAATTGCTGGTATTTCAGCATATGAAACTGACAGTTGAAAGCCCTAATGGACAAAGTAGCAGAAGTGTACACTTTTTGCCCCATCTTTCTAAAGATCTAGAATCCTTTTCAGTGGGAATGGGATTTTTGGCAGAATCGGCCTTAACTCCCTTAGGACCCTGAGAAATGGTTTCAGAGTCAGCAGAAGGGTTCTTATATAAAAACTGGTGGGAATCAGGAACCCTGTAATATCCATCAGGCTTGACAGGAGCAGGAGGAAGAGAGTCAGGGGTTAAGTTAGCCTCCGAAAAAGCATCATCCACAATATCCAAAACAGGAGGAATAGCCAAGGGTCTATGTTGGGGGAGAAGAAGAAAATCCCTTAGTCTTTTCTTAGATTCCGAATACTCCTGTCCTTCCCAGGGGAAATGTTCCCTCATTTCATGCAAAGTTTCCCCAAAAGAGAAATCCTCAGGGGGAGAAGCTGAAGGAATGGATTCCTCAGCATCAGAATCCTCATAAGGAGGGAAATAATATTCCTGGTCAGAAGAAGAAACTGAAGAAACAGAAGCCTGATCAGAGGAATCATAATAAACAACCTGCCTTGGCCTTTTATCTGGAGGGGGATGTGAACCCCTAATCATAGTAAGTAAATCCTCCGCCATCTTGAGTAACTGTTTCTGTGACTTGGGAGCCGGTTCAGAAGAGGCCTGTGTTGCAGTCTTTGATTTAGAAGGAGTCTTTGCCTTTGCCTTTATTAGAAGCTGAGTAGGCCTGAAAACCCCTTCGGAAGCCGGTACCTGCACAGCGGCTCCGGACCCATCCGAAGGAGCATTGTCCGAAGGTCCTGCAATAGAAATATTTAAAGGCCTGGTTGGCTCCTCATGAGAGTCCGTTTCGGCCATCGGTTCTGAAATGGCTGACAACAGGGGCTGCAAACGCGCCTCACTGATGACGGCCGAACCTGAAGCTGGCTCCGCTTGTGCGTTATAATCAGATTTGGACCTCGGAGGCCTATCTTTATCCTTGCGAAGTTTGTGAACTCCAGTAGCCGGAACCGTATCAGATGACATTTTGTAGTTAAAGCGCCTACCGAAGTAATGAAAAGCAAAATTGTACCTTCGTTTAATTGTACGTTGATTGAATCTAGCACAAAACCGACAACTACCTACGTCGTGGTCAGGGCCTAAGCAAGGAATACAGTAAGAATGAAAATCCTTATGAGGTATTTGCTTCCCACATGAAATACAATTATTAACCTTTTCTGACATCGGACTGGAGCAAGAAAAAGTTTCCCCAACGGGGTACTTAGCTTTGAGTGGAGAGAAAGTCTTTGGACAGAAGTTTATCAGAAAAAATCGTCAGGAGTCAGCCGACCGGCACTTGCGAACTGCTATCACCGCACGGCAAGAAAGACTGGAGAAGATGGCGTCGGCTGTCAGCTTTGTACTCCTGGCGCTCTGACGTCAGGGAGCATGGTTGCACAGCTGACACCGGATCCAGACTTTGGGATTCTGGCCGACCGAGGACTGCCTGCCTGCAGGGGAGAACCCTACAGTCATGACTGCAACAGTGAAACACGATGAACATCCATATCTGTCGAGGCCAGTAGGGAGCAATGAGGATCATTTTGCAACCCAACGATATTGCTTTCTGTATAAGTCTGGGTACCACAGGGAATGGAGGAAAGGCATAAAGAAGTCCATGGGGCCAATCGTGGACTAGTGCGTCTCTGGGTGTGTGACAGGGAAGCAGGAGAAGGGAGAAGTAGTTGCTGCATTTGCTGTTGAAGGGGGTGGCAAAGATCGCAGCAAGGCTGTCCCCATTTGCGAAAAACAAGGTTCGCCATATCCTGATTCAGAGACCACTCATGAGGTATTAGAATAGCTCTGCTGAGCCTGTCTGCTATGACGCTGGATCTCCCAGGGATGTGCGTCGTAATCAGAAAACGTTGGGAGGAAATCGCCCACTGCCAAAGCCTGAGTGCTTCTCGACATAGGGGGTAGGACCTGGTTCGGCCCTGCTTGTTGATGTATCACACCACTGACATGTTGTCCATTTGGATAGCAATGGTCCCAGGAGGAAGACAGCCTTGAAGGGCTTGCAATGCCAGGAGCACGGCTCTCATTTCCAGGACATTTATATGCAGATGGTACTCGTGAGTTTGCCATGTGCCTTGGACTGTCCTGCCCAGATAATGCCTCCCCCACCCTATCAGGGAGGCGTCTGTTGTCACTGTGGCTACCGGAGGGGGTTGTATGAAAGGTCTGCCCTGAGTAACTAGTGGGAAGACCATCCACCAAGAAAGATGCCTTTTGCATGTGTCCGTGATCATGAACTCATGTGTCATGGGTAGCTCTTGGAAAGACCACTGCATGAACAGAAGCCACTGAAGAATCCTCATATGAAAGCGCGCCAGTGGGATTAGGAGAATGGCTGCTGCCATGGAGCCCAGAGTTTGAAGGATGTACCTGACTTAGATCCTTTTGTTCTGCATCAGAACCTGTACCTGTACCTGTTGACGAATTGCGGACACCCTTTCTGGTGGTAGCCTTGCAAACATATCCCTTGTGTCTAAGTCTGCTCCTATATAAGTGATAGATTGACAGGGCAACAAGGCAGATTTTTCGAAATTTATTGTGATGCTGAGCTGTGAGCAGATTGAGATTGTGTAGTCCCGTGCTTGTATGAGTTGATGGCTGGTGGTAGCAGTAAGGAGCCAGTCGTCTAGATACAGAAACACCTGGAATCCTTGATGCCTCAGGTGAGCCGTGACCACTGCCATACATTTGGTGAACACCCTGGGGGCTGTGGTGAGACCAAAGGGCAGAGCTCTGAACTGATAATGACTGGCCCCAAGCCGGAAGCGAAGATATCTTCTGGAGCGCCTGTCCATCTTTATATGGTAGTATGAGTCCTGAAGATCTAAACAGCACATCCAATTGTCCTGACCCAGAAAGTGTAGAATGGACTGTAGCGTGACCATCCGAAACTTCGTTCTTTGTACAGACCGGTTTAGTCTACTGAGATCCAGAATCGGTCTCCAGTCCCCTGTCTTTTTTGGTACTAAAAAGAACATTGAGTAAGTTCCGGATCCATGCTGGTGTGCCGGGACTTCCTGGATGGCTCTTTTTTCTAGCAGTTTTGAAACTTCTATTACTGCTTGCTCCCTCAGATTGGGTGGAACATCTGGGAGGGTCTTCTTTGACTGCAAGGGGGGTTGAAGGAAGGGGATTTTGTAACCTCCGGATATAACAGACCGTACCCATCTGTCTTGTGTTAAACTTCGCCAGGCTTTTGGTTACAGCGAAAGTCTTCCCCCGACTGCCTCCAGAGATGAGCAGCTGGGCAACCCTTCAGGGATACTGAAAGGGCTTATCAGAGAAAAATTCTCTGTTTCCCTGGTTCTGCGGACCCCCTCTGCCACGAGGGCGGCATCTATTATTATTGTTTCCCCCTCTGCGTCTGGAGGAAAAATCACGTGTGTCAGGCAAGGCTCCCTGAGATTTACAGAACCACATCTTAACACTCTTCTGACCCTTGGGATAGGGTCTAGAGGGAGTGGAAAAACGGACTCCCATGGCAGAGAGAGTCTTGCCTTCCTGCTCACACCTAGTCAAAAAGTGTCTTTCACCTGTGGTCCAAAAAGAAAGGAACCATCAAAGGGAGTGTTGGTAAAGGACGCTCGAAAGGGTTCCGCAATATTACACAGCCGCATCCAGGAATGCCTCCTAAGGGCCACCCCGGTACCAGCGGCTCTACTCCCTCCATCGGCTGCATAGGAAATGAGCCTCATGGAGGAGTTAACAATAGAATTAAGTGTCGCTAGCTGGGAAGCCACTTTAGCTTGCGTTCCCTCAGCTGTTGGATCTTGGAGGGTATCTCCAAGCTCTTTAAGGAGATGCCTTTGAAGGCGAGTAAAATGACACAAGTAGTTCAGTGACCTCATAGAGAAGGCCGCTGAAGTGAACATTCGCTTCCCATATCTGTCCATCATCTTAGACTCCTTGTTAGGGGATGGACAGAAAAAGAGGTCTCCGCTAACTTTTTTTGTGGCTGCTACTACCCACCATAGCATCAACAGGGACACCTTTCGTAAGGAATTGTTTATCCTGGGGTGCTGTACTAAATTTACCAGGTCTCCTCGGAGTTGGTTTCACTGTATCCGGAGCTGACCAAGCCTTTCGAACCACCACAGTCGTAAGTGGATCGAAAGGCGGAGACACCCAGGAGGTGGAAGGTCGGGAACCGAAGGCATCCAGAAATACAGACTCATCCTCAGAAGGGGCTAGGGGATTCCAGTTCCCCCTCTGCTTGAGCATCTCCAGGATGTCTGAAAAAGAGACATCCTCAGAGGGGGATCTCGGGGACCCTTCTGATTCATCTAAGTCTGCATCAGAAGTGACAGACTCAGGGGAGTCAATGTGCTTCCTCTTACACTTCTTCCGAGGGGGCTCCTCTGAGAGATGAGGGGAGGCCTCAGAAGAAGAGGAAACACCCAATCGGGTGTCCTGGAACATCGGTTCCCTAAACTTGGGGCCTGGAGGAGGAGCAGAGGTTGGCACAGGCACTACAGGGGACGGAGCCGGTGGGGCTGATAGTGGAGCGGACTCAGTGACCAGCACACTCCACATGACATCGGAGGAGTCCCTGCCACGATGCAGAGAAAGCTCCGGTTCCGAAGAAATAGGAATCTTTCTCCGCACAGAGGGAGATGGCTCCGATGCCGATGTAGGAGCCGAACTCACCTGTGCCGAAGCTCCGAGAGGGAGAATGGGGTCGGACAAGGGTCCGATGCCACTCACCCCCTTGGAGCCGACGAGGAAGCCCCGGCACCCAGATCTCTCGATGGATGGCACCACAGAAGGAATCGGTGCCAATGTCGGAACCAAAGGAGATAGTGTTATCGAAGCCGACGGTTCCACTACTCGAACCCCGGCTCTGAACTCACTGGAGTCGGAGGAGGAACATCGAGAGAAGTGGACGGAGCCGATACCTGTTGAGAAGGGCTGGACAACAACTTGGCTAGTGCCTGCGACTTCAGCAACCTACTGACCACTCTCTCCACATCGTGGTCCGATAGCCTAGAGGACCGAGAGGAGTGAGAGGATCAGTGACTGCGCTCGCTCTGGAGTAAGGGAGACCGTGGAGCCAAATGCACTGATTCGAGTGAGGGGGATCTTAGCCTCTTGTGGCTCCGCGACGGCTCCGAAGCCTCTGATGGAGCCGACGGGGAGATTGTCTCGTCGGCGCCAGCTGGAACCAACGTGGAAGGTAAACCCTGAACTGAAGACGGCTCCGAACATGGAGCCGACGGCTTAGTGGGTTTAGGAGATTTCACAGGCTGTGAGCTCTTGGCCGGTGAATCCTGGGGTTTTAAAAGACCCCTAAGAATACGCTTATTCTTAAGCTCCTGCAGGACTCTTGGACTAAAGGCATGGCAGATAGAACAAGAGTCCTCCAGGTGCACAGCGCCTAAACAGACGCAAGAAGTGTGCCCATCTGTCAGAGACATTTTCTGACAGCATGAGTCACACTTCTTAAACCCAGAAAAGTACAGTTGTGTACACTTACCATAAATGTAGATGTTCGAGTGTCTTCACTGTTGCAGTCATGACTGTAAGGTTCTCCCTTGCTGGCAGGCAGTCCTCGGTCAGCCAGAATCCCAAAGTCTGGGTCCGGCGTCGGCTGCTCAGACATGCTCCCTGACGTCAGAGCGCCAGGAGTACAAAGCTGACAGCCGACGCCATGTTCTCCAGTTTTTCTTGCCCCAGATGTCAGGCGTTCCAAAATGAGTAAGATCCCATACCCTTTGCAAATACACCTCAAAAGAAGGGTGAAGAAGGGAACCACACAAAAGAAAAAATAAGAGGGGACAAGAGGGAGGGTAACCCAGACTGCAACAGTGGAGACACTCGAACATCTACATTTATGGTAAGTGTACACAACTGTACTATGTTCATCGTGTTTCACTGTTGCAGTCATGACTGTAGGGTTGAATCCCAAAGCAGAATAAAAGGGAGGTGGTCATAAAGTAGAGGGGGTGGCTAAAAGGCCCTGCAAGACAGCAGAAGCAAAGCCTGCCCTAGACTTAGAGTAGAGAGGTAGATTGTAGTGTTTGGAAAAAGTATGCACTGAACTCCAAGTTGCAGCTTCCAAAATGTCTTTGGTAGGAACTCCCCTGAGGAAGGCAGGTGAAGTGGCAGCAGCTCTGGTAGAGTGAGTCCTTATACTCCCTGGGATTTGCTTTCCATGGTGTGAATAGCAAAATCTGATTCCATGAGCAATCCATTTAGAAATGGTCTGTTTTGAAATGGCTTTACCTTGGGAACTTGAAGCATAAGAAACAAACAATTGCTCCGATTTCCTGATGTCCTTGGTTCTGTCCAGGTAAAAATTTAGTTGTCTGTGTACATCCAAGGAATGCAAGATCCTTTCCCCCTTATTTTGAGGACTGGGGAAAAAAGTTGGCAAGTGAATAGTTTGATTTAAAGCCACTTTGGAAACCACCTTAGGCATGAAAGTAGGATTAGTCCTTAAAGACACCCTGTCTTGATGAAAAATAATATAAGGTTCCACAGCCATGAGAGCTTGCAACTCCGAAACTCTCCTGGCAGAGGTAAGAGCTAACAGGATGGCTGTCTTCCAAGATAAAAACTTGATGTCAGATGTGGCAGCAGGCTCAAAAGGAGGTAAGGTGAGTTTTTCCAAAACATAGTTGAGATCCCAAGCAGGAATGGGTGGAGATCTAGGGGGGCCTTAATTTCTTAGCTCCTCTGAGAAACTGTCTCATGAGCTGATGGGAAAAGATTGGAGGGTCTGTATTATAATGAGCAGAAATAGCAGAGGCATGGATCTTTATGGAAGAGAAAGAGAGACCCTTATGTAAGAGGTCTGTCAGGTAAAGTAAAATCAGACGAATGTTAGGAATAAGAGGATCAGAATCCTGAGCCTGCATCCAGGAGCAAAATCTTTTCCATTTTCCTGCATAAGATTTTCTAATGCTAGGACGTCTCGCGTCTAAAATGACATCCATAACCTGCTTGGGTAGGAGAGAAAGAATCAAAGACCCTGGATTAACCAGGCCGCCAGGCTGAGAGTTTTGACATAGGAGTGCAGAACCTGACCCTGGTGTTGGGACAGAAGGTTCGGAGTCTGTGGTAATACCCAAGGGGGCTCCAGACAAAGGTTTTTCAGTGTTGGGTACCAAAACTGTCGAGGCCAAATTGGGGCCAGCAAAATTATCATCTTGGGCTTCTCCTGTTTGATCTTTAATAACACCCGTGGAAGAAGAGGAAGAGGCGGGAAGGCATACCCAGAGAGGTTTCCCCAACTGAATGATAATGCATCCACTTTCCAAGCTAGTTCGTGGAATGTCCTGGTGCAAAAAAATCTGTAGTTGATTGAGGTGGGATGCAAAGAGGTCTATGTGAGGACATCCCCAGACTGCTGTAATCATCCTGAATATTTCGGTGTCCAGCATCCATTCGTGTGGGTCCGACAGGTTTCTGCTCAGACTGTCTGCCAGGCAGTTTTGATTCCCTGGTAGAAACTGAGCTTTAAGGTCCAGTTTGCAAGCTAGAGCTGTGTTCCATAGATTCATAGCTAGTCTGCAAAGGGGATAGGAATGAGATTCTCCTTGCTTGCTTATGTACCACATAACTGTGGTGTTGTCTGTCCGTAACAGTAGCTGTCCTGGTTGTAGAAGATTCCTGAAAGCCCAAAGGGCGTTCTGAACGGCTAACATTTCCTTTAAATTGATATGCAGGTGCTTCTGATCCTTTGTCCAAAGGCCCTGCAGACAGTTGCCCTGAAAATGGGCTCCCCATGCATAATCTGAAGCGTCCGTGGTTAGTATCCGAGTGGCTGGAGGCAGACTGAAAGGTTTTCCTATGTTTAGAGTACATGCCTTGGACCACCAAAGGAATTCCTTTTGAAGACAAGGCAGGACGGTGGATCTGTATGTCTAAACTGTGGCAATGCTGAGACCATACACTTTTTAGGTACCACTGAATTTTCCTCATATGTAGTCTTGCATATGGTACGAGAAGGATGTAGGAGGCCATGTAACCCAAAGCCTGCAGGAATTTCCTTGCAGATAGCTGAGTTAAAGTTGCCAAGGTTTTGAAAGTTGAAGCCAGCTGTAACTGTTTTTCGGATGTCACAAATGCCATCTGGGTTGTTGTGTTTAGAAGAGCACCCAGAAAGGTTATCTGTTGTGAGGGTATCAAATTTGACTTTTTTATGTTTACAGTGAATCCCAGGAACTTGAGAAGATTTTGAACAAATTCTAGATGCTAGAGTAAGACATCCTTGCTGTCTGCCTGAATAAGACAGTTGTCCAGGTGAGGGTAAATTTGAATTCCCTTGAGTCTGCAATAAGCTACTACTGGAGCCAGGCATTTGGTGAAGACCCTGGGCGCAGTAGACAATCCAAAGGGCAGTGCAGAGAATTGATAGTGCCTCGATCCGGCCTTGAACCCGAGGTATTTTCTGCATTCCTGCCTGATGGGAATGTGTAAATATGCCTCCTTTAAATCCAGAGTTACCATCCATGCATTCTTGGTCAGCATTGGAAGTAGCTGCTGTAGAGTAAGCATCTTGAATTTTGGTATTTCGAGAAAGGTGTTCAAGACCGACAGATCCAGAATGGGTCTCCATGAATTTTGCTTTCTGGGGACTAGAAAGAGCCTTGAGTAAAAAACCTTGTCCCATCTCTGAAAGTGGAACCAGTTCTATGGCTTTCATAGCCAAGAGAGTTTCCACCTGGTTTAAGGCCTCTAATCATTGATGTTTTGGAAGATCCGGCCATCCGCTTGGTCTTGGTAGGGTATGAAAATGGAATTTGTAACCTCTCGAAACCACATCCAGAACCCACTTGTCTTGGGTTATATGAGTCCAATTTAGGTGAAATACAGAATGTTTTCCTCCGAGAGGGGCTTCCAGGCAAGAAGTTCCTGCAGCCCAACAGGGGGAGTCATTGAGCCCGTTTTCTATGAGCTTGCGACCTGTCCTCTCCTCTCCTAGGGGTGGAAGCAGTCCACTGTCTTGGTCTATAAGAGGCTTGCGTTTGAGGCCTTCCTCGGGAGCGTCTGTATCTACCCCTCTGAGGCCTGTCTGAATTGGGAAAGGACTAATTTTTTGTAGGCCAATTCCTACTAAATCTGGGTGGCTGTACTTGCAAGAAATCTTTAACCGTTTGCATGGATTTTGCCTTGTCCTCCATCTTCTTTATCACCTCTTCAGCCTTAGGTCCAAACAAAACATTATGCTCAACAGGAGCATCCAATAACTTAGCTTTTACCTGATCTGGCAAGTTTTGTTCCTTTAACCAAGCATGCCTTCTAATGACTGTACCAGAGGCAGCAGCCCTACAAGAAGCCTCCAAGGCATCAAATCCACAGTGTAAACCATGCTTCCCAACTTGTTCAGTGGCATGCATTAAATCATGTAATTCCTTATCTGCACAGGCGGAAATGGTAGTTAGCTTCTGTTTCAAAACAGACAGAAGAAATTGCTGGTATTTCAGCATATGAAACTGACAGTTTAAAGCCCTAATAGATAAAGTAGCAGAAGTGTACACTTTTTTGCCCCATCTTTCTAAAGATCTGGAATCCTTCTCAGCGGGAATGGGGTTTTTAGCAGTAGCGGCCTTAACCCCCTTAGGACCCTGAGAAATGGTTTCAGGATCAGCAGTAGGATTCTTGTATAAAAATTGGTGGGAATCCGGAACCCTATAATATCTGTCTGGCTTAACAGGAGCTGGAGGAAGAGAGGAGTTAAGTTAGCCTCCGAAAAAGCATCATCCACAATATCCAAAATAGGGGGAGGTAGCCAGGGGTCTATGTTGGGGAAGAAGAAGAAAATCCCCAAGTCTTTTCTTAGATTCCGAGTACTCCTGTCCTTCCCAGTGAAAATGTTCCCTCATTTCATGTAAAGTTTCCCCAAAAGAGAAATCCTCAGGGGGAGAAGCTGAAGGAATGGATTCCTCAGCATCAGAATCCTCATAAGGAGGGAAAGAATATTCCTGGTCAGAAGAAGAAACTGAAGAAACAGAAGCCTGATCAGAGGCGTCATAATACACTTCCTGCCTTGGCCTTTTATCTGGAGGGGGATGTGAACCCCTAATCATAGTAAGTCAGTCCTCCGCCATCTTAAGTAATTGTTTCTGAGACTTGGGTGCTGGATCAGAAGAGGCCTGGGCTGTAGTCTTTGATTTGGAAGGAGTCTTTGCCTTTGTCTTTGGCGTTGCCTTTATTAGAAGATGAGTAGGCCTGAAAACCCCTTCGGAAGCCGGTACCTGCACAGCAGCTCCGGACCCATCCGAAGGAGCGTTGTCCGAAATTCCTGCAACAGAAATATTCAAAGGCCTAGTTGGCTCCTCATGGGAGTCCGTTTCGGCCATTGGTTCCGAAATGGCCGACGACAGGAGCTGCAAAAGCGCCTCACTGATGACGGCCGAACCTGAAGCTGGCTCTGCTTGTACAATATCGTCCGATTTGGACCTCGGAGGCCTGTCTTTATCCTTGCGTCGTTTGTGAACTCCGGTAGCCGGAACCGAATCAGACAACATTATGTAATTAAAACGCCTACCGAAGTAATGAAATGCAAAATCGTACCTTCGTTTAATCGTACGTTGATTGAATCTAGCACAAAACCGACAACTAGCTACGTCGTGGTCAGGGCCTAAGCAAGGAATACAGTAAGAATGAAAATCCTTATGAGGTATTTGCTTCCCACAAGAAATACAATTATTAACTTTTTCTGACATCGGACTGGAGCAAGAAAAAAGTTTCCCCAATGGGGTACTTAGCTTCGAGTAGGAGAAGAAAGTCTTCGGACTGAAGTCATTTAGTAAAAATTGTCAGGAGTCAGCCGACCGGCAAATGCGAACTGCTATCACCGCACGGCAAGAAAGACTGGAGAACATGGCGTCGGCTGTCAGCTTTGTACTCCTGGCGCTCTGACGTCAGGGAGCATGTCTGAGCAGCCGATGCCGGACCCAGACTTTGGGATTCTGGCCGACCGAGGACTGCCTGCCGGCAAGGGAGAACCTTACAATCATGATTGCAACAGTGAAACACGATGAACATCTTTGGATTCCTTTGACATCCTTGACAGTATGGAAAAAGCAATTATAACAATAACAATTATAACAATAAAGTACAGTTGTGTACCTACCATAAATGCAGATGTTCGAGTGTATTCACTGTTGCAGTCATTACTCTTGGGTTATCCTGCTGGCAGGCCACCCTCAGTCGGCCAGAATTCCAAAGTCTAGGTCCGGCATCAGTTGCTGTCGCCTCTTCCCTGACGTCAGTGCGCCAGGGGTATAAAAGATGCAGCCGACGCCATTTTCTTCAGTTTTTCTTGCCCCAGATGTCAGGTGGCCCCAAATGGTAGGCTGAAAAATATGCCAATAAAAAATGCATGCACAAAAATAACATTTCCTTCATCTACAAGCAAATACACCAAATAGGTTGTATAGGATAGAGAAGTGTAGATAAGTCCCAGCAAAGACAAGGGGGATGGTGGGTGGGTAACCTGGACTGCAACAGTGAATACACTCGAACATCTACATTTATGGTAGGTACACAACTGTACTATGTTCATCGCGTTTCACTGTTGCAGTCATTACTCTTGGCTAGAATCCCAAAGCTGAGGTAGGGTGGCTGGGCTAAATAGGATTAGGAGAGGCTATGAGGCCCTACAGAACTGCAGTGGCAAAGCCTGCTCTGGACTTAAGAGTAAAGAGGTAAGTGGTAGTGCTTTGTGAAGGTGTGCACTGAGCTCCAAGTTGCAGCCTCTAAGATATCTTTCGTTGGTACTCCTCTGAGGAAGGCTGCTGAAGTGGCTGCTGCTCTGGTGGAATGAGGCCTAATGCCCTTAGGCACTGATTTGCCATGCTGAAAATAGCAGAAACGGATGCAATGGCCTATCCATTTTGAAATAATCTGTTTTGAGATAGACCTTCCTTGTGATCCTGCAGCATAAGACATTAAAAGTTGCTCAGTCTTTCTGAAAGCTTTAGTTCTGTCCAAGTAGAAGCGTAGCTGCCTGTGAATGTCCAAAGAATGGAGAATTTTCTCACCCTTGTTCTGTGGTTTTGGATAAAAGGTAGGCAAGTGAATGGTTTGGTTGAGGGCCACACTGGACACCACCTAAGGCATAAATGTAGGGTTTGCCCTCAGAGAAACCCTGTCTGGATGAAAGATGATGAAAGTTTCCACAGCCATGAGTGCCTGTAACGCCGAGACTCACCTTGCAGAGGTTATAGCTAGGAGCAGAGCTGTTTTCCAGGATAAGAATTTTATATCTGTTGTTGATGCTGGCTCGAAAGGAGGCAGTGTGAGTTTTTCCAAAACATAATTGAGGTCCCAGGTCGGAATTGGTGCTCTCCTTGGAGGCCTAATGTTTTTGGCCCCTCTGAGGTACTGCCTTATTAAAGGATGTGAAAAAATAGGTGGTTCCATATTGTAATCGGCTGAAATGGCAGAGGCGTGAATCTTAATTGATGAGAAAGGCCTTTGTTCAGCATCTCAGTTAGGTATTGTAAAATCTGAGGGATATTTGGAACACACGTGTCAATGCCTTGTTCCTGGTTCCAAGCACAGAATCTCTTCCATTTTTCTGCATAAGATTTTCTGGTACTGGACCTCCTGGCCTCCAAGATGACATCCATAACAGCTTTTGAAAGAGGAGTGATCAGAATGGCTACATTATCTGCCATGCTGCCAGATTTAAGGTCCTGAGTTGGCTGTGCAGGATCTGATTGTTTTGTTGGGTCAGCAAGTGAGAAGTTTGTTTTTTTATATGTTGTAATTTCTATGTTAAATTGTTAATCGCTATGTAATCCTATGTAACTACTGTCTGTTTATTTTACTGTGGAGCTTTTCTCCCCGGGCCTCCGCTGAAAATGGACCCACGTCCAGTCGGACACTCCCGGTCAACAAATTTAAATAAATAAAATAAATAAATAAAGTTTGAGGTAAAATCCATGCTGGACCTTGAGACAAGCTCTTTAGGATTGGGTACCAGTGCTGGCATGGCCAGTCTGGTGCAATCAGAATCATTTTTGGCTTCTCTTGTCTGACCTTTAGGAGTACTCTGGGAAGGAGAGGCAGTGGGGGAAAAGCATATACTGTTAGATTTTTCCAGCTGAATGATAGGGCGTCCACTTTCCATACTTGCTTGTGATAAATCCTTGTGCAAAATCTCTGCAATTGGCAGTTGTGAGGAGAGGCAAATAGATATATGTCTGGGCATCCCCATTTCCTTATCATCATGCTGAAGACTTGTGGATCCAGTTTCCATTTGTGGGGATCCATGAGGTTTCTGCTTAGTTCATCTGCCAGAATATTTGTTTTTCCTGGCAGGAATTGTGCTCGCAGGTGAACTTGAAGAGCCAATGCTGTGTCCCATAAGGTCATTGCTTGTCTGCAGAGGGAGTAGGAATGTGTACCTCCCTGCGTGTTTATGTACCACATGACCGTGGTGTTGTCTGTCTTTATCAGTAACTGTCCTGGAGGAAGCAGGTCCTTGAAAGCTGTCAGGGCATTTTGAACAGCTAGCATCTCTTTTTGATTGAAGTGAAGATCCATCTGGTTTGCAGGCCATGTGCCCTGAATACATTTTCCTGCCATATGGGCCCCCCAGGCATAATCTGATGCATCCGTTGTCAGTGTCTTGTCTGGCTGTGGGTAAACTGAATGGCAGACCCTTGTTGTAGTGACAGGCTTCTGCCCACCATCGAAACTCCTGTTGTAGGTAGGGAATGAGTGCAATTATTGTCTCCAGGCTGTGGCAATGCTGAGTCCAAACACTTTTTAGATACCATTGTAGTTTCCTCATATGCAGTCTGGCATATGGAATTAGTAGAATGCAGGATGCCATGAAACCCAAGGCCTGCAGGAATTTCCTTGCAGATAACTGGGTTTTTGTTGCCAGTTTCTTGAAATAAGTAATCAGTTGCTTTTGCTTGTCTGGCATGAGATAAGCCATCTGGACAGTTGTATTTAAGCTTGCACCCAGGAATATTATCTCTTGAGAGGGCACTAGTTTTGATTTCTTTTCGTTTACTGTGTACCCTAGGCCAATTAGTAATCTTTTTACAAACGCCAGATGCTTTAGAAGAGTGTCTTTGTTCTCTGCTTGAATTAGGCAGTCGTCCAAGTAGGGATATATTTGAATTCCTTTTTGTCTGCAAAACGCAATTACTGGTGCCAGGCATTTTGTGAAGACCCTGGGCGCAGTAGATAAGCCAAAGGGCAGTGCAGAGAATTGGTAATGCATTGAGCCAGCTATGAATCTGAGGTATCTTCTACAAGACTGTCTGATTGGGACATGCAGGTATGCCTCTTTCAGGTCCAAAGTTACGAGCCAAGCCTTTTTGCCCAGCATGGGCAGTAGCTGCTGTAGAGTCAACATCTTGAATTGTGGAACTTCCAGAAACGTACTTAGTATATACAGGTCCAGTATTGGTCTCCAGGCTTTGTCCTTTCTGGGTACTAGGAATAATCTGGAGTAAACTCCTTGCCCCTGCTCTTGTTGTGGTACTTGCTGAATGGCTCTCATGTCCATGAGGGCTGTAATTTGTTTTTGTGCCTCTGTCCGTTGATTGTGTGGCAGGTTTGGCATACCCTTTGCCCTTGGTAGAGTGTGAAAATGGAACCTGTAAGCCTTGGGACACTATGTTCAGGACCCATTTGTCTTGGGTAACCATTTGCCAATTTGATGAAAAAAGTGCTAGTTCCCCCCCCCTAAGGGGGCTGTCAAAAGTGCTTGGATATGGTAGTTTCCTGTAAGGTTGTGATTTGTCTTCTCCGCTTTTGGAGGTAGGAGTACCCCATTGTTTAGGCCTGTATGAGCGTTGGGGTTGAGATATGCCTCTGGGACGCCTGTATCTGCCTCTTTGAGGTCTGTCTGGCACTGGAAAGGACCAATTTTTAGAAGGCCAGTTTCTAATAAACCTGGGTGGCTGTACCTGTAAGAAATCCTTGACTGCCTGCATGGATTTAGCTTTATCCTCCATTTTTTTCAACACCTCTTCTGCTTTAGTACCAAACAAAGTATCATGTTGTAATGGTGCATCTAATAATTTTGCTTTAACATGATCAGGCAGATTCTGTTCCTTTAACCAAGCATGCCTTCTAATAACAGAACCTGTAACAGTGGCCCTGCAAGAGGCCTCCAGTGAATCATAACCACATTGCAAAGTATGCTTTCCCACTAGTTCAGCTGCATGCAATAAATCCTGCAATTCCTTGTTCTCTGAACATTCAGTATTTGTCAACAGGCACACAAAAAAAAGTTATGTACTTACCATAACTTTCCATCTGTGTAGTCCATTTTCATTCTTTCTCAACCAATGGGGTCGGATCAGATCTGTCACATCTGACTAGGCCGTTGCAAAAGCTCATGGCAACTTACAACTTTTGAGCTTCTCCCTTACCCAGCATGCACCAACCCCAATTACCAAACATCTTGTTCGCTGGCTATACATAAAGTAACATTTCTTATACAAACAGACACAAATGCAAACACAGAAAAGAGACTAGACAAGGCCACATCTGGAGCTTAATACATGGAGTATATAAACATTTTTATATCAACTTACTCTTCCAGAAAAAACAAAAGGATGGGGGTTGGTGGGTGGGGAGTTGAGGAAGAATGAAAATGGACAACACAGATGGAACGTTATGGTAAGTACACAACTTCTTTATCTGATGATTCAACTTTCATTCTGTCCTCAAATGATGAGACAGAGTCCCCAGCTACCTAAATCCCAGGGTGGACTCAAGGAAGGATATTCCTAAGCACCATTGAGCTAAATGGTGCTCTGTTTCTTGATATCAAATCCAATTTGTAATGAGTGATCAAGGTATGGGCAGAAGCCCAACTTGCTGTTGCACATATTTCATCCATGGAAGCTCTTGAATGAAAAACAGAGGAAGTTGCTACGGACCTGGTTGAATGAGCACGTACTTGCTTTGGTAAAGGAATGTCCAATTTTTTGTAAATAAAAATGATGCAGCCTATAACCCATCTGGCTAGGGTGAATTTGGACTCTGGTTTACCCAGTTTCACATTCACAAAACAAAAAAATAACTGACCTGTACTTCTGATATCCTTTGTTCTATGTAGACAGAAGTGCAGTTGCCTTTTAACATCCAAAAAATATAGCAAGTATTCCCCTTTGTTTGAATAATTTGGAAAGAAAACTGGTAAATTGATGGACTGGTTAATATGAGACTATTACACTATTTTGGTCAAAAAGGATGCATTCATTCATACTGTAACTATCTTTATGAAAAATTAGATATGGGGACTTCACAGACAAGGACTGAATTTCTGAAATTTGTCTGGCAGACGTAATGGGTAACAACAACATTTTTTCCAAGAAAGAAATTTAAGACTACAGTCATGTTCGTGTTCAAAGGGTGAACGGATCAAGGCCTGCAGTACCAGATTAAGATCCCATGGAGGGGTACGATCTTTAAATGGAGGTTTCAAAAGGAGTATTCCCCGCAAAAAGGTATTACAAATTTTATGAGAAGAGAGTGATGACCCATCAGAACTACTACAGAAATTAGAAATTGCTGCCAACTGAACTTTAACTGTTGAAGCACTGGCTTCTTGATTAAAAAGTATTGTCCAGAAGTCAAGAATGCTGTGAATCAGGGCAGAAAAGGTGATGATATGACACGGAACAGCCCAGTGTATGAAATGTCTTCCATTTGCTTGCATAAAGCTTCTCTGTTGATGGTTTTAAGGAGGATAAAAAAATGTGGCGAACAGGAGATGACAGCATAGGTTGTCTGGCTATTAATGGAAATGGAGAAAAAAGCCGGCAGCTTGAGACTAAAGGATGAACCATGCCTGCCAGGTGAGGAAGCAGATCTGGAGATGGGTCCAGAATCCAGGGTTGATCAACTAGATGAGACCTCAGGAAGGGAAATCAAATCTTTTGAGGCCAATAGGGTACACTGAGGATGACTCTGCTCTTCAACCTGGCAGCTTTCTTTAGGAACTCTGGAATCAAAGGAACTGGAGGATAAGCATAAAGTAGACCGGGGGGCCAGTCATGGAGAAGAGTATCCCTCAGTGACTCCCCCTGTGGAGGGATTAGGGCAAAGTAGCTGCTGCACTTGTTTGAGGGAGATGCAAAGAGATCGCAGCAAGGCTGGCCCCACTGTCAGAAAATCACGTTGTTGTTGAGGGACCACTCATGAGGTGATAAACTGTACCTGGTCAGTTTGTCTGCTAATACGTTCGATTTTCCCGGAATATGCATTGCAATAAGAAAGCAGTCAGAAGACATCGCCCATTGCCAAACCCTGAGTGCTTCTTGACACGGGGGTAAGATCTGGTTCACCCTTGTTTGCTGATCTAACAAACCACTGACATGTTGTCTATTTAAATCGTAACTGTTCCTGAAGGGAGAGCATTCTAAAAAGCATACAACGTTAAAAGCACTGCTCTCGACTCTAGGGCATTGATATACACATTGGCCTCTTCAGGGTACCAAGTCCTCTGGACTGTCTTTCCAAGGTAATGCTCCCCACCCCAGCTGGGAAGGATTCATGGTCACAAAAGCCTTTGACTGAGATGGGACAAAATAAACGTCCTCGTAGAACCAATTCTGACTGAACCCACCACAGTAAATCCCTTTTGCATAGATTGGTGATTCGTATCAGACCAGATAAAGGAAGAAGTATTGACCACTGTGAGGGCACCATCCACTGAAGAATTCTCATACGATATCTAGCTAAGGGTAGTAATGTTATTGCTGCCGCCAATCAATCTCAAGGCCTGAAGGACCAAGCAGGCTACAATTCTGGTACTGCATCTTTCTCACTTGCGATCTTATTGTTTGAACTCTGGAGAGGGGAAGTGAAGATATAGTTGATTTTGTACTGAGCAGTGCTCATATGAACTCCAGACTCTGACTTGGCTTTAGATGAGATTTTTTGTAGTTTATGGTGATTCCTACTACAGCACACATCTGGATCACTTTTTGTCTTGCTATGATGAGCTAATGCCTGATTGGGGAGGAAATGAGCCAGTCATCTAGGTATAGAAACACTGGGAATCCTTGCAGTCTCAAGTGAGCTGCTACTACTGCCATGCATTTGGTGAACACCCTGGGGGCTGTGGTGAGACCAAAGGACAGAACCCTGAACTGATAGTGACTGGCTCCCAGCCAGAAGTGTAAAAATCTTCTGAATCACCTGTTCATCTTTATGACAGTATGCATCCTGAAGATCTACTAAGCACATCCAAATGTCCTTTTCCAAAAAAGGAAGAATGGACTGAACTGTGACCATCTGGAACTTGGTCTTTCAAAAGGATTTGTTTAAGATGCTGAGATCTAGAACTGGTCTCCAGTCCCCTGTTTTCTTTCACACTAAAGAATCTTGAACAAATTCTGGATTCTATCTGGTCTGGGGGTACCTATTGAGTGACTTTTCTAGCAGCTTCTGAATCGGGATTGCAACTTCTTCCCTCTAACTGGGTGGAACATTGGGGAACTTTCTTGAATGGGGAGGATCAAGGGAAAATTGTAGTATATAACCTCTGGAAATGATTTTTCTACATCCAAGTATCTGTTACTTCTACCCAGGTTCTCTGGTGCAGGGACAAACGACCCTAACTGCCTCCAGAGGGGAACAATCGGGTCTCCTTTCAGGAAGGCTGAAAAGGTTTACCAAAGAATGAATCCCTGGACCCTTGTTCCTGCGGGTCACCTCTGCTGCGAGGGCAGTGTCTTCCATTTGAGTACCCCCCCCCCCCGGCCCCTGAGGGAACTTCCTCAATTTATGTCCTGGAAAGATCTTAGGGATTTCCAGAATCACATTTTCTCACCACCCCGATGATTCCTTGAAAAGTATATCCGGGGGGGGGGGGTGGAAAAACATACACCCACTGCAGAAGGGGTCTTTCCATTCTTCTCACCTGGACAATGACTCTCTTACCTTGGGGCCACATGCCGGCAAAGGGAGCACTGACTAAGACTTAAAGGGCTCCACAAAATCACATAAGCACATCCAGGATGGTCTCGTAATGGTAACACCTGAACCTGCTGCCCTTGAGGTTCCTTCTGCTACATTAGAAATGAGCCTCATGGAGAAGTTGGATATCGATTGTAGGCTAGCCAACTGAGAGGTGACAGATGCTTTCACCTCTTCAGAAATGGATTCTGAAAGGGTGTCTGATAGCTCAAGATCTCTCTGTAGATTTGTGAAATGTGCCAAATAGTTCAGGGAACTTAAGGTGAAGGTTGCTGAAGCACAGACATGCTTCCCAAATCTGTTCATTGCCTGAGACCCTTTGTTGGGTAGATGAACACAAACTTTCTTCCATGAGTTCCTTCTTAGTGGTCGCTGCAAAGATTATGGCATCAACAGGCACACCCTTGGACCAAAACTATTTATCCTCTGGAGCTGTCAGTTTTATTGGGCTTCCTAGGAAATGGCTCACTGGTGTCTGGATCCTTCTATGCCTGCCATGAGACCATGTTAATAAGCTCATTGGTAGGAGGGGTAACCCAGGAGGTAGATGGGCAGGTACCAAACGCTTCCAGGAATGCAGATTCTTCTGAAGAATTGCTGGACTTCCAGCCACTTCTCTGCTTCAGGATTTCTAGGATGTCTCCAAATGAGACATCATCAGGAGGTGACCATGGAGACCCTTTGTCTTCATCAAAATCTGTACCTTCGTTGACAGATTTGGGGGAATTTAAACAATTCCTCTTACATGTTTTCTTCTTAGGAGCCACAGTGGGGAATTCTGGGGAGGTGTCAAGAGAAGTGATGATACCCTGATGGGAAACCTGTGGTTTTGGTGCCGACTGTCCTTGTGGAGAGGATAGCCAAGTCTGTAGACACAGAGATGGGACAGATGTACACAGAGGATCCAATGGGGTATGCACCATCTGAGTTGTGCGTGTGGAAAGGGCTCTCTCCATGACCGCAAAGGCAGACCGCACTGGGAAGGGATAAGTTTCCGGATATGAGCAGGACATCTCTGATCAACAATCCCACCCTGCCTTAAGAATAATCCACCCAAAGCTGAAGTCAGAGCCAAACTGACCATTCCAAAGGCTCCGAGGTGTAGAGATGGCTTTGAAAACCTTGCAGTCGGATTTAGCACCTCAGCCCCGACAAGGTAGAATCTGCTGAGAGACCTCTCCTGATCAGAGTGGACTGAAGAGCTCAGAGCAAGCCTCTGACAAGAGAATAAAGGTATCCTCGGATCCGAAGCAGATGGCCCTGGGAGACTCGGATCTAAGGGCTCCAAGACCTTGAAGAGAGTCAGAGGAGGAACTGATAGAGGAGTAGTGGATGCATGCATCTCCTGACCCCATGGGTAGCAGCTGAATGGGTAACTGGCTATCTCGATATCGAAAGGATCCTTTCCCTCTAACCTCTCCACATCATCTTCTGTAAGGCTTCTGAAACAGCAAGTGGATCATCCTGAAGGAGACTTAGTTCTCTCTAAAAAAAGAGACAGGAAATTGGATGGCACTGGGTCCACTGAGGGTGAGTATCTAGTTCTGGGTGAAATTTCCACATCCATAATTCTTTAAGTCAGATCCAAAGGGGCCTGATCCAATATACCTTTACATTTAGCAGTGTTTGGATCCGAACAGGCAGTCTGATCCAAAGACTGATTCTTACCTATGCTTCTGATCCAGAGTTTTTGATCTCTTCTTTTCCGGATCCGAGGGATCAGAGGAATCTAGACAAGATCTCTTTAGCTACTTCTCCGCGGCCTTAGAAGAGGTTGTTGAGGTGGTTAGAGATGTTTGAAACATTTTATTGGCTTTTTTGAACAGCTCCAGATAGGGCCTCGTTAAATGAGAGTGGAAGTAATCCCTTTAAAATAAGCTTGTCCTTCCATTCAACCAGGGCCACTGGGTTGAAAGCATGACAGATAAAACAGCTTTCTTGAAACAGATAAAACAGCTTTCTTGAAGGTGGAGGGACCCCAAGACAATAGACGCACAGTGTATGAGAGTCCGAAAGAGAGATTTTTGACCGCATTTACTACATTTTTTAAAGCCTGCTGGGCTTTTCTCCTATTCTAATAACCTAAAAAAACAAACGGATGTTAAAAACACCACACTAAGGTCAAGCAAAGACCAACAACACAGAAACTATTACTTGTAATCAAAAGTAAGCATGAAAAAAAATGTAAAGTTATATATGTTATTTATTTTTTTTTTTTACGGAAAGAGAGGGGGAAAGGAAAACTACCTACAAAGGTAGTTAAGAGCTACAAGTCGTAGAAGACAGAAAAGGGTAAAAGGAAGAAAGAAATTACTAATGATACTAATTTGTAAAGTACACTAGTACATAAGAGAAAAAAGAACTAGGAAAAGGTCAAAAGAAAAGAATTAAATAAAAAAACACTTATCTAAACCTTAAAGTTCAACAGTCTATAATCACAGTCTGTAACTGTGAGGCGGCAAATGAGATCTGAGATAATTGGGGTTGGTGCATCCTTAGGAGAAGCTCAAGAGCTGTAAGTTACCACAAGTTTTTGCAACGGCTGAGTTGGAGCTGACGGACTGGATCCAAACCCATCAGCTGACGAAGAATGAAAATGGACAACACAGATGGAATGTATGGAAAATACATAACTTTTTTCTGTATGCTTTCCTACCCTTCTGCTGCTAAGAATCCTGTACAAAATCAAGCTGGGCTCTTCTAAAAATTTTTGATGGTAGCTCCCTTTTGGCCCAGACAGCTCTGATTCCACCTTTTTCATCATCCATTTCATCACATGACCAAGCTGGGCTGGCCCCAGCAAATGAAGATTTAGTTCGCCACTGTTGTATTCAAGGAGCACTTGTGAAGCAAAAGAATGCACCTGCTCAGTTTGTCTGCTAGTACACTGGAAGTCCCAGGAATGTGTGATGCCTTCAGAAAGGGATGGGAGGACATTGCCCAAAAACTGTGGGAGGCTGGCATAACGGCTGCCTTACAAACACAAGGTACAGGGTTTGATTCTCACATGGGGTAATTGGCTAGGCCTAAAATGGTCCACAAGGGCAGTTAGCCTAGTACTAATCTATGAACCTATGAATACCAAACCCTCATGGCCTCTCAGCACAATGGGTATGACCTGGTTAGCTTGTTTGTTAAATGTACCAGACCACAGACACGTCTGTCTGAATTGCAATCACACCCACTGGAACACTGTCTTGAAATTTCTGCAGCACCAAAAACTACTCTCATTTCCAAAACAATGATGTGGAGATTGGTCTTTAAGGGTACACATGTACCTTTAACTGTTTTTTTTCGTAACCCCCCCCCCCCACCGGAAGTGTCAGTGGTAACTAATACCATAGGGGAGAGTGGAGAAAACAGATGAACTACTACGAATACTGACAACATGATCCACCATTTTATGTGGGTTCATGCATAGTGAGGTTAACTTGATTAGAATGTTGAGGGGGTGAGAACATTGAGACCACTAGACTGAGAAGAGTTCACTGCAGAACCCAAATATAAAATTTGGACTTGGGAACAAGAATGATGGTTGAGGCTATTAGCCCTAGACATTTTTAGATTTAAGCATGCTGGGGGGACTGACTGGTTAATACTTGGCTGATTAAATGAACCCTGCTCAGAGGTATGGTGGCCATCTTAGTTATTGTCTTTAGGTGCCGAACGATAAATTCAAAATTCTGAGTCAGGCGCAAACTACTCTTCTGTCTTTTCATCGTAATCCCTAAAAGGTGAAGTAGTTGGAGTAAAAGGTCCCACTGGAAAATTTGCAGAGCCTTGGTCAAAGCAGTGAGAAGCCAATCATCTAAGCAAGGGAGCCCCTGAAGTCTGAGGTAGGCTCTTACTGCTGCCATGCATTTGACAAATAACACGGGGGCTGTGGTGAGTCCAAAAGGCAGAGCTCTGAATTAAAAATGATTGGCTTCCAGTCAGAAAACGAGAAATCTCCTGGAGCATCTGTGTATCTTTATGTGGTAATAGGCATCCAGGAGTTTGATGAAGCACATCCAGTCATCCTTTGCGTGTAGAGGCAAAAATGGACTGAACCATCACCATCCAGAATTTTGGTCTGTTTCGAATACTGTTTTAAATGACTTTTGTGCAATGTTGGCCTTGGGTCACTTGTCTTTTCCGATGCTATGAAGAATCTGATCTGGTTTGCTGGAACCTTCTGGATGACTCTATTCCATCACCTTGGTTACGTCTGATGATGTGGATTCCAACTGACTGGGTGGCACTAAAGAAATTCTCAATTTTGACTGAGGCATTGTTTGAAATGGTATTGAATATCCACTGATTATTATATTATATTTTTTATATATATATATATATATATATATATATATATATATATATATATATATATATATATATACATAGTAAGCTTTATAGGTGATGTAAACAAGATTGGATAGGCTTACATGTATATATATATTTTTTGTTCATAGGACAGTTGGTTCATTATTCAACTATATATTTCATTAGGGGTTTATATGTTTTCAACATTGATTTTTGCCTACATTCAATATATTTATTGTTGTTTTTAACAGTTTTTTAAATTGGTTTTAACTGTATGTACTGAAATAGGTGTTTTATATATCTTAAGTATTTATTTATTTGATTAATTATAAATTATATTGATGGTTGTTCAAATGTTCACTATTTATTCATCTATTAATATATATGTATTACAGTTTGTGAATTGTGGTTCCCATGTCATTTTTTATTATGTATACACAGCAGTTAGTAAATTATCTAGGAATAATTGAATTTTATAATATCAATTAAGTAATTAAGCAATTATTGTATTAGATAGTGTATATATATTGTAGTTTAGGTGCAGACCTGTAGATTCTGAAGAAGTCTCACGATATGAGATGAAAGCGTGCTCAATCTTAATTCATCGTTACACTGTTTCTGTGTTCTGTGTTGGTGTGGAGATTAAAGTGTTTGTAAATTACGTGGCCAGTTCGTTTTTTGGCATAGAGGAGGACAGCCTTTATTGAAACCTACAGCTTGACTTCTGTTCTTTTTTGAATTATTCGTACAGGGTGCGAGTACCCAGGTGCTGTGTGTGGTTACTAGTGGTTTAGCTGTTGGGTTCGAGGAGTCCCTGAATATGAGCGAGCAATCACTCTTGAGCGAATTGGTCAGATTGATTAAAAACCATTCACAGAACCAGAATTAGAACAATGCCTGCAACAACTCTAATGTTTCCAACCCATCCTTGGGTTTGGACTGTAACACTTCTATTCCTTGTGCTCAGCGTAGTCCTGGCAACGCTGTAAAGGAAGTGACGACAACTAGGCAGAAGGAAGGCGGAAGTTCTAGTCATCGGAACCCTAGTGGGGAAGAGCGACAACGTGGCGATATGGGCAGTGGAAATACAGCGAGTTCGACTGATTGTGGTCGTAGGAAACAACAGGAATACCATGTACCTAGCGAAAGGGGGTTTGAAACGTACAAGAACATTGACTTTGACACATGGCTGAATAAATCGTTTTCCATGAATCAAGCAGAAGCGGAAAGGAGGCTACCAAACAACACTGGATTTAAGGACAAATGCAGACTGTTTCAAGTCCAACTTAATAGGTACAAAAACTTTAGCTTGGATAATTTTTATTTAACAAAATGTATTGAGCAGAATATTGTGCCTAAGGGCTTGAGGCTTAACAAATTTCCTAATAACACATTTAATGACATGGATTTTTTAAAAATTATTTCAAATATACTTAATGAATGTGGGCTTGCTATTTTAAAAGCTATGATTGAGAACAATGATAAAAAAATGGAAATATGTAAGAAAGAAATGGACATTTTGAAAGTAGAGATTATGAATGATTTATTGTTCACAGTGACTGAATATAGAAATATTTACTATAGGACACTTCAGGAGGTGGACAATATTATTTTGAAAAATTATAAAAGGAAAATGGAGAAATTAGAGCGGGATATAGGGGAACATGAAAAGGGTAAAGCTTATTCTATTTATAAAAGATATAATAATATAGGGAAACATTATTATCAAAATGACAACAGAACTAATGGTATAGAAACGTATAACATGGCAGAGCAAAGGAAAGACCAATATATAGATTATCAGATAGATGTTAATGATATTGATGGAACCAATGTATTTGAAGACCCTTTAGAAGTAATACAAGAGGTGAGGAGGTCAGAAAGGATCAGGAATCGGAATGGACAACAATCATATGCAGAAGTGACGGGGAATTATGTGGGAAGACACAAGGGGAGAGAATGGGACAGGAGATGAATGTTAGACCTTATACGTCTACCCCACGGAAAAGTGTTACTTTACAACTACCACATGTATTACCCCTAGCAACTGCAAGAATAAGTGGTTTAGATGGTGAGCTTAGGTCGATGGAAGAACTAGGACAAGAATTTACTAATGATGTAATACAAAATAATGCCATTATACATAGTAGTAATAACTTTAATATATTTAATTACACAGACTTGGAAATTACTAATGAACATTTTAAACTTTTTACAAAGGGGTTTACCTTTGTTCCAGTAAGAGTACCTAGGATAGAAGAGTTAGTATTAGACATTAAATTATTTACTAGGAAGTTGAACCTAGCAGTTATATACCAAGACCATTTGATATATGAAAACAATGTATTAAAGAAAAATAGCACATATAACCCTCCTTTACAGCAGGATATACATAATTTTGAGGTGTGTACAATTAAAATGATTAGAGATGGATATAAGAAGAGACGAAAAATAGTAACTAATCTTTCCGAAGGAGAAAAGACTGTGGTAGAGAAACTTTCTAATAATAAGAATATTCGGGTTATGAAACCTGATAAGGGGGGGGGGGGGTGGTACTTATGGACAGTTGGGATTATACTGAGAGAATGCTTAAAATTCTTGACAATGATAATAGGTATCGTATAATTTCAATAAATGAATTGAATATTTTGTACAGAAAAATAGATCTTATACTGGAGGATAATTTGTTACAGGGACTAATAGATGGGGAATTATATAATTTTCTTAGAGTCCCGAAGCCAGTTATACCTGAAATATTCGGTATTCCTAAAGTACACAAGGGTACAACAGACCCCCCAATGAGACCAATTGTTACATCTAGGGGTTCAAAAACCCAACCTCTTGGTATATATGTTGACACCAAATTAAAAGGATTTTACAAGAATTATACACATATACTGATAGACTCCTGGGATTTTTTGAAGAAATTCAATACAATACCATTCCAAGAAGATTATATATTTATAACAATAGATGTAAAAGACTTATTTTCAGTGATTCCACATAAGGAGGGGTTGGTTTGGTTTGAGAAAATGATTGCTGAGTTCAACATGCTGAACCCGGAAGAATTTAGGCTAGTTCTTGAAAATATGGAATTAGTGTTAAAATATAACTTTATCTACTTTCAAGGAGATATCTATCATCAATTGGATGGAGTTGCCATGGGTTCAGCATGCGCACCTATTTATGCAAATATTACTATGTTATTTTGGGAGAACTCATATATTTTTGGGTCTAAATTCCAACAATATATAATTAGGTACTTTCGATTCCTGGATGATATTATTATTATATGGAATGGAGGAAAAGAATTAATTGAACAGTTTATGGAATATATTACTGGTACCACCTGGTTCTTGGAATTTACATATGAGTATAATAAGAATGAAATACATTATTTGGATGTAACCATCACTAAAGACTATAAGAAAGGTGGATATAAATCCCAAGTATTTAGAAAGAAATGTTTTTCAAATTCATATCTACATTACCAAAGTGACCATCCCCATTATACAAAAAGAAATATAGTTAAAAAGCAAATGATAAGAGCTTCTAGAATGACCACTGAGTACTGTGATTTTACAGATGAATTGGAGCTTATTAAGGAGATGTTTAAAGAAAGAGGATATCCTTTAAATATGTTGGAAAAAATTAAAACAGAAACAATAAAGAAACGTATTAGTAGATTTAAACCATTACTGGCAATTGGACAGAATGACCAGGGTTCATCATACCTCACCACTTATATTGACACAAGCATGAAAAAAGAGTATGACCTTAGTAAGGATCATAGTAAAGGACCAAATAAACAGAACAATATATTAGGTAAAGAAATTCCTCGATTAATTTTAACCTACTATTCGGATATAGGGTGGTTAAAGAAGGGCATTAATGGGATTTGGAATATGTTTAAAATGATGCCTATGAGAATAAACATATTCCAGTGCCAGTTAAAATACACATTTAGAAGAAATAGAAATTTGAAGAATATTTTTGAGAAAAAGAAGGAACAAGAAAAAGGAGGGGCATCATTAAAGGTGGGCACATATAAATGTGGGAGGTGTGCACAATGCCCATTTATTGCCTGTAGAAAGGATATTAATATTCCTAGTATTAACTTTACAATCATAGGTCACACTTACACTAGTTGTTATACAAAGGGAGTGGTCTATTTAGCTTATTGTCAATCATGTTGGGGGTACTATATAGGTAAGACAGAAAGAAATTTGAAAACACGTATATACGAACATATTAGAGATATTAGTAAAAAGAATGAGAACAATGCACTGTATAGGCATTCAATTATATGTCAGAACATGGATATAAAATTTTGGGTATTGGAGGTAGTAAAACAAAAGGAAAGGAGAGGGGATTGGGAAACCCTTTTGGAATACAGAGAGATGATATGGCAGATGAGATTAGATTCTTGTGTATATCTAGGTATGAACGATCATATTTTGATAAAACCAGCCTTAAAAATGATAGCATCTAATTATGGTAGGAAACAGAAATGATCCATTATTACAGTTCTCTGGATATTTAGGTCGCAGTTTCACCATTACCATACAGCCATAGCCTGAGGAGAAAGAGTAAAGTACAGTGGAGTATATTTTAATTTTAATTTTAATATTACGGTTAATACACCTTTTAACCACTTAATATTAGTAATTCCTTTTCTTAAATGATTTTTGAGATTACATGTTTGTTATGGAATATACAATTATTAATTATGTATTTAATTTTATATATTTATATACAATTACATAATTATTAGTTTTTCATATACATATATACGGAGAAACATAACACCAGTAAGTGGTTTTATAACAATAGTCATTATATTTATTTATATATATATATATATATATATATATATATATATATACACATATACATAGTAAGCTTTATAGGTGATGTAAACAAGATTGGATAGGCTTACATGTATATATATATTTTTTGTTCATAGGACAGTTGGTTCATTATTCAACTATATATTTCATTAGGGGTTTATATGTTTTCAACATTGATTTTTGCCCACATTCAATATATTTATTGTTGTTTTTAACACAGTTTTTTTAAATTGGTTTTAACTGTATGTACTGAAATAGGCGTTTTATATATCTTAAGTATTTATTTATTTGATTAATTATAAATTATATTGATGGTTGTTCAAATGTTCACTATTTATTCATCTATTAATATATATGTATTACAGTTTGTGAATTGTGGTTCCCATGTCATTTTTTTTATTATGTATACACAGCAGTTAGTAAATTATCTAGGAATAATTGAATTTTATAATATCAATTAAGTAATTAAGCAATTATTGTATTAGATAGTGTATATATATTGTAGTTTAGGTGCAGACCTGTAGATTCTGAAGAAGTCTCACGATATGAGACGAAAGCGCGCTCAATCTTAATTCATCGTTACACTGTTTCTGTGTTCTGTGTTGGTGTGGAGATTAAAGTGTTTGGTGTTTGTAAATTACGTGGCCAGTTCATTTTTTGGCATAGAGGAGGACAGCCTTTATTGAAACCTACAGCTTGACTTTTGTATTTTTTTTAATTATCCACTGATTATCCTCAACACCCAAAAATCCGAAATGATGACCCGCCAGTTTTGAGGGTGTATGGAAGGGTGCCCCTAACCGCCTCCAGAGTGGTGCAGTCCGGCACCCTTCAGGAGCACTGGAAGGACTTCTTGGAAAAGGATACATGAAATCCTTGGATTTGTGGTCTTCCACTGCCTCATTGGCAATGTCCAATAAATTTACCTCCTCCTCTGCTACAGGAAGATCTAGCCAAAGCAATATCCTGGGTAGGACCTTGCGATTCTCTGATCCAAATTTTCTTCACTCTTCACTGATTCCTGGAGCAGGTTCTCTGACAAGAGGGGAAACAAATTCTAATGCAGAAAGTGTTTTGCTGTCTTGTTCACTTTTTGTCAGTGCGTCCTTAACTTTCAGGCTAAACAATGTAGTGCCATCAAAAGAAGCATCGATTAAGGATGTTTTAAAGGCATCTGAAAATTCACACACTCACATCCAGGTATGGTAGAGTAACGCTACACTGGTAGCTGCTACTCTGGCTGTCCCATCAGCTGCATTTGAAAGCAGATGTATGGAAATATTCGAAACAGAAGGTAACGTATAAAGTTAGGATTCCATTGTTTTACCTAAAAGAGAAAGTACAGTTGCATACACTTATCAAAAATGTAGATGTTTTGAGTGTATTCACTGTTGCAGTCATTACATTTGGGTAATCTGCTGGCAGGTTGCCCACAGTCGGCCTGAATAACAAAGTCTTGGGTCCTGCATCGGTTGTTGTCTTCTCTTCCATGACGTCAGGTTGTCAGGGGTATAAAACATGCAGCCGACGCCATTTTATTCAGTTTTTCTTGCCCCAGATGTCAAGTGCCCCCCAAATGGGGAGAAAATTATACATATATATATATATATATATATATATATATATATATATATACACACACACACACACACACATACATATATATATATATATATATATATACATACATACGCATATATAAATAAACAGTAATATATATGTAAATGCACTTTTAGCAACATAAACTTTACCTTCATCTAAAAGCAAATACACCACAAAGGCTTTAGAATATAGTGAAGGAAAGAGAAATTATAGAAAAGGGGGATGGCGGGTGAGTAACCCGGACTGCAACAATGAATACACTCGAACATCTACATTTATGGTAAGTGTACACAACTGTACTATGTTCTTAGTGTTTCACTGTTGCAGTCATTACATTTGGGTAGAATCCCAAAGCTATGGATGAGAGGATGGAACTAAATAGCATTAGGAGCGGCTATAAGGTCCTGCTGACTGCAGTGGCAAAGCCTGCCCTGGATTTGGAGAAGAGAGGCAAATGATAATGCTTTGTGAAAATATGAACAGAGCTCCAAGTAGCAGCTTCTAGAATGTCTTTGGTTGAAACTCCTCTGAGAAAGGCTACTGAGGTAGAGGCAGCCCTGGTGGAATGTGACCTGATTCTCTTAGGCATAGGTTTACCATGGTGTAAGTAGTAGAAATGAATGCAGTGGCTTAAACACTTAGAAATAGTCTGCTTTGACATAGCCTTCCCCTCTGATCCTGAAGCAAATGCCACTAGTAGTTGCTCAGACTTTCTTAGAGATTTGTTCCTGTTTAAGTAGAATCTTAGTTGTCTGTGTACGTCCAATGAATGCAGAATCCGCTCACCCTTGTACTGCGGATTTGGGTAAAATGTTGGTAGGTGAATAGTTTGGTTAAGAGCCGCACTGGATACCACCTTAGGCATAAAGGAAGGATTGGTCCTGAGGGACACCCTGTCCGGGTAAAATGTAATAAAAGGCTCCACAGCCATGAGAGCCTGTAGTTCTGAAACCCTTCTTGCTGAAGTGATTGCCAAAAGGAAAGCTGTTTTCCAAGATAAAAATTTTATATCTGCAGTAGCTGCTGGTTCAAAAGGAGGCAGGGTGGTTTTTCCAGCAAAAAATTGAGGTCCCATGCAGGAGTTTGTGATCTTCTGGGAGGCCTTAAATTTTTGGCCCCTCTAAGATGCTGTTTTAGCAGAGGATGAGAAAAGATGGGAGGCTCCGTGTTGTAATCAGCCGAGATGGCAGAGGCATGGATTTTTATTGAAGACAAAGATTGGCCCTTGTCAAGCATCTCAGTTAAGTATTGTAAAATCTGAGGGATATTTGGTTTTGCTGTGTCTGTTCCTTGTGCTTGGTTCCAAGCACAGAATGTCTTCCATTTATCAGCATAAGATTTTCTAGAACTAGGCCTTCTGGCTTCCAAAATGACATCCGTAACAGATTTACTGAGAGGTGTTGTTTGAATAATTAAATGATCAGACATGCTGCAAGGTTCAGAGTTTGGAGCCTAGTGTGCAGAATTTGATTGTTCTGCTGAGACAGTAGATGAGGTATTTGAGGCAAGTACCATGGAGGGAGTTGAGACATATTCCTTAGAATTGGGTACCAGTGCTGGCAAGACCAGTCCGGAGCAATTAGGATAATTTTTGTTTTTTCCTGACTGACCTTTAGTAAGACATTGGAGAGAAGAGGCAGAGGGGGAAAGGCATAGACCGATAGATTTTTCCAACTGAAGGATAGGGCATCCACTTTCCATGCTTGTCTGTGATAAGGCCTTGTGCAGAATTTGTCCAGTTGATAATTTTGGGGAGAGGCAAATAGATCTATGTCTGGGCTCCCCCATTTCTGTGTTACCATGCTGAAGATTTGTGAATCCAGTTTCCACTTGTGCAGGGTCCATAAGATTTCTGCTTAGGAAGTCTGCCAGAGTATTTTGTTTTTCTGGCAGTAATTGAGCTTGAAGATGTACACTAAGTCAAGGCTGTGTTCCACAATGCCATGGCTAGTCTGCAAAGGGTGTAGGAATGTGTACTCACCTGCATGTTTATGTACCACATAACAGTGGTGTTGTCCGTCTTAAACAGTAGTTGTCCTGGATGAAGTAAGTCCTTGAAGGCTGTCAGAGCATTCTGAACAGCTAGCATCTCTTTCTGGTTGATATGCTGATGCATTTGTTTTGGGCTCAATATGCCCTGAACGCATCTCCCCGCCAGGTGGGCTCCCCAAGCATAGTCTGATGCGTCTGTAGTTAGGGTTTGGGTGGCAGGGGGTACAGTGAATGACAGTCCCTTGTTTTGGTGACATGTTTCTGCCCACCAAAGAAAATCCTGTTGTAGGCAGGGAATGAGAGGTATCATTGTTTCCAGACTGTGACAATGTTGACTCCATAAACATTGTAGGTACCACTGAAGTTTCCTCACATGCAGTCTTGCATATGGAATTAGTAGAATGCAAGATGCCATGAACCCCCAAAGCCTGCAGAATTTGTCTTGCAGATAACTGGGTTTTTGTTGCCATCTGTTTGAAGTACGTTGTCAGTTGCCTTTGTTTGGCGTAAGGTAAGCCATCTGGGTAGTTGTATTCAAGCTTGCACCCAGGAATGTAATTTGAGGGGGTACCAGTTGTGATTTATTTTCATTTATTGTGTACCTTAGGCATGTTATAAGCCTTTTTACAAATGCCAGATGTTGAAGAAGAATGTCCTTATTCTCTGCTTGAATGAGACAGTCGTCCAGGTAAGGATAAATTTCTATGCTTCTTTGTCTGCAAACTGCAATTACTGGTGCTAGGCACTTTGTAAAGACCCTGGGCGCAGTAGATAAGCCAAAGGGCAGTGCAGAGAACTGGTAATGCAAAAAAACCTGCCCTGAAGCAGAGGTATCTTCTGTATGATTCCCTTATTGGGATATGCAGGTATGCCTGTTTTAAGTCTAGAGTCACTAACCAAGAGTTTCTGTCCAGCATAGGCAGTAGCTGTTGTAAAGTCAGCATTTTGAATTTTGGAATGTCCAGGAACGTGTTCAAAATCGATAAGTCCAGTATTGGATGTCAGGCATCGTCTTTTCTGGGTACCAGGAACAGTCTTTAATAAAAACTTTGTCCTTTTTCCTGTTCTGGTACTGGTTGAATAGCCCCCATATCCATGAGGGACGTAACTTGTTTCTGAGCCTCTGCCCATTGATTTTGTGGCAGCTCTGGCCAACCGTTTGGAATTGGCAAAGTATGGACATTAAATCTGTACCCCTGGGATGCTATGTTTAATACCCACTTGTCCTGGGTAATTAACTTCCAATTTTGAGCATGAAGTGCTAATTTTCCCCCCAAGGGGGCTGCCAAAGTATAAGTGCTTGGTGGAGGTAGAGGCAAGTCATTGAGACTGCTTACTGTAGGGTTGTGCTTTGTTTCCCCCAGATTCGGAGGTGGAGGCACCCCATTGCTTTGACCTGTAAGAACCCTGTGACTGGTATCTAGAGCCTTTTGAGCGCCTGGATTTGCCTTGAGAGGCTCTGTTGGACACAGGAAAGGACCAATTTTAGTAGGCCAGTGCCTACTGAACCTGAGTGGCTGCACTTGTAAGAAATCTTTTACAGTTTGCATAGATTTAGCTTTGTCTTCCATTTTCTTTAAAACCTCTTCTGCCTTATTACCAGAGTATCATGTTGTAAAGGGGCATCCAACAATTTAGCTTTAACATGATCAGGCAGATTTTGCTCCTTGAGCCAGGCATGCCTTCTAATCACAGATCCAGTAACTGCGGTCCTGCAAGAGGCCTCCAAGGAATCAAAACCACATTGCAAAGTATGCTTTCCAACCTGTTCTGCTGCATGCAATAATTCATGTAATTCTTTATTTTCCACACAATCAGAAATCAACATCATTTTCTGTTTCAATAAGCCCATAACATGCTGTTGATATTTAAGCATATGAAACTGGAAGTTTAAGGCCCTAATTGCCATGGTTGCAGACGTATAAACCTTCTTTCCCCATCTATCCAGTGCCCTGGAATCTCTATTAGAGGGGGGTACGATTTTTGGCTGTAGAGGCCTTTACACCTTTGGGACCCTGTGACACAGTCTCAGGATTAGCAGCAGGATTTTTGAATAGAAATTTGTGGGAGTCAGGAACCCTGTAATATCTGTCTGGCTTACTAGGAGCCGGAGGTAGGGAATCAGGAGCCATGCTTGATTCCGAAAACACATCAACAATGTCTAATACAGGAGGTATTGCCAAAGGCCTATGCTGAGGAAGAAGAAGGAAATCCCTAACCCTCTTTTTTGATTCAGAGAAATCCTGACTCTCCCAATGAAATGTTCCCTTAAAGTATGCAAGGTTTCTCCAAAAGAATAATCCTCAGGAGGAGATGCAGATGGGATTGATTCTTCTGCATCTGAATCCTCATAGAGTGGAATAGAAAATTCCTGATCAGAAGAGGAATCAGAAGAAATGGAAACCTGATCTGAAGATTCATAATCAATGTCTTGCCAAGGCCTCTTAGCGGGGGGGGGGGGGGCATTTGGGAACACCTGATCAAGGTAATTAAATCCTCAGCCATTTTGATCATCTGTTTTTTAGGCATAGGGGCCAGAGCACGTGGCTCATGCGTCAGTTTTTTAGACTTGGAAGATGTTTTCGATCTTGTTTTTGAAGCTGTCGTCGGTTTTATATAAAAATGTTGAGGCCTGAAAACACCCTCAGAAGCCGGTGCCTGCTCAGCGGCTCCGGACCCATCCAAGGGAAAGACATCCGCGGGTTCAATACTCTGAGAATCTCGCGGCATACCGGACTCCGCATGGGTCTCGGTAGAGGCCTGGGACTCAAAAGTAGCAGGTATCAGGGGCTGCGGAAGCACCTCACTAAGTACCGGGGAACCGGCGACTGGCTTAGGAGAAGCTTCGTCGGTTTTGGACCTCGACGGTCTGTCTCTGTCTTTTTCTTTGCGTTTTTTTGTGAACTCCGGTAGTCAGATTGCTAATCGACGACATTTCAGGGTAATTAAATCTGGATCCAAAATATTTTGAAGCAAAAATATACAGACGCTTAATAGCGCGTTGGTTAAATCTAGCACAAAACCGACAGCAAGGCACATTATGATCTGGGCCTAGGCAAGGAATACAGTACAAATGAAAATCCTTATGAGGTATTTTCTTCCCACAAGTAACGCAATTATTAACTTTTACTGACATCGGTAAGGAGCAAGAAAAAGTTTCCTCAACAGGGTACTTAGCTTTAGTTGAAGACTTCAGTTCTGAAACTTGAAAGCGAAAATTTCAGGAGTCTGTCGACCAGCACTTGCGAACTGCTTCTGCTTCAGGCACCGTGCGGCAAGAAAGACTGAATAAAATGGCGACGGCTGCATGTTTTATACCCCTGACGACCTGACGTCATGGAAGAGGAGAGAGCAACCGACGCAGGACCCAAGACTGTTATTCAGGCCGACTGAGGGCAACCTGCCAGCAGATTACCCAAATGTAATAACTGCAACAGTGAAACACGAAGAATATCTGATAATCACTCTGGTCAGTTCTCTTCGCAAACAAATATGGGCCCATGTAGTTCAGTGCTCGCAGGAATAGGTTTGCTGAAGCAGACGTCCATTTTCCAAATATGTCCAAAGCTCAGGACTCCATGGTGAGGGAGGATGGACAGATGAACTCCCCTCAGAGTTCCTTCTTTGTGCCTGCTCCTATGACTATAACATCCATGGGGTGACCATTACTCCCGTAAAATCAGTCTTTTGGCACCACCAGAATCCTATCCGATTTGTTTGGTATGAGCTCTGTTGTATCAGGCTCCTTCCAGGCTCACTGAGCCACTAGATCAATAAGGGCCTCAGGGGGATGGACCACCCATTATACAAAATTAAGTACAGTTGTGTACACTTACGATAAATGTAGATGTTAGAGTGTATTTACTGTTGCAGTCATCACATTTGGGTTATCCCTGCCAGGGTAGCCCTCGACCGGCCTGAATACCAGAGGCTTAGTATTTCTGCGTCAGCTGCTGTCGCTTCAGGATTGACGTTAGGTCGTCAAGTAGTATAAAGTAAGGCAGCAAACACCATTACATCAGTTTTTCTTGCCCTAACCTGTCAGGAGCCCCCAAGTAGGAGCCAGGTTCTGGAGGAAGAATCCCACCAGTAGAAAGTAAATACCAATATGTCCCTTAGAAAGGAAAGAGAAGAAAGGGGTATGGAGGGAGGGAAACCAGGACTGCAACAGTGAATACACTCTAACATCTACATTTATGGTAAGTGTACACAACTGTACTATGTTCTTCATGTTTTACTGTTGCAGTCATCACATTTGGGTTGATTCCCAAAACTGAGGAAAAGGGTGGAGGCAGTCAAAGAAAAGTACAGTTGTCTACACTTAACATAAATGTAGATGTTCGAGTGTATTCACTGTTGCAGTCATCACATTTGGGTTTATCCTGCCAGGGGTAGCCCTAAGTCGGCCCGAATACCAGAGGCTTAGTATTCCTGCATCAGTTGCTGTTGCTCCAGGACTGACGTCAGGTAGTCAGTGGTATAAAATAAGGCAGCAGACGCTATTACATCAGTTTTTTTTTTGCCCCGTCAGGAGCCCCCAATAGGGAGCTAGGTTAAGGTAGAGGAAGACCACCAGTAGAAAGTAAATACCAAAAATTCCTTGTAAGGAGAGAGAGAGAGACACACACAGACAAGGGATGGAGGGAGGGAAACCACAACTGTAACAGTGAATACACTCGAACATCTACATTTATGGTAAGTGTACATAACTGTACTATGTTCTTCGTGTTTCACTGTTGCAGTTATCATATTTGGGTTGATTCCCAAAGCTGAAAAGGGTGGAAGCAGTCAAAATGACTGGGGGCTGGCTAGGATGGCCTGCAAGACTACGGTGGCAAAGCCTGCCCTGGATTTGGAGAAGATAGGCACGTGGTAATGGTTGGTGAAGGTATGAACAGATGTCCACGTTGCAGCCTCCAGGATGTCCCTGGCGGAGAACCCTCTTCAAAAAAGCTGCTGAGATGGAAGTTGCTCTGGTGGAATGTGTCCTGACCTCCTTTGGGGGTGGTTTCCCTTGCTGTTTGTAGCAGAAATGGATGCAGTGTGCTATCCATTTGGAGATTGTTTGGATATGGCCTTGCCCTCTGTTTCTGCAGTGAAGCTGACTAGCAATTGATCAGATTTTTTTAAAAGATTTAGTCCAGTCCAGGTAGAATCTGAGCTGTCTGTGCACATCTAGAAAGTGCAGAATCCTTTCCCCCTTATTTTGTGGGTAAGGGAAAATGGTAGGCAAGTGAATGGATTGCTTGAGAGCCACACTGGACACCACTTTAGACATGAAGGATGGGTTAGTCCTGAGGGAAACCCTGTCAGCATGGAAAATGATGAAGGGATCTACAGCCATAAGTGCTTGTAGCTCTGATACTCTTCTAGCTGATGAGATGGCCAGAAGCAAGGCTATCTTCCAAGAGAGAATTTTTAACTCTGCTGAAGCTGCAGGTTCAAAGGGGGGGGGGGGGCAGGGTGAGCTTTTCCAACACAAAGTTAAGGTCCCAAGCTGGAGTAGAAGCTCTTTTAGATGGCTTTAAGTTGTTAGCCCCTCCTAGGAACTGTATGATGAGAAGGTGTGAGAAGATAGGTGGGTCTGTGCTGTAATGAGCAGAGATGGCTGAGAATTTTAATAGAAGAGAAGGATAGACCCCTGTGTAGTAGGTTTGCCAGGTAATCCAGGATAAGAGGTAGGGAGGGCTGTGCAGTTCCGGCTCCCTCAGCCTGGACCCAGGTGCAAAACCTTTTCCACTTGTCAGCACAGGATTTTCTAGTGCTGGGGTGTCTGGCCTCACGTATAACATCTAGAACTTGTTTCCTTAGGCTAGCAGCTTGAGGAGAGGTCAGGGAATAAGCCAGGCTGCCAGATTGAGGGTCTGCAATTGGGGATGCATGAATTCTCCATTCCTCTGGGTCAGGAGTATTGGGATCTGAGGTAGATGCCATGGCGGCAGGGGTGACAGGTTGTGCAGCAGTGGGTACCAGTGCTGGCGTGGCTAGTCTGGGGCAATCAGGATTGTCCTCGGTTTCCCCCCTTATTTTGAACAGTACCCTTGAAATAAGTGGTAGAGGGGGAAATGCATAGACCGAGGGGTTTACCCATTGGAAGGATAGAGCAGCCACTTTCCAGGCCTTGCTGTGAGGTTCCCTGCTGCAGAATTTGCTGAGTTGATGATTGAAGTGGGAGGCAAAGAGGTCCTCCTTCGGGGTGTCCCATTTCTGGGTTACAAGGGTGAAATTTCTGTGGTCTAGCTGCCACTCGTGTGGGTCTAGCAGGTTTTTGCTGAAGTTGTCTGCCAAAGAGTTTAGAGAGCCTGGCAGGAATTGTGCTTGCAAGCGTAGTTGCATGGCTGAGGCTGTGTGCCAAAGGGTCATGGAGAGCCGGCACAGAGAATAAGAGTGAGTCCCTCCCTGTTTGCTGACATATCACATCACTGTGGTGTCGTCTATTTTAATCAGTAATAGTCCCGGGGAGAGTAGGGGTCTGAAAGCTGACAGGGCGTGCTGAACAGCTAGCATCTCTTTTTGGTTGATGTGCACATGTATTTGATTTGGGCACCACTGGCGCTGAATGCGCATGCCGTCCAGGTGAGCACCCCACGCATAGTCTGATGCATCTGTGGTGAGGGTCTGGGCAGCATGTGGTTGTGAGAAGGGAAGTCCCTTGTTGTGGTTGCATGCTGCTGCCCACCAAAGAAAATCTTTCCTTAGACAAGGTATCACTGGTATCAGAGTTTCCAGGTCTTGTGAGTGCTGACACCAAAGGCTCTTTTAGTACTATTGTAGTTTCCTCATATGCAGTCTGGCATATGGAATGAGTAGAATGCAAGAGGCTATGAACCTTAGAGCTTGCAGGATTTTCCTTGCGGATAACTGGGTTCTGGTGGCTAGTTGAGAGAAGTAGCCTGTCAGGTAGCCAAGTTTTTCTGGAGTAAGGAAGGCCATCTGGGGATGCTGTGTCCAGGCATGCTCCCAGGAATACAGTTTTTCTGTGGGGACTACTTTTGATTTCTTTTCGTTGATAGTATACCAAGGGAGGTCAGTAGGTCCTCTACAAAAGTCAGGTGATGTAGCAGTTCTTCCTGTCTGCCTGAATCAGGCAGTCATCTAAGTATGGGTAACTTTGGATATTTCTTTGTCTGCAAAAGCAATTGCGGGAGCCAGACATTTTGTGAAAACTCTGGGAGCAGTAAATAAGCCAAAGGGAAATGCAGAGAAATGAAAGTGCATAGATCCTGCCCTGAAACGTAGGTATTTCCTGCATGATTCCCTGATTGGGATGTGCAGGTAGGCCTCTTTTAGGTCTAGGGTGGCTAACTAAGCATCCTTGGAAGCATAGGTAGAAGCTGCTGGAGGGTGTGCATTTTGAATTTGGTATCACCAGAAAGGTCTATAGAATGGATAGATTGAGGATGGGGCACCATGTGCCCTCTTTTCTGGCTGGCAGGAAGAGTCTGGAGTAGAAACCTTGGCCTAACTGTTCTGCACGAACATGCTCTACTGCCCACATGGAGATCAGGGAAAGGAGTTGCTTTCTGGTCTCTGCCCACCGGTTTGGAGGAAGATCTGGGAACCCTTTTGGGGTTGGCAGAGTGTGAAAATATAATTTGTATCCCTGAGACACTATGTGGAGGACCCTGCGGTTTTGGTAATAGTGGCCCAGTTGCTTGCATGGTAGGAGAGTTTTCCTCCTAGGGGCACGACCTGGTGAACAGAGGGAGGGGGTGGAAGTGTAAAGTCATTGCGAGTTCTTACCATAAGGGGGTGGCTTTGCACTCCCTGTTTTTGAAGAGGAGGAACTCCATTGCTTAGATCTTTGCATTCCCTGGGGCTGTTGTCTGGGGGGGTCTGCTTCCCCTGGGTCTGGGCTGAGCTGGCCTGGAAGGGGCAGGAAAGGACCAGTGCTTTGAGGGGCAATGCCTACTGAACCTCAGTGGCTGGACCTGTAAGAAGTCTGTCTGCATAGATTTAGTTTTTTTAAGACCTCTTCTCCCTTGGTGCCAAATAAGTTGTCTTTGCTCAAGGGTGCGTCCAATAATTTGGATTTGACATGGTCTGGCAAGGTCTGTTCCTTAAGCCAAGCAAGTCTTCCAAGGACAGAACCAGTAACTGCTGCCCTGCAAGGTGCTTCGAGGGCATCAAAACCACACAAAGGTGTGCTTAGTTACTTGACTTGCTGAATGTATTAACTCTTGTAACTATTTTCTGCACAAGCAGGAAGACATTTTTTGTTTGAGGAGTTCCATGGTATGTTGCTGATATTTCAGCATGTGGAACTGACAATTTAATGCTCTAACAGCAACAGCAGCAGAGGTGTAATACTTTTTTACCCCATCTGTCTAATGCTCTGGAATCCCTATCTGAGGGGGTGGGTTCTTAGCTGAAGTTGCTTTGATTCCTTTAGGTCCTTGAAAGATGACTTTGGGGTCAGCAGTAGGATTTTTTAAAATAAATTTGAGAGAGTCAGGGCCTCTGTAATACCAGTCAGGTTTCCTGGGAGCAGGAGGGAGGGTGTCAGGAGTCAGACTGGATTCTATAAAAACATCCACAACATCCAGGACACGAAGAATGGCCAGATGTCTGTGCTGTGGTAGATCTAAGAATTCCCTGAGTCTCTTTTATGGCTGAGGATAGTCCTGACATTCCCATTGGAAATGCTCCCTTAAAGTATGAAGGGTTTCCCCAAAGGAAAAGCCCTCGGGTGGAGAGGCTGAATGGATGGATTCCTCTACATCAGAATCCTCATAAGTAGAGAGGGATTGCATACCTTCATATTCAGATGCATTGGAGTAATCGGACTCCTGTTCAGATAAAACTACTGCGGACAAGTATTTTTTTTCTTTTGGAAGGGGTAGCCTGGCTTCCCCTAATAAGCATTATAAGGTCTTCTGCCATTTTAAGCATTTGAGACTAAGGCAAGGAAGCAGGAGCCTGAGCTTGGGTCGTCAGATTTTGGGGTGTGATTCGTACACTGGGCCTTAGAAATTTGGTTGTTTTACAAAGAACTGAAGACGCGAAAGAAGTTGTCGGTCTGTGTCGAGTATCGGTAGTGCAGAGTGCTTCCTCGGAAGCCGGTGCCTGCTCAGCGGCTCCGGACGCATTCAAGGTAGAGACATCCGCAGCATCCCGAGTCAAACAACACTCTTGTGACATACCGGACTCCAAAAGGGTCTCGGTAGTGGCCTGCGAAACCAGAGAAGCGGGCATCAGGGGCTGCGAAAGCGCCTCACTGAGGACTGGAGAACTGATGACTAGCTTATCGGAAGCATTGTTGGCAGTTTTGGACCTGCGCGGTCTGTCTCTGTCTTTATCCTTACGTTTCTTCGGAAGATCGGTAGTCAGATGGCTTACTGAAGCCATATCGGAATTAGAGGACTGAGTGTGAAAATATCTAGCTACAAGGGCCCGATGACGTACAGTTCTGGTGTTGAGCAAAGCACAAAAGCGACAGCGGGGGACGTCGCAGTCTGGGCCTAAACAGGTGACGCAGTAAGAATGGAAATTTCTGTGTGGTATTTGCTTTCCACAGTCGAGACAATTGTTAACTTTTTCGGACATCGGTTAGAGCAAGAAAAAAGGATCCCCAATAGGGTACTTAGGTTTAGAAGACTTCAGCTTCAATTTGGAAATGAAAACTCAGGTAGCAGCCGACCGGCACTCGTGCAAACTGCTTCTGCTTCGGGCTCCTCGGCAAGAAAGACTGATGTAATGGTGTTGGCTGCCTGACTTTATACCACTGACTACCTGAAGTCAGTCCTGGAGCGATAGCAACAGACGCAGAAATACTAAGCCTCTGGTACTCGGGCCGATTGAGGGCTACCCCTGGTAGGATAACCCAAATGTGATGACTGCAACAGTGAAACACAAACAACATCTAGGGGCTGGCTAGGATGCCCTGAAATACTGCAGAGGCAAACCCTGCCCTGGATTTGGAGAAGAGAGGCAGGTGGTAATGTTTGGTGAAGGTGTGAACAGATGTCCAGGTGGCAGTCTACAGGATGTCCCTGGTGGGGACTCCTCTGAGGAAAGCTGCAGAGGTGGAGGCTGCTTTGTTTGAGTGAGTCCTGACCCCCCTTGGGGGGAGGCTTTCCATGCTGTTTGTTGCAGAAATGGATGCAGTGTGCTATCCATTTGGACATTTTTTTTTGGAGATGGCTTTGCCTTCTGCCACTGTAGCAAAGCTAACCAGAAATTGATTAGACTTTATGAAGTATTTAGTCCTGTCTAGATAGAATCTGAGCTGTCTGTGCACATCTAGAGAGTCCAGAATCCTTTCCACCTTGTTCTGGGGATTAGGAAAAAAGTGGGCAAATGAATGGATTTGGTTGAGAGCCACACTTGACACCACCTTGGGCATGAAGGATGGATTAGTTCTGAGGGATACCCTGTCAGCATGGAAGATGATGAAGGGTTCCCACAGCCATGAGCGCTTGCAGCTCGGAGACTTTTCTGGCTGAAGTGATGGATAGAAGGAATGCTGTCTTCCAGGAGAGAAATTTTAGCTCTGCAGAAGAAGCTGGTTCAAAAGGGGGAAAGGTGAGTTTTTCCATAACATAGTTAACGTCCCATGCTGGGGTGGGTGCCCTTCTGGGTGGCCTCAAGTTGCTAGCCCCTCTTAGGGGCTGTTTGATCAAAGGGTGTGAGAAAAAGGGGCTGCTCAGTGGGAAAAAGAGCAGAAATAGCAGAGGCATGAATTTTTATACAGAAGAAAAAGGCCACTGTGTAGTAGGTCAGCTAAGTAATCCAGGATGAGAGGGAGGGAGGGCTGTGCCGTATGGGCTCCTTTAGCCTGGATCCTGGTGCAGAACCTTTTCCATTTGTCAGCATAAGACTTTCTAGTGCTAGGGCGTCTGGCCTCACAGTAACATCTAGAACTTGTTTACTAAGGTTGGCAGACTGATCCAGGGTTAGGGAATAAGCCAAACTGCCAAATTGAGTGTCTGCAGCTGGAGATGCATGAATCCCCCTTCCCTCTGGGTCAGGAGGTTTGGAAGATGCCATGGTGGCAGTGGTGACAGGGCGCACAGCAAGGGGTACCACTGCTGGACAGGCCAGTCTGAAGCTGTAAGAATTGTCCTTGGTTTTTCCTCCTTTATTTTGAGCAGTAGCCTGGGGATGAGCGGTAGGGGAAGGTAGGTAGACAGATAGATTGACCCAGGGGAAAGACAGGGCATCCACTTTTCAAGCCATGCAGTGATGCTCCCTGGTGCAGAATTTGCTGAGCTGATGGTTGGTGTGGGAGGCAAAGAGGTCGACCTTCGGGGTGATCCATCGGGGTGATCCATTTCGGAGTTATTAGGGTGAAGGTTCTTCTGTTGAGCTGCCACTCATGTGGGTCCAGCTGATTTGATTTCCTGCTTAATTGGTCTGCCAGAGAGTTGAAAGAGCCTGGTACGAATTGTGCTAACAGGTGCAACCGCATGGCAGAGGCTGTGTGCCAAAGGGTCATGGCCAACCTGCATACAGGGTAGGAGCGAGTCCCTCCCTGCTTGTTGATGTACCACATCACAATGGTGTTATCTGTTTTGATCAGGAGAACCCCTGGGGAGAGAGGGGTTTTAGGCTATCAAGGCGTGCTGGACAGCCATCATCTCTTTTTGGTTGATGTGCAGAGGGATTTGCTGCGGGCTCCACTGGCCCTGTATGCACCTGCCATCCAGGTGTGCACCCCAAACAGTCTGATGCATCTGTGGTGAGAAAGGCAGTCCCTTATTGTGGGAGCATGCTGCTGCCCACCAAAGAAAATCTTTTCTGAGGCAAGGAATTATAGGTATAAGTTTCCAGGTATTGAGAGTGCGGACACCAAAGGCTTTTTAGGTACCATTGAAGTTTCCTCATATGCAGTCAGGCATATGGAATGAGTAGTATGCAAGATGCCATGAACTACAGAGCTTGCAGGATCTTCCTTGCAGATATCTGGGGCCTGCTGGCTAGTTGAGAGAAGTAGGCTGTCAGGAAAATTTATTTTTCTGATGTAAGGAATGCCATCTGGGATGCTGTGTCTAGGCTTGCTCCCAGGAAGATAATCCTTTGGGTGGGCACCAGTCTGAATTTCTTTTCATTGACTGTGTACCCTAGGGAGGTTAGTAGGGTTTTTACAAAGGCCAAGTGCTTGAGCAGCTTTTCCTGGCTGTCTGCCTGAATAAGGCAGTCATCTAAGTATGGGTAAATCTGGATATTCCTTTGTCTGCAAAAGGCAATGGCCAGAGCCAGGCATTTTGTGAAAACTCTGGAAACAGTACATAAGCCAAAGGGAAGCGCAGAGAACTGAAAGTGTTGCGATCCTGCCCTGAAACGGAGACATTTCCTGCATGATTCCCTAATAGGAATGTGGAGGTAGGCCTCTTTTAGATACAGGGTGGCTAGCCAAGCATCCTTGGACAGCATGGGTAGCAGCTGCTGGAGGGTGAGCATTTTGAATTTTGGGATCACCAGGAAGGTGTTCAGAATGGATAGATAGAGGATGGGGCGGGTCAGGTGCCATATTTTCTGGGCACAAGAAAAGGTCTGGAGTAGAAACCTTGGCTTATCTGTTCTGCAGGAATGTGCTCTACTGTCCTCATAGAAAGCAGGGAAAGGAATTGCTTTTGAGCCTCTGCCCACTGGTTTGGAGGTAGATCTGGGAACCCTTTTGGGGTTGGAAGGGTGTGGAAGGAAAATTTGTATCCCTGAGACACTATGTTCAGAACCCATTAGTCGTTGGTCATGGTGGCCCAGGTGCTTGCATGAAAGGAGAGTGTTCCTCCTAGGAGTAAGTGAAGGTGGGCAGAGGGAGGGGGTCGGGGAGGTGAGTCATTGTATGTTCTTACCATAAGGGGGAGGCTTAGAACTCCCTAGTTTTGAAGTGGAGGTAGTCCACTGCTTAGACCTCTGCATTCCCTGTGGCTGCTGTCTAGGGGGGGGGGGGGGGTCTGGTTCCCCGGGGCCTATGCTGGACTAGCTTAGAGGGAGCAGGAAAGGACCAGTGTTTGGTGGGACAATGTCTGCTGGACCAGTAAGAAATCCTTAACTGTTTGCATAGATTTTGCGTTTTCTTCCATTTTTTTTAAAACCTCTTCTGCCTTAGTGCCAAATAAGTTGTCTTTGTGCAAGGCGGCATCCGACAATTTAGGTCTGACATGGTCTGGCAGGGGCCATTTCTTAAGCCATGCATGCCTTCTAATGACAGATCCAGTGACTGCTGCCCTGCAAGAAGCTTCTAGGGCATCAAATCCACAGTGCAAGGTGTGTTTAGTTACTTGGGTTGCAGAATGCATTAACTCTTGTAATTCTTTGTTTCCTGTTTGGGCAGAATCTAAAGACATTTTTTGTTTGAGGAGTTCCAGGGTATGTTGCTGACATTTTAGCATATGGAACTGACAGTTTAGTGCCCTGATAGCAACAGTAGCTGAGGTGTATACTTTTTTTATCCCATCTGTCTAGTGCTCAGGAATCCCTATCTGAGGGGGTGGGATTCTTAACAGGCATTGCTTTAATCCCTTTAGGCCCTTGAGAAATTACCTCAGGGTCAGCAGTAGGATTTTTAAAAAGAAATGTGTGTGAGTCAGGGACTCTATAGTACCTGTCTGGTTTTCTGGGTGCAGAAGAGAGGGTGTCAGGAGTCAAGATGGATTTCAGGAAAACATCCTCCACAACATCCAGGACTGGCGGGATGGCCAAGGGTCTGTGCTGTGGAAGATCTAGGAATTCCCAGTCTCTCTTTTTAGACTGAAGGCAGTCTTGACTTTCCCATTGGAAATGCTCCCTTAAAGTATGCAGGGTTTCCCCAAAGGAAAAATCCTCTGGGGGAGAGGCTGAAGGGCTGGAATCCTCTGCATCAGAATCCTCATAAGTACAGAGGGGTTTGCATGTCTTCATATTCAGAAGCATCAGTCTCATCTGACTCTTGTTCAAACACAACTACAGGGGACAGATCTATTTTCCTTTTGGAGGGGTTAGCTTGGCTTCCCCTAATCGGCATGATAAGGTCTTCTGCCATTTTAAGCACCTGAGACTGAGGCAAGGAAGCAGGTGCCTGAGAGTGGGTCGTCGGTTTCTTGGGTGTGGTTCATACCCTGGGCCTAAGAAACTTGGAAGTTTTTGAAAGAACAGTAGTCGCAAAAGAAGACCTCGGTTTGTGTCGAGAATCTGTAGTGCGAAGGACTTCCTTGGAAGCTGATGCCTGCTCAGCGGCTTCGGACCCATACAAGGTAGAGATGACCACAGGATCCTTAGTCGATGAAGAGTTTTGCTGCATACCGGACTCCGAAAGGGTCTCGGTAGCGGTCTGTGAATCTGCAGAAGCAGGCATCAAGGGCTGCGAAAGCACCTCACGGAGGACTGGAGAACTGACTACTAAAGTACAGTTGTGTACACTTACCATAAATGTAGATGTTCGAGTGTATTCACTGTTGCAGTCATTACATTTGGGTTATCCTGCTGGCAGGTTGCCCTCAGTCGGCCCGAATTGCAAAGTCTTGGGTCCTGCGTCGGTTGCTGTCGCCTATTCCCTGATATCAGGTCGTCAGGAGTATAAAAGATGCAGCCGACGCCAGTTCAGTTTTTCTTGCCCCAGATGTCAGGTGCCCCCAAAAGGGTAGGCTAAAAATATGTAAATAAAACATACATGCACCAAAATAAGCTTTACCTTCATATATAAGCAAATACACCACCTAGGTTGTACAGATTAGAGAAGTAAAGATATGTTCCAGCAAAAATAAGGGGGGTGGCGGGTAGGTAACCTGGAGTGCAACAGCGAATACACTCGAACATCAACATTTATGGTAAGTGTACACAACTGTACTATGTTCTTCGTGTTTCACTGTTGCAGTCATTACATTTGGGTTGAGTCCCAAAGCTATGGATGGGGGGCTGGAGCTAAACAGCATTAGGAGCGGCTATGAGGCCCTGCAGAACTGCAGTGGCAAAGCCTGCCCTGGATTTAGAGTAAAGAGGCAGATTGTAATGTTTTGTACAGGTATGTAATGAACTCCAAGTAGCAGCCTCTAAAATGTCTTTGGTTGGTACTCCCCTGAGAAAAAAGCTGCAGAAATGGCTGCAGCTCTGGTTGAATGTGGCCTAATGCCCTTAGGCACTGGTTTGCCATGCTGTGAGCAGCAGAAACGAATGCAGTGACCTATCCACTTTGAAATAGTCTGCTTGGAGATCGCCTTTCCTTCTGATGCTGCAGCATATGCCACTAGTAATTGTTCTGTCTTTCTGAAAACTTTAGTTTTGTCCAAGTAGAATCTAAGTTGTCTGTGTACGTCCAAAGAATGCAGAATTTTCTCCCCCTTGTTCTGTTGATTTGGATAAAAAGTTGGCAAATTAATAGTTTGGTTAAGGGCTACACTGGATACCACCTTAGGCATAAATGTAGGGTTTGTTCTCAGAGAGACCCTGTCAGTATAAAAAATGATAAAGGGTTCCACAGCCATGAGAGCCTGTAGCTCTGAAACTCGTCTTGCAGAAGTTATTGCTAGGAGCAGAGATGTTTTCCAAGATAAGAACTTTATATCCACAGTAGCAGCTGGCTCAAAAGGAGGTAAGGTGAGTTTTTCCAAGACACAGTTGAGGTCCCATGCAGGTATTGACATTCTCCTTGGAGGCCTTAAGTTTTTGGCTCCTCTGAGGTACTGCCTTAATAAAGGATGAGAAAAGAGTGGTGGCTCTGTATTGTAATGAGCTGAAATGGCAGAAGCATGGATTTTAATTGATGAAAAAGATAGGCCTTTGTCCAGCATCTCAGTTAAGTATTGCAAAATCTGAGGAATATTTGGGACAGCTGTATCAGTTCCTTGAGCTTGGTTCCAAGCACAAAATCTCTTCCATTTCCCAGCATAGGATTTTCTAGTACTAGGCCTTCTGGCTTCTAAAATGACATCCATCACAGCTTTACTAAGAGGTGTGGTTTGTATGACTACATTATCCGCCATGCTGCCAGGATTAGAGTCCTGACTTGGCTGTGCAGAATCTGATTGTTTTGCTGGGACAGTAGATGAGGCATTTGAAGTAAGGTCTAGGCTGGGCATTGGGACAAGTTCCTTAAACTCGGATACCAGTACTGGCATGGCCAGTCTGGGGCAATCAATCATTTTTGGTTTCTCCTGTCTGAACTTCAGGAGTACCTTGGGGAGGAGAGGCAGTGGAGGAAAGGCATATACTGATAGGTTTGTCCAGTTGAAAGAGAAGGCGTCCACTTTCCAACCTTGTCTGTGATAGGTCCTTGTGCAGAATCTTTTTAGTTGATTGTTGTGAGGTGAGGCAAATAGATCTATGTCCGGGCGTCCCCATTTCTTTATCATCATGCTGAAGACTTGTGGATCCAGGTGCCACTCGTGGGGATCCATGAGGTTTCTGCTTAGTTCGTCTGCCAGAGTATTTTCCTTTCCTGGCAGGAATTGTGCCTGTAGATGAACTTGGTAAGTCAATGCTGTGTCCCATAAAGCCATGGCTTGTCTGCAAAGGGGGGTAAGAATGAGTGCCCCCCTGCTTGTTTATGTACCACATGACCGTGGTGTTGTCTGTCTTTATCAGTAGTTGTCCCAGATGAAGTAGGTCCTTGAAGGCTGTCAGGGCATTTTGAACAGCTAGCATCTCTTTTTGATTGATATGTAGATGCTTTTGGTTTGTGGACCAGGTGCCCTGAATGCCTCTTCCTGCCATGTGTGCCCCCCAGGCATAATCTGAAGCATCTGTCGTTAGGCTCTGCCTGGCTGGGGGTAGTGAGAATGGCTGTCCCTTGGTTTGTTGACAAGCCTCTGCCCACCATCTATACTCCTGTTGCAGGCAGGGAATGAGAGTAATCATTGCTTCCAGGCTGTGGCAATGTTGTGTCCAGACACTTTTTAGGTACCATTGAATTTTCCTCATATGCAGTCTTGCATATGGAATTAAGATGCAAAATGCCATGAAGCCCAAAGCCTGCAGATTTTTTCTTGCAGATAACTGGGCCTTTGTTGCCATTTCCTTGAAATAGGTAGTCAGTTGCCTTTGTTTGTCTGGAGTGAGATAAGCCATCTGGGCAGTTGTATTTAAGCTTGCACCCAGGAATATTATCTCTTGAGAGGGTACTAGTTTTGATTTCTTTTTGTTGACTGTGTACCCTAGGCATGTTAAAAGTCTTTTCACAAACGTCAGATGCTGAAGTAGAATGTCCTTGTTCTCTGCTTGTATGAGGCAGTCATCCAAGTAAGGACATATTTGTATTCTTCTTTGTCTGCAGTAAGCAATTACTGGTGCCAGGCACTTTGTGAAGACCTTGGGTGCAGCAGATAAGCCAAAGGGCAGTGCAGAGAATTGGTAATGCTTTGAGCCAGCCTTGAATCTGAGGTATCTTCTGCATGACTGTCTGATTGGGACATGCAGGTATGCCTCTTTTAGGTCGAAAGTCACGAGCCAAGCCTTGCTGCACAGCATGGGCAGAAGCTGCTGCAAGGTCAACATCTTGAATTTTGGTATATCCAGGAAAGTGTTTAGAATAGATAGGTCCAGTATTGGTCTCCATGCTTTGTCCTTTCTGGGTACCAAGAACAGTCTTGAGCAAAATCCTTGTCCCTGCTCTTGCTGTGGCACTCGTTGAATAGCCCTCATGTCCATGAGAGCTGCGACTTGTTTTTGAGCCTCTGCCCATTGATTTTTTGGCAGGTCTGGCCAACCGTTTGCCCTTGGCAGGGTATGGAAGTGAAACTTGTAGCCTTGTGACACTATGTCTAGAACCCATTTGTCCTGGGTTATAATGTGCCAATTTTGAGAAAAAAAGTGCTAGTTTTCCCTAAGGGTGCTGCCAGAAGATAAGTGCTTGGTGCAGGCAGGGGGAAGTCATTGGGACTGTTTCCTGTATGGTTGTGATTTGTCTTCTTCACCTTTGGAGGTAGAAGCACCCCATTGCTTGGACCTGTAAGAACCTTGCGGCTGTGATCTGCCTCTAGGGCGTCTGGATCTGCCCCTTTGAGGTCTGTCTGAGACTGGAAAGGACCAATTCTTTGTAGGCCAGTGTCTGCTAAATCTAAGTGGCTGTACCTGTAAGAAATCCTTGACCGCTTACATAGATTTAGCTTTGTCCTCCATTTTCTTTAACACCTCTTCTGCCTTAACACCAAACAAGGTATCATGTTGTAATGGAGCATCTAGTAATTTTGCTTTAACATGATCAGGCAGATTTTGTTCCTTTAACCAAGCATGCCTCCTAATGACAGAACCCGTAACAGTGGCCCTGCAGGAGGCCTCCAGAGAATCAAAACCACACTGCAAAGTATGCTTTCCAACTTGTTCAGCTGCATGCAATAAATCCTGCATTTCTTTGTTTTCTGCACATTCAGAATTTACCATAATTTTCTGTTTAAGCAGTGTCATGATATATTGCTGATATTTGAGCATATGAAACTGGCAATTTAAGGCCCTTACAGCTAAAGTAGCAGATGTGTAAATCTTTTTTCCCCATCTATCCAGTGCCCTAGAATCCCTGTCAGAGGGGGTAGGGTTTTTTGCAGCGGAAGCCTTGACCCCTTTTGGACCCTGAGAAATAGTTTCTGGGTCTGCAGTAGGGTTTTTGAAAAGAAATTTATGAGAGTCAGGGACCCTATAGTATCTGTCCGGCTTAACAAGAGCTGGAGGTAAGGAGTCAGGGGTCAGACTAGACTCTGGGAACACATTATCTACAATGTCTAACAGGTGGAATAGCTAGAGGCCTGTGTTGAGGTAGTCTCTGAGCCTCCTCTTAGATTCTGAAAAATCTTGGCTCTCCCAGTGGAAGTGCTCCCTCATGGTATGCAATGTTTCCCCAAAAGAGTAGTCCTCAGGAGGAGAAGCTGAAGGAATTGATTCTTCAGCATCAGAATCCTCATAGGGGGGAAGAGAATATTCCTGATCAGAAGACGAATCAGAAGAAATGGAAACCTGATCTGAAGATTCATAGTCTGTCTCTTGCCTAGGCCTCTTATCAGGAGGGGGATGGGAACCCCTGATCAAGGTAATTAAGTCTTTGGCCATTTTGAGCATCTGATTTTTGGGCATGGAGGCCTGTCCATGTGGCTGTTGAACTTGTTTCTTTGCCTTTAAAGGTGTTTTAGTCTTTGCCTTTTGTCAGTTTAATATATAATTGTTTAGGTCTGAATACACCCTCAGAAGCCGATGCCTGCTCAGCGGCTCCAGACCCATCTGAGGGAACAATCTCAGAGAGTCCAATACCTTGAGTTTCCAGCGGCCTGGCCGACTCCACTTGGGAGTCTGTAGCGGCTTGTGACTCTAAAGTAGCGGGCGTCAGGGGCTGTGAAAGCGCCTCACTGAGAACCAGCGACTTGCTTAGGAGAAGCTTCATCATCTGCTTTGGACCTCGGTTGCCTGTCTTTTTCTTTGCGTTTTTTTGTGAACTCCGGTAGTCGGATGGCTATACGATGACATTGTATATTTAAATCTTCGCCCAAAATAGCTTAATGCAAAATCGTACCAACGCTTAATAGTGCGTTGGTTAAATCTAGCACAAAACCGACAACTGGAAACATTGTAGTCAGGGCCTAGGCAAGGAAAACAGTAAGAATGAAAGTCCTTATGAGGTATTTGCTTCCCACAAGAAATACAATTATTAACTTTTTCTGACATCGGTCTGGAGCAAGAAAAAAGTTCCCTCAACGGGGTACTTAGCTTTTAATGAAGACTTTGGATCTGAAACTCGAACATGAAAATCTCAGGAGTCGGCCGACCGGCACTTACGAACTGCTTCTGCTTTGGGCACCGCACGGCAAGAAAGACTGAAAAAAATGGCGTCGGCTGCATCTTTTATACCCCTGACGACCTGACGTCAGGGAAGAGGCGACAGCAACCGACGCAGGACGCAAGACTTTGGAATTTGGGCCGACTGAGGGCAACCTGCCAGCAGGATAACCCAAATGTAATGACTGCAACAGTGAAACACGAAGAACATCTTAACGGAAGCGTCGCTGGTAGGTTTGGACCTGTGCAGTCTGTCTCTGTGTCTTTCTTTTTACGTTTTTTCGGAAGATCTGCTGCTGGATGGCTTACCAAAGCCATATCGGAATTCAAGGACTGTAAGCGAAAATATCTGGCTACAATAAGGGCCTGATGATGGATAGTTCTAGCATTGACCTAAGCACAGAAGCGACAACAGGGGATGTCATGGTCTGGGCCTAAGCAAGTGACGCAGTAAGAATGGAAGTCTCGGTGTGGTATTAGCTTTCCACAGGCGAGACAATTAACTTTTTCTGACATTGGTTAGTGCAAGAAAAACGGATACCCAACAAGGTAATTAGCTTTAGAAGACTTCAGCTTCAATTCAGTAGACGAAACTCAGGTAGCGGCCGACCGGCAGTCGTGCAAACTGCTTCTGCTTTGGGCTCCACATCAAGGAATCAAGGAAGACTGATGTAATGGCGTCGGCTGCCTTACTTTATACTATTGACAACCTGACATCAGTCCTGAAGCGACAGCAGCCGACGCAGAAATACTAAGCCTCTGGTATTCGGGCCAGCCAAGGGCTACCCTGGCAGGGATAACCCAAATGTGATGATTGCAACAGTGAAATATGAAGAACATCCAGGTTCAAAAGCCTCCAGGAACATTGATTCTTCCGGGGAATGCACATCTTGGACCATCTCCCTTTCTATTTGACCAATTATAGACGGTCTCCAAAGGGGGATCTCAGGGAACCTTCCCCTTCCTCTAAATCTGTGACAGGTTCTGGTGAAAAACCCAAGTGCATCAGTTTGCACGTCTGCTTACTATGCACCTGTCATTGGGGAATATCTGGTGATGAGTCTGAATCAGACTGAACTCAAAAGAAATTACTTCTCCAAGACATTTGGAAACTCTCTCTGTAAAAAAGTGCATTCCAGAGCAGAGTATTTTTGAGGTCAGGTCATATGTGAAAAGAATGGTGGCACCTCCTTCTCAAATGTGAGAGGACTACCTGAAAGCCCTAAAGGCTGTGGAAGAGATAGGAGCCGAGGAAGTCTCTCAAAGCTGGTACAGAGAGATCTGAACCCCCAACCTTCTCCAGATCTAAGGCAGACATCACTGCGGAGTTAGACAGCAAATGCTTCGAGAGGAACGGATGGCTCCACCAATTTCAACGTCCAATCCTCTCCCCAGATATCAACCTCAAGAGGCTCATAGTCAATAGAAAGTGGGTCGTAGTTGGAGCTGAAGTGGATGGCACCACCAGTGCCAACATAAGTGCTCAGGAGATATTCGGTTCCAATAGCTTCAGTTCCAAAGGAAAGACATGCTATGGAGTCGAACGGGGAAGGAAGGGTCAATGGTAATGTTCCAGACTATAAAAGGGGACACAGCTGGGAGAACCCCCAACTGTGTCGACATCCAGAGGAATTTCTGCATCATGCTGTTGTCAGCTTTGCTAAGACTCTTAGTAGAATGGGCAGACCTGGAAGAAGCAACCGATGAAGCCCTGGATTGTTGCTGCAGAATGGGATAATGGAGATCAGGACTGATCAGATCTTGAATGAAAAACCTGGATGGGGATGGACAGTGGATCTGAGGCTTTGGACCCAAAAGCTTCTGTATTTTCAGCACTGGACCCACTGAGGCTGCAGGATCTGGAGACATTTTTTGGGGCTTTTTCAATGTCCTTCTCAGGAGTCTCATCTTGAATGGGCTTCATTTGACTTCAAAGCTTACTTATCTTTTTCTCCTTCCTTCTCTTTCTCTTTCAGTCAAAGATGATGGAGAAACTACTGAAGTAGATGGAAGGAGGCCCTTTAAAATTAGTTTTGTCTCTTCTGCTCTGAAGAGCTCTCTGGCCAAACAAAGCACAGGCATGGCATTCTGTGTCTAGATGCACCACTCCAGAACAATGTATGCAAAATGAGTGGGGTTCCTAAGGAGGACTACTGTGGTTGGATTTACCACACTTCTTAAAATTTCTGTCCAACATCCTAAGAAAGTAGGGACACTTTGCAATTTTAAGTAACAAATATTACCTCCTTGAAGTACAAAATACTATAAATAACTATAACAACTGCTATAATTACAAATATAGAAAAGTTAGTATAATAGATATTTTTTTTTTTTTTACATTAGCTATACGGGAGGAGAATGAAGTACAGAAGAAAATGTTACAATATCTAAGAAAATATAATTTCTAATATTACCACAGGACAGAGAAACACTTATCCAAAAAAAAAAAAAAAAAACTTAGTCTCTGCAACTGTTCGGTTGAGATCTGTAGTAATTTGCCAGTGGCAAGGGAATTATGGGTGGGCAGGAGTCAGAGCCCTGCATATGAAGGTTTGAAGATGCAGAGGATGGATCAGAGTCCCAAAGGCTAAGTCAGATGAAAACGGATAACATCTGATATGTAGTTTTCCCAAGAAGCACTTAATTCTAAGTACAGCAATATATAAAATCTCCGGTGTGAAACTAAAGGTTCCCAATTTCCTTCAGTCTAAACCAGAAGCAGGGCAAACATGGAACAACCAAGTAAGAACAGTATGCAAAAACAGAGTGAACTTAGACAAGGTACATGTGAAGCTCAAGGTTTTCTTCACACACTTGCTTTGCTTAGTTGTTTAAAAAGCAAAACAACAAGTACACAGATGATTTTTTTCAAAGTCTTGCAACATGAGACCTCAGCAAACCTTTTCCCTAGAGCGCAAAGTCTCCTGTCACTGCCTCACATGCACTTTGATGTCAAAAAAAATTAAAATATCACCCTTACAGTCCTTTTCTGAGACTGCCAGTTCAGGTAAAACATAAGGGGAAACCATAAAACAGCAAACTTGCCAGAAAGTACAGCTGTAAGATCTTACCATAACAGTAGATATCCTACTTCTCACTATTGCAGTATTCTTTACTCTTGGGATATCATGACAAGAATAGACAAACGTCCGGCCAACATACCAAAGCCTTTACATCCTCCAGATGTCACATGTCAGACGTATGTCCAACACGCAAGGTGTAAGGAACATATATGATGTACGATGTCGAATCCTCATAAATGAAGTGCCCAAGAACCAGAGCAACCAGTGAGAAAATAAACATGTACATCCAGGAAGGAAAGAAGGAGAAAGGATGGAAGACCCCTAGGGTCAAGAGAAGGACAACAGAAAACAGGGGAGGGGGGGGCAAGAGGGATGCGTAGAATACTGCAACAGTGAGAAGATACCTACTCTTATTGTAAGATTTTACATAACTGTACTATGCCCCTCCGAATCACTGCTGCAGTTTTCTTCACTCTTGGAAGAGTAAAAAGAAAAACTACTGGAAAGTGTGTAACAAGGAAGGTGCAGAAGAGCCCTCCAAAAATCCATGAAGGATGGCCCTGGCAAAACCTGCCCTGGACCTGGAAATGACATCCAACTTATGTTTCGTAAAAGTGTGAAAAGACGATCAAGTAACAGCCTTCAAGATGGATCTAGTATCCAGACCCTTGAAAAAAGCAACACCAGAGGCCGTTGCCCTAGAGAATATGCATGAGCAGAAGAAGAAAGCTGCTTCCCATGAAAATAATAGCAAAAAGAAATGACCTTAGAAATCTAGGAGGAGATGATTTGCTTAGCAACCAGCAAACCCAATTTCCTGTTATGAAAGTAAATAAAAAGACACTAAGATATGGTATATTTTGTCTTGTCTAGGCAATAACTGAGCAAGTGAAGTACCCCTCTCACTAGGATTCTGTGGAAAAGGGAAAAAGGAAGGAAGATAAATGGATTGATTTAAGGGCAAATCATTAACCACCTTGGGCATATAAATAAAAAAGACTGGTATGAAAAGACACTCTGCCCTTGTGAAAAAAAAAAAAAACAAAAGATGGAACTGCCATGAGTTCTTGAAATTCAGAGACCCTCTTGGCAGATGCAAGAGCCACTAACAATACAGGGAAGAGGAAACTGCAGGCTCAAAGGGGAGACTCTCCAGAACAAAATTAAGGTCCCAATAAAGAGGAATAGTCCTTCTTAGAGGCTGATGCTTTTCATAAATTGACTTCAAAACTACAAGCTAGAGGCGGATTCAGAGGCAGACAAGTGGAAATGGCTGACAAATGAACTTTAACAGATGAATAAGCCAAGCCAGAACTGAGCAACTCACACAAAGAACAAACCATACGAATATTCACAGGAGAAAGGTCCAGGTCATGCTTGAGATACCAAATAGAACATTTTGCCCATTTAGAGACAAAATTTTTTCTAGTAGGGAGTTTTGTGGCCTCTGGCAAAACCTAATATATGTCCTCAGGGTTTTGATTCCTTTCAGGCATCAGTTTTCTGTCACCAAAAGTGTCAAGTGAAGAGTGGGCAAGTGAGGGTGAATGAGAGACCCCTTTCCATGTATGAGATACATCTCACTAAGTAACTTGAGATTGTCCTTGGTCAGATGAAATAGAAGGGGAACCACTGCTGTCTGGGTCAAAAGGGAGTCACCAAGACTTTGGGCTGGTCCGACATGATCTTGTGCAGGACATTTGGTTGCAGGGGGAGAGGGAGGACAGGAACACAGAAAAATCCCCTTTCAAGAAAAATACATGGCGTCCACTTTTCCAAACCAGAGGACTTTGCACTCTAACAGAACTGGGGAAGTTCTGTTCACTGGAGAGGCCAAAGTATCTACTTGAGGAGCACTCCACCAATGTACAATGTCCAAACACAGCTCCCTGTTATGCATCCGTTTGGGAGTACTTTTTCTGGACCTGCTCAAATAGTCTGCCACCAGACTGTGTTCAGAAGGAATGCAGGCTGCCTGAAAAACTAAGTGACAGAAGGCTGCAAAATCACAAACTTGTAGAGCTAAGTCTGCATAGAGGTAGGATTGTGTTTCCCCCTTGCTTGCTGATGTACCGCATGGCTGTGATACTGCCTGTAAAAACCTTTAGAGGACACGGAACCCAAAAGGAGTAAAAAGCCTGGACAGACAGAAGAGGAGCTCTCATCTCCTTGACATTAATATGGTCTTTCAGTTGCTGAGGGGACCAAAGACCCTGGACTTTTAGGTTGGTGGAGGAGGCTCCCCAATCGCAATCAGAAGCATCCATGTGCAACACCTGAGTAAGAGGAACCTGGATTCAGGGAACTCTGGTGAATCCACCAGTGAAGCTCAAGCTTGAAACAAACCAAGAGAGAAACCAGATACTTCACAGGATGGCAGTGCTGAAGCCATACAGTCTTCAGATACCACTGAAATTTCTTCATGTGAGGGTTGGCAAAGGACACTATGGAAAAGGTGGATGCCATCTATCCTAGAGCTTGAGGAAATTCCTTTGTGTTTAGGATTGAAAAAGGAAGATGACAATGGAGATAAGTGGTCAACAAGAAAACCTTGGGAGGCGGGAGACAAGTATGCTTTGGAATGGTCTGAATCTTGCAACCCAGAAACACTTGGTCATGAGAGGAAGTTAACAGATTTTGAGATTGAAGGTGAACCCCACACTGTGCAGAAGCAGCACAGTGAAATGTAAATTCTCAAGGAGCTGCTAACAGGTGGCTTCAATCAGAAGATTGTCTAGATAAAGGAATATCTGAAATCCGTGAAGTCTGCAGAAGGCTACCACAGGAGCCATAGATTTGATAAATACCATTGGAACTGCAGAAAGACCAAAAGGCACAGCACAGAACTGATAAGAGGAAAAAACAGGAAAGTACAAATTTCCTGGAGACAGTTGAATAGGAATATGGAGACAAGCATCTGTCAAATCAAGGGATACCAGAAAAGCCTGGGAAAGCAAAAGAGGGGGAAAGGGCCTGAAGAGGCAACATCCTGAAAGAAGAAACCTGTTGATAAGACAGACACAGAATGACCCTCCACAACCCCTTGTTCTTGAGAAGCATATTGCAATAAAAACATGTTCCTTACTGAGACAATTGAACAGGTTGCATGGTTCCCTGAACCAGCAGATCCTGCAAGACCAGAGGAAAATGAGTAAGCTGACCAGAAGGCGGGTGGAAGAAGACCAGAAAATGGGAGGTGGAACTTCCAAGCTATGAAACAACCATGCTGGATGACAGACAGAACCCAGTGATTATCTGTTGTCAAACAGGGAAGGAAACAGTTAACCTGAGGGACAGAGGAATCTGGACAAGTGGAAGGGTAGGACAGATGTCAGAGACAAATTTATCAGTACCTAAGCTTCAGAATAACAAAAACTTCTAAACCTTATCCTGCAAGGTTTTAAGAAATTCTGCAGCAACAGTGCCAAAAGATTCTCGTTAACTATGGCAGAATAAAAAAGTCTGGCCTTAAAAGTCATCGGGTAAAGCCTGTAGGCGCAAAAAGGATATCTGCTCATGACAAAACCATATGCAGCTGCCCTAGAAAAGCCAATCAGCTACATCATACCTGCATTTAATGGAACTGTGGGCTATCTTTGAAGCAGAATACATTAAAAAAAAAAAAGACAGCAGAAGTTTTACTGTCCAAATCGGGCAAGTCAGTCAACCCCCCAAGTGGAATAGAAGAGTCAGGACATATCTAGTCATGTGGGTCTGATAATTAATGGACCTAAAAGCCAAAGTAGCAGAAGTATACACTTTTCCTCATCTCTCTCCAGAGCACATCTGTCCTTGTCAAAAGACAGAAACTTGGAAGAGGAAATTAGCTTGTATGGCTCATCTGTGGACATGGAAACAGCAAGATTAGATGACAGGCATTTATGTAACTATTATCCTCGGGTACCTTATAAACTCTGTCTAGCTTCTTAGGGGCAAATGTTAAGAGTCCGGAGCCTTAAAAAGCAGCTGTAAATCTGTACAACAGGGTGGCTAAGACTGGAGGGACCGCAGAAGGTTTGAGTGAGTCCATTTGCAAAAGTTCATAAGACCTTTTTTGAACCTCTGATACTTGGTAACAGTACCACTTAATGTGTTCCATCATACGAATCACTGTATCTCCCCAAAGGATAATTCCTCAGAAAGGAGGCTCAAGGGACAAAGAATCCTCTTCATCAGACCCCAAAGCCAAAGGAAAGTGTATATGTAAGAATATGCTAAGGATTCTTCACCAGAGTTCAGTTCCTCATCAGAAGATTCACAATTCCTTGTCTTATTAGATGGAATGGATCACCAGGGAACAGCAGTAAGGACAGACAATTCCTGTGGGGGTTTCAGAGCCATGAGGGCATTAAACAGCTCGAGTGCAGTCCTGCTATTCTTTGAGAGGATCCTTAGCTATAGTAGCCACATATTTGGCTTTCAGTTTCTTTTTTAAAGGAACATCTGCTTTAACAAATCTAGGTGGTTTAGACCGCCTATCTGGATTCAATATGGGTACCAGGCACCTCTCCCCTAACTACAATTTGAGGAATTCACCAAGTCCTTCAGAATACAAATCAGCAGTTGTTCCCCCTCTACATCTGTACCAGATGTATGCATAGCCTCAGCAGACGTGCGAGTATGCAGTTCTGCGTTGCCCACCGATTGGGTTGCAGCAGAGGGAACTGGTGTCAGCACAAGTCGGTCTTCAGGTTCTTCATCCAACCAGAGGGAGACATCCAATGGAGACTGGACAGCAGCAGGTTCAATACGAGCTCTTTGAGCTTTTTTTCTTAACAGGTGGCTGAACTTCAGGGTTGGCAGATTCAGCTATGGTACCCTGGGTCAGTAAGTTCAGACACCATCTTCCCTTTCTACTTATCTGGAAAACCAAATGGCTGACAATGTCTTAGGGACAAATGCCTGACAGATATCACAATTAGTATAGTCATGCGCAGCACTCAAAGAAGAAAGGCACTTCTTGCATCTGTCTTAATTTGGAATCTGCCTCCCACACACATTTCCCCTTCCAGGATCATGTGAACACAATCTACGAGGAGGAAGGAAGGATCCTCAGTGAGGCACTTATCTGCATCAGGCTCCATATATCAATCAGCACGGTTTACATCATATAGACCCAAAATCAGTTGTAGTGTTCAGAATGGCAGCAAAGACATTGAGGATTCAACATCTGTACCTCAAAAATGCACTTTACGCCTTGCGCATAGGACATACATTTGACATACAACACCAGGAAGGTGTAAAGGCTTTGGTATACTGGCCGGACATAAGCTATCCTCAACAGGATATCCCAAGTATAAAGAATACTGCAATAGTGATAAAGAATGACATCTTGAGGAAATTATGTAATGGTAGAGTGAATAAGAAAATAAACATGTATAATACATGAAAATAAAAATAAATGTTTACAGTGGCATGTCTACCAACGTCATTGTTCAAAATTTGCAAGTTTAGTAATAGTGTTTAAAAAAAAAAGCTTGATCTTGTACGACTGGTACAGTTGTGCCCAGCTTTGCAGAAGACAGTTAGCCTTTATCTACTTTGCAAATGGGTTTACTGGATTCTCTGTGAGTTACCTAAATGACTGCGAATGATGAATGACAAACATATGAAAAGATTCAGTACCAAGACACAACCTTTCTATTCTAAGCTTACCGGAGGAGAAAGGAACTGCGGAGGCATTGGAGCCCGGAGGTTGGTGGAGTTGTTCAGTGGAGGCACTGGACTGTTGTGCATTCCTCTTGACTGAGTGGTGTTCCCAAACAAACCGTGACCGCCAATCTATTTTAGAAAACAAGAAATACATTTGCCAGAAATTATATGTCAAAAGAAATTGTTAATGTACTTAAAAATCAAAAGTTGTACTGAATTATAAGTATGTAGCTCAGAATTATGGAAGGTTAAAGCCAGAGATTTTAAACCACCACTCAGACTGCCAAGTCTTTGGGCTGTAGATTTTATACTATTACCAATTAGCAGACTACAGTTATACTGCAGGTGAATTATAGCCAAATTCTAAAAAAAGAATTAACTGTTCTAGGTCAGTAATTCACAAAACAGCAAAGGAGGCAATCATATATTGGAACTTGCAGAAGTACTGCTGTCAATACTACAGAGTTTTTTTTTTTTGATTTTTTCTAAGGAAATAACTTGTTTTAACAGAGATGCTTATAAAAGGCCAATCCAAGCTGCCTGGAAATCACCATAATGCCACAAAGCACCACATTCAGCACACTTTCCAAAAGCAAAGCATCCTCTGTCAGCCTACGAAAATCTCCCCCTCACACTGAGTAATAGTGATTGCAAAAACCAGTAGTACAAATAAGAAGCTTTTCCTAAACATATATAGTTTGCTTTGTTAAAGAATGTTAAGAGTGGTGCAGCATGACAGTTCTTAAGCAAACTAAACTGACATTTTACAATGAATTTTTTTGTGAAAATGAGTTCTTGCTACTCCGTGAGTAAACAATTTTAGCAGTCTGGCAGTCCACAGTAGTCCTTTAAACCAAGTTTAATGGAAAATAAATGTCCTAATAGATACCATTCATCACAAGGCTGCACATTAAACATCCCTTACACCATTAATAACGACCAGACCTTTTCCTTTTACACTTCATGCCATCTATCCTAAATGCATAGCCAGTAACTGTAGCCACACAATCTAGTTTCACCTAGGCAACCTGGCTCAAAATTTTCTTACTGCTCTCCCTACAGCTGGAGACAGCAAACATCTTGGCTTAATTTCCTCACAGAAAACCTGGCGGTGACCTAAATAAAATGATCACAACCGTTCAAAGTTAGTAAAGATGTACAAAACCTCACAGCAGCTTCTGAAGTTCAACTACATCATACAGAATGCATTTAAATCTAGACAGCTTGGTCACTCACTCATCCTCCAAGTACTCCTGGGTATTATGCCCACTCGGCCACCATCACAGACCAAGCTGACACTACATACTATAGCCACGCCTTCTATGTAAATTAATCTGCTTTCTTCCTACTTCCACATTTTCATATTATGGAAGAACCACACTAAACAGCTAAAAACTAGTACTGGTAGCGCTGACTACAAGAGATGCTGTGGAGCATTTTTTATATAAACAACCATTTCATTGATTACTTTCAACCATGAACATTTTGAATTGCTGCCAACTGCAGCTTAATGGTGGAAAAACTAGCTCTTTCCTGTAACAGCGAAGACAGAAGAGTAGAATGTCTGGCATAGAGGCCGAAAAGGGATCAATATTCAGCCTGGAAGCCCAGATTGAAAATCTTTTCCACTTACTGTTATAATTTTTTTTTGTAGATGGTTTCTGAGAAGCAAGGACAATTTCTCTCACTGGCGAAGACAGCCTGGACTTCATCAGAATCATTGGAAGTGGCGAAACCAAGCAGTCTCAGGAACCGAAGACTGGGTATCTGAAGACCCCAAGGATGGGAGATTAGATCCTGAGAGGGATCCAGTATCCAGGGCGGACACCTAAGGTGAGACCACAGGAAGGGGAAACATCTGCCACGGCCAGATGAGGGCAATGAGAATAAGAGAACTCCACCTTGCTGGCTTTCTGCAATACTTTTGGAATCAATGGAATGGGAGGATAGGCATACAAGAGACCCATAGGCCAAGCGTGGACCACAGCATCCCTCAGGGCTTCCCTGTCTCGGGGGATCAGAGCAAAGTACTTGATGCACTTGTTCAAGGGGAAGGTGAACAGGGCACAGCAAGGTTGACCCCACTGAAAGAAGATCCGATTTGCTACTGACTGATTCAGGGACCACTTGTGAGGATTCAGAATTGACCTGCTGAGTCTGTCTGTAAGACAGTGGTCTCCCCAGGAATGTGCATTGCAAGTGAAAGCAGATGGAAGAGATCACCCATTTCCACACCCTCCTGGCCTTTTTGCACAATGGGTATGAATGGGTTTCCCCTTGTTTGTTGATGTACCAGACCAATGACATGTCTGTGTGGACTGGAACTGTCCCCAGAGGAAGACAGTCTTGAAAGACTTGCAACATCAGGAGAACTGCCCTCATCTCCAGAAAATGTATATGCACCTTGAGTCTCTACAGGGGACCACAAGCCATGGACTGTTCTCCCCTGAAAATGTCCCCTCACCCCATCAAGGAAGTGTCTGTGGTCACTGTGGCTGAGGGAAGAGGGAGAGAGAAAGGTCTGCCCCAAAGTAGATTCTTCGACGTGAGCCACCACTGGAGGGGTTTTCTGCAAATGGATGTCAAACTGATTAGCACTGACATTGGGTGATAGAGGATGGACCACTGAACTGATAGGGTCCACTGTAGAACCCTCATATAATACCTTGCTAAGGGAACAAGCAGAATTGCTGCTGACATGGTTCCCAGTGCCTTGAGAACTAAACGCGCTGGAGGGGTAGAGTGGTCTAGAATTGCTTGAACCTGTTGTCTCAACATGCTGACTCTGAGGGGGTAATGCTGCCAACTCTGTGACTGCACTGAACAGCATTCCAATGAACTTTTTGAGTTGGAGTCAAATTTGACTTCTGAAAGTTGACTTTTATACCAAAGACACTGAAAATCTTCAGAAGATCGTTCTTGGCCTGCAATAGTCGACGCCTTGTGGGTACTGTAAGGAGCCAATCATCCAGGTATGGAAACACGTAGAATCCTTGCAGTCTCAAGTGAACCGCAAGCACCGCTATGCATTTGGTAAACACCCGTGGGGCTGTGGTGAGTCCAAAGGCCAGGTCTCTGAATTGGTAATGATTGGCCCCCAGCTGGAAGCGCAAGTGTCTCCTTGACCATCTGTCTCTTAATATTATATTATGCATCTTGGAGATCCACAGAGCACATCCAGTCATCCTTGCACAAAAGTAGCAATATGGACTGAATCATAACCATCCGGAACTTCGACTTCTGAATATTCAGATTCAATTTGCTCAGATCCAGAATTGGCCGTAGGTCCCATGTCTTCTTTGGCACCAAAGAGAAGCATAAGTACTGGATCCTCTTTGTTCGGTTGGGATCTGTTGGAAAGCTCTTTTTTGTAGAAGCTTTTAAAATTCTATTAGAGCTAGTTCCCTCTGACTGGGTGGAATGTCAGGGAGACTGCTCCTGAGTTTGGGAGCAGGGAGGAGAAAAAGGAATGAAACAGCCCATGGATGTTACGTTTAGCACTCAGTGATCATTTATGTTCGTCCAGGCATCCAGGAGCAACGTAAGACAGCCCCCGACTACCTTCAGGGCAGAGCTGTCAGACATTTCAGGAGCGCTGATACAGCTGGTCAGAGAACAGCTATCTGAAGCCCTGATTAAGCGGACCCCCCTGTTTCTAGGGTGGCACATACCATTGAATTCACTTCCCCTGCTTCTAGAAGACGAATCATCTTGCGAGTCCTGGAAGGATCCTTCAGACTTACGGAACCAAAGTTTCTTACTTCCCCATTGGTTCCTGGAAAATGACCGCTGAGGAGTAGAGAACTTGATCCCGACCGCCGACAAGGTCTTACCCTCCTGCTCGCTACAGATGAGTTTCTCCTTGACTGATGGTCCAAACAGTAAAGAACCATTGAATGGGGCGTTAGTAAAAGATACCCTGAAGGTTCCGCAAACCCACACAGCCTCACCCAGGTGTGCTCCCTTAAGGCAATGCCTGTTCTTGCCACTCAAGAGGTCCCTTCCCCTGTGTTGGAAATTAACCTCACAGAGGAATTAGCTACAGAAGAAAGAGTTGCCAACTGAGGAGACACCTTCTTGAGGTCCGCTCCTGATATGTCAGATAGAGATTTGGCCAGCTCCTGTATCAAATCTCTTTAAAGGTGGGTAAAATGTAACAGATAGTTTAATGCTCTCAGTCTGAAGGTTGCTGAGGTATAAATGCACTTCCCTTATCTGTCCAGTGCTTGTGACTCCCTGTTTGGGGGGTGGACAGTACAGCTCTGCTCGGCCAGCTCTTTCTTTGTAGCTACCGAAAACACAATAGCATCCACAGGTACACCCCTTGCTCCAGCGTAATGTATCTGAGGGAGGGTCCAACACCACTCAAACTGATGAAGACAAGATAGCCACGAGAATACACCCAATAAAATCTTTAATTAATCTTTATTATTAAAGATTTTATTGGGTGTATTCTCATGGCTATCTTGTCTTTATCTGAGGGAGGGCTCAAGTATTTACCTGCTCTTTTTGGGATGGGCTCCACAGTGTCCTGCTCCTTCTAAGCCCAGCGAGAAATTAGGTCAATCAGTTCATCCACCAGAGGGTCACACAGGATGTAGATGGGCTCGTTCCGAACGCCTTCAGAAACACTGACTCCTCAGAAGGAGGCTGGGTAGACCATCCACCTTTTTGTTTCAAAGCTTCTAATATGTCCCCAAATCCGGTGGCGATCTGGAGGATCCTTCGCCCTCATCGAGGTCTGTGTCCTCAGTGAGAGACTCCACTGGGGAGTGTAAGTGCCTCCACTTGCACTTCTTCCTGTTAACCTCCTCAGCGGGATGCTCTGGGGAGGACTCTGAAGAAAACAGGACCCCCTCTGGAGGTAGCAAAAGTCTGGAGGCTCACTCAGGAGGGACTGATCCTAGACTGTACGACTGGGCTCAGAGTTCAGAAGAGATGTAGACTGAGATGGATCTGGGGGAAGAGGGGAGGTTGTTCTAGGTCTAGAGAAGGTCCTTTTTACCACCTGGAAGGCTGATGGACTTGAGGAAACCCCCTCCACCTCCCCGTCAGCTGCGGACACCTGGGGAGAAGGAGTAAAGTCCACCCCAGAACTGAAACCTCCTGACAGTATCGGACCAAAGCTATCAAGGGCCAAGGCCCCAAAAGGGAGGCATGGCTCCAACAAAGATGGACCCAACACCTGTCCCCTGGTCCCAGCACCAACATCTCTTAGAAGTAATCAGAACTGAGCCAGCCTGAGAGCCTGATGGAGTCAAGGGCAAAAATCTACTTGTCTCAGCCGAAACCCTCCCTCTGATGAACCAGATATTGTGGTCCCGAAATGCCAAGCTGAATTGGAAGAGGAGAGATTAAACATGGGGTAGGGGGACCTCACTGACCCAGTCTGGGACAGAGAAGCAATAAGCCCCATCTCAATCTGTGCCCTGAGGAAACAGATCATCCTTTCCATATCCATTTGAAGCAAGCTTTGAGGCTATCTTGAAGAAGCAGAAGAATATTTAGATCTGGCTGGGGTAACTGCCTTGAAAATCAGAGCCAGAGAAGCTTGCTTTTGAAAGCGTCTTGGGGATCAACTCAGTGGTCTCAGATATGTAGTTGTAGGATCCGGCAAGGTACTGATCCTAGAAGGGGATGACATTATAACTGCTATCAGATGTGGGGTAAAAAAAACAGATTCAAAACCACAGAAGGTCTCTCCTTCAGATCAGAGGTCTTAGGATCTGAAGGATCTCTTGAGCCTATTCAGATCCACGGAACTCAACTGTGAGATATATTTAGGCTTGCCCAGATCCAAAGGCTTCAGATCAGAGAAGACTCTAAGCTTGCTAAGATTTGAAGTTGCCAGATCAGAGGAACCTCTGGACTTGCTTGGATCCGAGGGCCCTGGATTCCGCAGCTGGGGATATTTCTTGACTGGAGAAGAGGAAGAAGCCCCTGAGGATACAGAGGAAGCCCTTCATCTATGCTCCCTTGAGCTGGATGCTCGATCCTGGGTCTGAGCTCCAGAGGAGGGGAGAGGCCCCTTTAAAATCAACTTATTCCTCCTATCTGCCTGGGCATGGGTAAAGCCCATGCAGCTAGGACTGTAAAAAATAAGGTTCCCCGGCCCCAAGCAATAGACACACTCCTTGTGGGCATGCAAATTTGGGATCTTGTGCCCACAAGAAGTGCATCTCTTGAATCCCGATGGTTTCTCTAACATGCTAAAACGGAGAAGAAAGAGCACGCACCACACTTGTGCACCCACCCATATGCCTCTAACGAACAACCAACAGAGACTCGCTCTGTAAATAAACAAACACCTAACCACTACATAGATAAAAGGAACTACGTTTTTTTTTTTTTTTTTTGTACAAACTATTAAAGCTAAGACAAACCACAAAAGCAGAAGGCACCAAAGGAGCAAAACTTCACACACACTAAAAAGGACAGAAACCTTTAATTGGAAACAACAGACAGGAGGGGAGGCAAAGAAGAAAGAATTCACTTAACTGCTACTTGAGAGGAAAAAAGGCAAGAACAAAGCAGGGAAAAAAAACTTATCTACCACAAGTCTCTTGAGAGCTATGGACAATGTCTGTGCTTTTCTGTGGTAAAAAAGAGATGAGTGGCTTGAAAGAAGGGTAGGATTATGGGAGAGAGAGGAGCTCGAGGCTCGGATCATAGTCTTGTGAAATTTGGCCAGACTGGACCCGAGGTCAGATCAGACAACCCAGAAGTGAGAAATATTGAAGTGGACAACATCAGATCTTGTTTCAACACAGATGCCTATAAAAGGCCAATCCAAGCTGCCTGGAGATTACCATAAAGCCACAAAGCACCACACTCAGCACACTTTTCCAACAGCAAAGCATCATCTGTCAGCCTTCGAAAATCTCCCCCTCACACTCAGTAATAGTGATTGCAAAAAACATTGGTACAAATAAGATCACTTGACACATTAACAGACAGATTTTCATAAACATACATGGTTTGCTTTGTTACCCCAAAGAATGTTAACAGTTGTGCAGCATGACAATTCTTTAGCAAATTAGGTTTACATTTTACAAATTTTTTTTTTTTTTGTGAAAATGACTTCTTGCTACTCCATGAGTAAAAACATGTTTAACAGTCCATAATAGTCCTTTAAACCAAGTTTAATGGAAAATAAAAGCCCCACTAAATATCATTAATCACAAAGTTGCACATCTTAACCTAGCCTCCGATATGAACAAATCATGCTGGAGAGAGAGATATGTCTCCCAAAGACTGACACTTCTCTGGAACAAGCTTCCAATTCATATGAATTGTCATATGTACATATCGTCATATAGACAAATGGATAATTATGTAATCTTCCTTCTCCCCGGGTATCCACTGAAGAGAGGCTTCTGACCCAGTCAGACATTACCCAGTTATCAAATGTAAATAAATAACATCAAACATCCCTTACACCATCTATAATGACCAGACCTTTTCCTTTTACATTTCATGCCATCTATCATAAGGTGCACAGCCAGTAACTGAAACCACACAATCTAGTTTCACCAACTCATCCTAGCTCAAAGTTTTCTTAGTGATCTCCCTACAGCTGGAGACTGCAAACATCTTGGCTTAATTTCCTCTCAGAAAACTTAACTAAAATGATCACAACAGTTCAAAGTTAGCAAAGATGTACAAAACCTCAAAGCAGCTTCTGAAGTTCAACTACATTAGCATACAGAATGCATTTAAATCTACACAGGTTGGTTGCTCACTTATCCTCCAAGTACTCCTGGGTATTCCGCCCACTCAACTACCACTACAGATCAAGCTGACACTTGGTACTGTAGCCACTCCTTCTATGTAAATTAATCTGCTTTCCTCCTACTTCCACATTTTCATATTACAGAACCACCACACTAAACAGCTAAAAATTAGTACTGGTAGCACTGACTACAAGAGATGCTGTGGTACACTTTTATATAAACAACCATTTTAAGCACAAGCTATTTTCTTCTTCAAAATAAATAAAATGAAACTAAAAATGTGTGAACAAAACAGACCAAATATCTGGCCTTCATTTGACTGCAACTGCAAATGAGCAAATTTTAGAAAACGATATTGTGCAGCAGTGACAGCTGGTGACTTCAAATCAAAGGGGGGCTGCAGGAGACAGCTAAATGGGCGGGGTCAACGGGAATGGGTGTGGCCAACCAGAAAGGGGAGGAGCTATGCTCAAAACCACAAAAACTGTAACTTTAAATACTCTGCCCTGGGTGCCAAACCATCATTATGAGAGTCCAATCAAGACAAAACGAAGTGTAGAAGAAAAAACATATTTCAATCCATTGGCTGCATGACAGCTTGCTTAATATCTAGATGGAAACAAAAAGGTTGTGAGGCTTAAAAAAATAAATTACTTTTTAAATACTTTACTGGAACGCTAGTCAAAATCAAGTATAAGAAAAACAAACAGCACTTAAAACTCAAACCACTTCTCCTTGTACTCCAGTTCTAATTATAATTTATATTCAGCTTTATTAAAGTACCAAGCAACATGCTGAAAGTAGCAATCTCTGTTATCACCCCACTTGTAAAAATGTTTCTTATCCGAAAAAGACTTGCTGCCTGACAACACCTATCTACTTGTTTCATGGGGAAAACACTATCAAAGTAAAAAATGAAAAGCAAACAGGAAACAAGCTCAACATACATTGCTTAAAGGATTACTGCACAGGATATGGACCACACATGATAGATTGGCATTCTGTTTAGTTTGCAGGTAAAGCCTATAAATGAGCTCTTGAAATAATGTAATCCTGTCCTTTATTTTACAAATACTGTCATATGCATTTCAATACCCAAGGCTTATATGTTATCTAGTTATGTAAGTATTCTCTGCATGGCAACAATAGAAAGGCTTTCAATGTTGGCAATTCTTTAACAGTATGCTTATTAAAACTTACTTGCATCTTACAATCTCAGACTAGCTTACCAGATGGTCATTAAAGCACTGCTACTTAAACACAGAGCAACAGGCACTTTCTGAATAATACTAAGTATAAATCAACAGTATAAAAATATGAAAGAAACCAGAACATTCTGCAAAATCAAGGACAGATGAAAAGCCATTGTAGTACTTGTGTCTACCTTGGATGGGGGGGATAGTCTGCACATTTACACTGCATAACTGCTCCTTGCCTTGCTTGGACACATCCAGAGTCACTACATGGGGTAGTGGGGTTCAACAAGTATGTCACAATTTGAAATGTCTTTGGCTGACTGCGATGGCCCTGACACATTTGTCATACCTCTCAACCTCAGAGCAAGAAATCTGGACAAAGCCATACATAGAAATGGGACAAAGGCCCAAAAATAAGGACAATTTTTAAACATTGCTCTTATAAACTTAGAAAGATAATATAATAGTAGGTCTTGCATTAGTATGAATTTTCTGAAGGGTATGAAATCTGAAACTGAAATGTCTGTCATTTTCTAACTTCAGTCTTTAATGATTTGCCACTAATTTGCCAAAAAAAACACAATTTTATGAAAAATGGACCAAAAATGTGATTCAAAAATATAAAATCGCCACACAATACAGCTGGGAACCTGCAAAGAAGGGACACTTTTTAATATTAGTACTGCTAACTTGAGCAGCTGACAAAATAAAAGAATCTACATGCATTTCTGAAATAAAAGTAATCTATAACCGATTAGTTATTTATTAATTGTAAACTGTGGTGGTGGTGCTGCAGTAGCTTTGTCGCCTCACAATAAGACGTTGTCCTGTTCAATTCTCAGCTAGAGCGTCTTCTGTGTGGAGACGTGCATGAATGGGCGTACCTTCGTTGAAGGTTGTGCGTCAGGGCTGGCAACTCGGCACGCAAAAATCTACTGCTAATCATTAGCAGACTGGAGTTCCGCTGTGGCGACCCCTAACCAGGAAAAGCCGAAAGACACAACATTAATTGTAAACCCTCCATGTTTTCTTCCAAAATTACCATTTTGTGGAGGGATTATTAGGGGAAGAGCAACATTTTGAGCCAAAATCTGGGACAGTTGAGAGGTTTGGATATGGCTAATTCTATAAAGCAATTTATTTGCATGTACCTCTCAACCTGTTAATGCAGGAAATCTGGACAAGGCCAAATATATGGGGGGAACATATAAACAGTACTAAAAATTGCTCTTGTATAAACTGAGACAGTTGATCGAATAACAGGTCTTGCTTTAGCATGCATTTTTCTGAATGTTACGAAGTCTGAAACTCAGTGTTTGTCATTATTTAGTGACTTCATTCCTAAATGATTTGACAGAAAACCACAAATTTTATGAGGAACAAACGAAAAATAAGAAGCAAAAATCTATTCATTCTGCAAAAATCTGGACAGTTGAGAGGTATAGTTCAGCCGGGGCTGTCTGAGTTTGCTGCCCTTCCCCCCCTCACAAAATCATGGTCGAATGGAGCTTCCCCCCCTACAGCCATTCCAATGAACCATTACTTGGCTATTTCACCCCATTTACCATAAACACTAATGTGCATACTGCTTTACTTCTGCGATGATTTGGACTTCATTTAAAATTTTTATTTTGCATTTTACAGCGCAAACACTAATAGATATCATACCTGCTAAACAAAGCAATGCAGTCTCACAATGAGAACAGACTTGGCATTAAAACTTCTCTGCCCTTGAAAACTCACAATCACTGAAACAGCACTGAAACACACATTCAAAGAAAATACATTTTGCCAGTGGCAGATTAACTTTGGGTTTGGGCTGTTTTCAAATCACAGGCCCCTTGCACACGAAACATACACATGCTCTTTCATACACCTTCCTGACTGTATTAAATTATATTCCTTGTACAATACAGTACAGTTTTAGAGGGTGTTTTAAATTTGTTTTAAAAATTTTCCAGTAAACAATGAAACAAAATGCATGCACCAGTAATGACAAAACTGCCCAATTCAGAACATTTCCATCATAAAAGTCTACTCAAACTTCTACAGTCCACCAGTATCAGTACATATGCACAATCTCTGAAGAAGTAAAAGTCATCTAAATAATTCCACATTAAAGAGATTTGTAACTAATGAAGAGGTTGCTGCTAAGCAAACAACTTTGTATTTCATTGTTTCATCTACAAATAAAGTGCCCGTTACCCTTGAGGAATAAATTGCCTATCTTACACTAAAAAAAATGATAAGCTAGCAATATTGCAATAGGGAATGGATGGCAAACTGATAACAGGTTCATAGTTACTATATCTTCGCATCTACCCCTTTTGCAACACAGTACAGTATCAGCAATGCATCTATCTACTGTGGGAGTAGAACCCACAGCCTTCTGCATCAAAAGCAAGTATACTACCTGTTGTGCTATTAATGCAAGTAGACTCAGCATAAGCAGCACTAAACTTTTGCTCCCCTGCAGCTCTCAGCTCCTTGTAAAATCTACTCGCTCAGTTGTGTATCTGAACTTTTCAGCACAAAGAAATCTGGAAAAAGCCAAAGTTTATTGTGGGGGGGACAAAAGCCCAAAAACCAGGGACATATTTTAAACATTGCTTGCATAATGTTGGAAAGTTGCTAGAATAAAATGCTGTGTTACCACCATACATTTCACCGCCAAGCCTTAAACCCAGAACCCTGTGCAAAACAGTCAGAGCAACATACCACTATGCCAAATCAGCTGTTTTGTGAAAGAGGAAGACGGAAACTTAAATGGCTACCATTTAGTGAATTCAGTTCTCACCATAGCACAGCTGTCAACCTCTTAGCACAAAACACCTGAACAAAGACAATAATGGGTGAATACAGCCCCTAAACATTCAGTGAATTCGGTTCTCACCATAGCTCTCAACCTCTTAGAAAAAACACCCGGACAAAGCCAGTAATGGGGGAATATAGCCCCCAAACATATTCAGTGAATTCAGTTCTTACCATAGCTCTCAACCTTAGCACAAAACCTGGATGAAGCCAATAATGGGGGAATACAGTCCCAAAAATAGGGACAAATTTCAAATATCCATCTCATACACTTAGAAAATTGCTAGAATAAAAGCTTTTGTGTTACCATGCACTTTCTGAAGAATATGAAGTCTGATATTCAAATGCGTGTCATTTTTAACATTTGTTGGAAAGTCTGACTTGGAACAAAAGCTAATTTTTAGCAGAGGCCCAGGGAGAAACACTCCAGACAGACACATGTCTTTGTAAGATGGGAGGACACTAGAGGAAACAAAAACAGGGAGGGCATGCAGACTCCACACAGAAGGTAAGACACCCCAGCCAAGAATCCAGAGAACATGCAGCTGTCAGGCAACAATGCTACCACTGCACCAATGCACTACTGGCTTTGCAAGGACACAAAAATACAGAAACCACAGATTTTATGAGGAACAGAACAAGTATGAGGGAAAAATCTGCAATATTTTTACAAATGGTGGTGGGTAGGGAATTCAGGCTCTTGCCACCTGGGGCCCAAGGTACAGGGTTCAAGCCTTATTCTCTACCCACCACCATGTAGCACCTGGGACATTTTACACACAGACAGACAGACAGACACACACACACACTACCTGGGACAGGTCTGTTTGTTGCAGCAGTAAATCCTTGCATAGCTTCGTCCGTTCATTGCAGCAGTAAATCCTTCCATAGCTTCGTTCGTTGGGAGCACTAGAAAGCCCCACGAGATGTCCTTCCCCGACGAGACTCCCTGCCTGCCGACATTGCAGTCAGAGTCCGATCCCTTTCCAGTAACAGTCTATGCAGTTACAACTGCATAGACTTCTGGGATCTCTGCACTTGAATGCTTCTTAATCTGGACTGCTGCTGAGACAGTCTGCGCATGCTCCAGACTGGTTCAGCAGCAGTCTGGATATTGGAAATGCTGCTAGCGCGCATGCACGAAGGTCTGCTACTTGCAATCATTTTTTTTTCTTTGTATTTTATTTTATATTAATTTACTTTCTTTTTTTACAGCTAGGGGGGCTGCAGTTCAGCAGTCCAATAGCACAGGCCACCCCTGTTGTGCAGTAAAAACTATTTTTTTGTAACTCTAACTGCTTCTTTCCCACAGTTTGCAAGACAAATCAAAATACTGACTGATGTAAAGTTAAACAAATCCTTACCTGTGTGTAAACATTGCTGTTTTTTCTAAAGTCCCTTCCCTTAAAAAGCACAACTTCTAACAAAAAGGGATTTTCTACAGCAACCATTTCTACACAGAATAATTCAGTTACTGATGGCCAAAGATGCATCACTGTCAAATGGGGCTCTATGCAGGTTAATGGTTAGTGGATCACGAACCGCCCGCCCCACACACACAGCCATTCTAGTGTCCCATTACTTCGCCATCTTTGTCCACAGTTGCCATAAACACTGTTCAAACCTGTCAGTGTACATACTATGATGATCTTTATTTCTACAATTAATAGCACAAACACTAATAGCCATTTACTACACAAAACAATACATTCTCACAATGAAAACAGACTTGACATAAGCAACATGAAACATCTCTGCACTGAAATTCACTTTCAGTGAAAATGCACTGAAACCCACATTGACAGAAAAGCATATGGCCAGTGATGCATTAAGTGCACCTTTGGGCGGTTTCCAAACCATGGGCCCCCTGCACACATTTTTAGGACCATGAATAAATGCGTGTGTTTTTAATTCACCTTCCTGATTGCATTAAATTATATTCCTTGCTGAACACAGCACCACTTGTTAAAAGTGTCTTCAAGTTGTCATTTTTAACATTTTTCCAATTAGGCAGAAAGACCACAGAGGTTCCTCATCAAAAGAATCTAGGGCCTCAAACATCTACCATACACAGATAGGCTAAAAGCCCTGTCCCTCTACTCAGCTTCATACAGACTCCTCAGAGGTGCCCTTTTTCAGGCAATCTCAGACTCCGCCCTGATGGGATTCCTGCACATCTGCAAGTCAAACTTCACTCGAGTAACGCACATGCGTGACCTCAACCTGGTCTGTGACATCAATAGATCTTGATGGCGGGACACATTTGTGTCCCACAGACTCCATCTCCACGTCAGAGTACCTACTCATATCCCTTTTCAAGCACAACTTGGATAACTGGATGGGAAACAGAAAATATACCCCTGGGATTTTATCTGTGTCCCTGATGGATAGGGCCTTTGGGTGCTGACTTGTCTAAACATGGATAAACTCTTGGCTAGGCATATAAAGGCCTCAGGTCCAATAGCCTAGTAACTTGCTATGATGAACAAAATGTATAAATCATTAACAAAACTACCCATTTTGGAACACTTCAACCATAAAGGCGATCTCTAAAGAAGTTAACAGTTACCTTAACGATTTCACATTAAATACAAATGAAATAATGGAGTGGTTGCTGTTAGCAAACATTTCAGTGCTTCATCTACAAATTCAATGTCTGCGGCCCCTGAAAAATAAATTGCCTATGCTGCATTAAAAAAGGGTGCATCAGCAAACAATCTGCCTGGTGTGGGAAGAGAACACGGCCTTCTGTACCAAAAGCAAGTATGTTGTCTGTTGCACCACTGACGCAGAACAACACAACTATGACATTCTATAGCTCAACACTGACAAACTAATTCTCAGCAATTTACAAAAACAACAAAAAAATAAATAGAATTAAAGGAGACTTGGGATTTGATGTGGATACTTAAGGTATATTGCCAATAATTAAGATTCGGGTTTGAATCTGAGCAAAGTCACTTAACTAAATAGTACCCTCAACTGGAGCACTTTATGCACACACATGGTATGCATCTATTCACAGCTCCAATCAGGTTTGGTTCCTCTTTGTACATGCTGTGCGTTCTGATAGGTATGGAGCTTGGCTGCTACCCTGTCTACACTCAAGTTGCTCCAAATCAATTAATGCACAGATGTCTTAAATCACCAGCCGTTTTCTAATGGGGCTTGCATTACAGAAATCATCCTAACTCTGAGGTTTCTGAGGCTTGCTGTGCTGTTAAGGCTCCTTCAAGGTTTTAATGCTGGTGCTGCATGCTGAGTTGGTCAAGTTATACTTTTTTTATTTACAGGAGATCTTAGGGAAGACATGGCCCATCTCCAGCTGCCAACATCAGCCCTAGGGCCATTACCTAGGTCTAGTGCTGTATCCAGTTTGATCGATGGCAAAAATATCAATGATACTGAGTACATTACATGAATCTACCAAACCCTTTATCTCCTATGGAGCAACAGGATTCCCTTACAGAACTCCAAAAAGTAAAAATCATGAAAATATAAATCCCTGTAACAAATTGTAACTACTGAGATACTGACTGGACAAGCTAGTCAATGTCAAATAAATATGTGCAGAAATGTAAAATGAATGTTCACCAAAACAATTGGGGACAAATAGTAGAAAATGCCAACTAGGAACAACAATATCTTTAATGTCATACCCTCCGTAAGTAAAACAGACCATGACATCTTGAATCAAGAATAAAATCAAACTTATCTAAATTATTTTTCATTTCAGCAACAGAAACAAAGATACAATGACATTTATGAAAACAGACTGAGCTATCACCAGTTAAAGAACAGCTGTGTAAAACCTTACCATAATGATAGATGTCCTCCTCTTCTCTGTTGCAGTATTCTTAACATGAGGGAGCTCTCTGCAGTAGGCAACATAATGTCGGCCATTATACAAAAGTCTTTCACTACTGTAGGATGCATACATCACATGTACACTGCTCTGCTATGTTGGCCATAAAAATGATGCATGCATGCACCTACCTCAGAACTGAATGCCCCAGGAAGAAAGACAGCCTAAGGAAGGTAAGGTATGACCATCCAAGGATAAGAACCAAACCACCAGGGTGAAGAAAGGGGGGAATGGACTACTGCAATACAGAAGGGGACATCTATCGTTACGGTAAGATTTTACACAACTATTCTATGTCCTTCTTTTCATAGGTTGCAGTATTCTTAACATGAGGGACAGTACAAAAGCTCAAGAAAAGAAGGTGGAGGAAGAAGCAGTTGAGCTCTCCAGAAAGCCATGGAGTATGGCTATGGCAAACCCTGCCCTACACTTAGAAATGTTATCCAGTATGTAATGTTTAGTGAAGGTATGCACAGAAGTCCATACAACCCTTCAAGAACACATCTAGTATCTAATCCCTTGAGGAAAGCACCTGATGAAGCTACAAAGCCCTAGTGGAATGGGCCTTTACAGAGGAAGCAAAGGTCCTAACCATGCTTCACATAGCAGAACAAAATCGTCTTAGAAATCCAAGTAAAAATAGTCTGCTTGGAAACAGCCCTGGGATGATAGGAGAGAAAACGCTGGTCTTATTTCCTAATAGATTTGGTCTTTTCCAAGTCAAATCTAAGTTGCCTATGCACACCCAGGGTGTCAACACCTTCTCACTAGAATTTTGAAGAGAAGAAAAGAAGGTAGGTAAATCAATGGATTGGTTGAGTGAATTTGTTGACTACTTTGGGCATAAAGAAAGGGTTGGTACACAAGGACACCCTGTCTTTATGGAAAACCAAAAAGGGAGGAGAGGCCATTAGGGCCTGGAGCTCAAACACACGTCTGGTTGAAGTTATAGCTAGGAGATGTACAGTCTTCCAGGAGCAATGTTGCAAGGATGCTGATAAAGCTAGCTTGAAAGGGAGAAGAGTCAGCTTTTTGAGCACAAAATCCCAGGGAGGAGGGACGGGTTTCTTAGGCGGTCCAATGTGAAGGACTCCTTTAAGAAATTGTTAACCTCAAATCTACTAGCTAGACGGTGGGGGGACAGAGGCAGACAGGCAGAAATAGCTGACATATGGGCCTTCACTGAAGAGTAGGCCAAGCCAGCATTGAGCAATTCACACAAATAGGATAGAACTAAGGGGACTTCCCCTGACAGTGGATCCTGGTTTTGTGACAGACACCAAAGTGAAAATCTCTTCCACTTGGATAGTTAAGATTTTCTGATATTGGGTTTCCTGGCCTCCCGCAGGGCCCTTGGCATGTCTTCAGAGAACAGGTGTCTAAAAGGAATTAAAACCCTATCACCCAGAGAGTCAACTGGAGGGTAAACAAGTTGGGATGGATGAGAGTTCCTTTGTCTTGTGTGAAAAGGTCCACTCTGTGACGTAAGCTGTGGTGACTGCTCCTGGCTAAATACAGGAGAAGAGGGAACCAATGCTGTCTTGGAAAAAAGGGAGTCATAGGTTCATAGGTAGGTACTAGGCTATTGGCCCTAGGGCCTATATAAGCCTAGCCAAAAATGTACCCTGGCTTTCGCCACCCAAGAAAATTATTTTCCTGTGCCCCTGTCGAGCAGAGCCACAGAAGTGATCCCTGGGGTGAATTTCCTATTTCCCATTCAATCAAGATTTTTCTTGAAGAGTTCTAATGAGGAGCTCTGTTTGACATAGACAGGTAGTCTGTTCCAAAGGATGGGAAGTCTCTGGGACAGGAAACTATCCCTCCAGCATGTTCCGTTTATTGTGGTGACAAGGTTTAGGTCCCTAGAGCGTGTAGCTCAGAGGGATTGGGATTTCATTAAGTGGAGCATGTCCAACAGCTCTGGGTTTGGCATAGCTTTGTATGTTAGGCAGAGATCGCCTCTGAGCAGGCGATATGCGATGGAGTAAAGCTGGAGTTTTTTGAGACGGTCTGCGTAGGGCATCTGTTTGAGGCCAGTAATCCTCTTTGTGAGGTATGTCTGTAGCCTTTCCAGTTGTAGATGTCTTGTGAGGTACATACCAAAAGGGGCATTGTACTCTATAATGGGTCTAATGAGTGATGAGTAGAGGGGAACAATGACCTCTTTTTTTCTGGATGAGAAAACTTTTATGATGAGGTGAGCCACGTAGAAAAATTTCCTGACCACTGTGGCGATGTGATTATCAAAGGAGAGACTACTGTCCAGCTGTGTCCCACGGTCTCTTATCACATTTTCGGCGTTAAGTAGACTACCAGATATGTGGTAGTTCATGGGTACAGAGATTTTACCAAAGGGGATGACAATACACTTTTTGGCATTGAGCTTCAGGCCATGGCTTTGACACCAGGCATCTGTCTCAGTGAGGCCCTTTTGTAGTATGGCCACATTGTTAGGAATTTTGATTATGGCTCCAAGTTTGCAGTCATCTGCAAACTTTGTTAGCCAAAGACCTTCTCTGTTAGCCTGTACTTCAGAGAAGTAGATGCCAAACAGGAGAGCCCAGGACTGAACCCTGTGGTACTCCACTTGTCACTGGTCTGAAGTCGGATTTGGAGTCTGTTACTTTCACAGTGTGGGTTCTGTCCGTGAGCCAGCTGGCAACCCATCTTGTGACATAGGGATCTATACCTAGTTTAGTGAGCTTATCTATAATTCCAGAGTGGGGGGTGGTTTTGAAAGCCTTGGCAAGATCTAGATAAGCTGTGTGAACCCCCTTACCCTCATCTATGGCTTTGGTGACTGCTTCAAAGAAGTCAATCAGGTTTAGGAGACATGATCTGCCTTTTACAAATCCGAACTGGGTAGGGTCCAGAGTTTGGAGATTACCAATGTCTTTGTTTATGAGTTCCGTGATGACATGTTCCATGGCCTTGCAGACCAGGCTCGTCAGGCTAATGAGGCGGTAGTTCCCGGAGTCCGTCATGGCTCCCCCTTTGTGAAGTGGGATAACCGTCGTGGTGCACCATTCAGTGGGCACAAAGCCTGAGGTGAGGCTATGAATGAACAAGAAGTTATGTACTCACCATAATATTCGATGTATGTAGTCCATCTCGCCTCACATTCTTACCCGTGGGTTCGGAGCTGAACCTTAGCTCAGACTCGGCCATACTCTAGCTCGAAGTCTTTCAATTGGCTGGGCTAAGAGGTATCCCATGCCGCACTGCTCCCTTTCCCCAGATCTTGTTTGCTGCAAGCCCAATCACTCACCCTCCATACACAACACATAGAGAAGGAAAAAACATTCCAATAATAAAAGGAGTACTGAAACCAGAACTAACCTCTAGGTCCTCCAGGATGGGGGAAGGCTCAGTGGAAAATACTCCTGAGCACTGTGGAACCAAAGGAAGATCTGCCTCTGGATACCAAATCCAATTTGTAGTGAGTAATAAAGGTGTGAGGAGATGCCCATGTAGCCGCAGCACAAATATCGACAGACACCCTGGCCTGAAATGCTGTAGAGGTAGACACAGATCGGGTAAGAATGAGCCTTCACTCTAAATGGTAAATCCTTACCACCTGAGGCATAAATGAAGGAAATACAACTAGAGATCCATCTAGACAAAGTCACTTTGGAAACAGGAGACCCAATCTTATTTTCTGAAAATGAGACAAACAGCTGATCAGATTTTCAAAGATCCTTCGTTCTATGCAGATAAAAACGCAACTGCCTGTGAACATCCAGTTGGTGAAATTTAAATTCTGCCCTGTTAGAGAACTCTGGAAAAAATATGGGCAGTTCAATGGATTGGTTGAGATTACTAACCAAAGCCACATTTGGCATAAAGGAAGGGTTTGGTCTGAGGGAAACCCTGTCCCTGTGAAAAATCAAGTAAGGCGGTCTGATAGACAAAGCTTGGAGCTCAGAGACACGTCTAGCTGAAGTGATCGCTACCAAAAAGATAGTTTCCCAAGTCAAAAAGTTTAGTTCACAAGTAGCTGCAGGCTCAAAGAGGGAAAAGGTGAGACATTGTAGCACAAAATTTAGGTCCCAAGGCATGACCGGGTCAAAGACTGGAGGGCAAAGCAGCATAGTGCCTTTCAAGAATGCCTTACAAAGTCTATGCGCCATTAGGCTGGGTTCATTAGCGAAGTGAAAAGTGGAAATAGTGGCCAACTGTACTTTAATGGTCGCGGCTGCTGACCCCTGATTGAAAAGCAGAGAGAGAAATTCCAGAACTGAAGAAATTGGAGTTGTACAAGGATGAATTTGTCTTGCCTGAGCCCAGATGGCGAATCTTTTCCATTTATTGGAATAAATCTTTCTAGTCGAAGCTTATGGGAAGAAGACAGAATATGAATCACTTCCGGAGGAAAGTGATGAAACTTGACTAGTGATGGAAGTGGAGTAGCCAGGCTGTCAAACGGAGAGTCTGAAGAGAGGGATGGAACTGCCCTGACATACGAGTCAGAAGATCTGGCTGTGGGTACAGAATCCAGGGGGCGTCCATGAGACAGGGATGGAGAAAGGGGAACCAAATTTAACGAGGCCAGTGTGGAGCAATCAGAATTATTCTGCTTCCCAAGGACTGTGCTTTCTGAATAACCTTTGTCAGCAGAGGAACAGGAAGGAAGGCATAAAGTAGACCGGAGAGCCAATCGTGAACTAGAGCGTCCCTGGGTGACTCCCCTTGAGGGGATAAGGGTGAAGTAGCTGCTGCACTTGGTATTGAGGGGACTGGCAAATAGATAGCAGCAAGGCTGACCCCATCTGCGGAAAATCTGCTCCGCAACTTGACTGTTCAGGGACCAGTCGTGAGGCATCAGAATAGCTCTGCTCAACCTGTCGGCGATCACGGACTTCCCCGGAATGTGCATTGCTACAAGAAAACGTTGGGAAGACACTGCCCACTGCCACACTTGAATGGCCTCTCTGCAAAGGGGATACGACTTGGTTCCTCCCTGTTTGTTCAGATACCATACCACCGACATATTGTCAGAGTGGATCGCAATTGTTTCAAGAGGAAGAAAGCTCTGAAGTGCTTGCAACGCTAGTAGCACAGCTCTCATCTCCAAGATATTGATATGCAGATGTATATCGTGTTCCTGCCACGTGCCTTGGACGGTCCTGCCGAGATAATGCCCCCCCCACCCCATCTTGGAGGCATCCGTGGTCTTTGTGGCAACAGGAGGGGATGGGACGAAGGGTTTTCCCACACTGAGGTTGCTGGAGTGAAGCCACCAGCATAGATCTGGCTTGCACCTGTCTGTGATCATTATGAGATGAGAAAGCGGAAGATGCTGTAGAGACCACTGGGCGAAGAGCAGCCACTGAAGGAGCCTCATGTGAAGCCTCGCAAGAGGAATGAGCATAATTGTTGCAGCCATAGTCCCTAACAATTTGAGAACAGTTTTTGCCTTTACTTTTTTCAGAGGGAGCAACGTGTATACTTGTTGCAAAACTTGAATCCTTTCTTGTGGTAAAAACGCCCTCATGAGCATGGTGTCTAACACGGCGCTTATAAAGGTGATACGCTGCGAGGGCAACAAGGCAGACTTTTCCCATTTTAGAATGATACCCAATTGTTGACATAGCTTGATAACGGCATCTCTGGTCTGTAGAAGTAGATGCCTGGTAGTGGCAGAAAGGAGGCAGTCATCCAGGTACGAAAACACTTGGAATCCCTGATGTCTCAAGTGAGCCGTCACCACTGCCATACATTTGGTGAACACCCTGGGGGCTGTGGTGAGACCAAAGGGCAGGGCACGAAATTGAAAATGACTGGCTCCCAGCCAGAAGCGTAGATGACTTCTGGATGCCCTGTTCATCTTTATACGGTAGTAAGCATCTTTGAGGTCGATGGAGCACATCCACACTTCTTTTCCTAACAATGGGAGAATAGATTGCAATGTGACCATTCGGAACTTGGACTTCTTCACGTGGAGGTTCAAGCGGCTGAGATCCAAGATGGGTCTCAGGTCCCCTGTTCTTTTCGGCACCAAAAAAAATCTGGAGTAATTCCTAATCCAGTCTGGTCTGAGGGGACATGCTGGATGGCACCTTTTTCTAGCAGCTTTATAACCTCTGAAGCTGCGGAATCCCTCTCATTGGGTGGAACATCTGGGACTCTTTTGATCAGTGGGGTGGGGGGAGAAGGGAATGAGATATCCACCAGAAACTATGTTTACTACCCACTGGTCCTGGGTAATGTCTTGTCAGGCTTCTGGGTATAGTGAAATGCGACCCCCGACTGGCTCTGGATACGTGCAGTCAGGCCTCCCATCAGGAGCGCTGGTAGGGAGAGCCACAAAAGGAATCACGGTCTCCCTGGTTACGTGGGCCTCCTCTGCCTCTAGGGTGGCGTCTACCTGAGTTACCACCCCCTCCCCTGCCTCTGGAAGAGGAATCACTTTGCACGTCATGAAAAAATCTCTGTGATTTCTTAAACCACATTTTCCTAATCTTCTGGACCTTGGGATAAGGTCTAGAAGGCATGGGAAAAAAAGACTCCAACGGCAGACAGAGTGTTTCCCTCTTGCTTGCACCTAGTGAGAGTGTCTTTCACCTTGGTTCCGAACAACGAGGAACCATCAAATGGGGCGTTGGTGAATGTAAACTTGAAGGCCTTCACGAAATTACAGAGGTGCATCCAGGAGTGCCTCCTGACAGAAACTCCGTAACTCGCTGCCCTACTCGCTCCTTCGGCTGTGTAAGACATCAGCCTCATGGAGGAGTTAGCAATAGAATTTAGGGTAGATATCTGAGCGTTGACTTTCTGAGCCACTGCGTCAGAAACGTTACCCTGCAGAGCATCTCCAAGCTCTTTCAGGAGATCTCTTTGGAGCCATGGAAAATGTGACAAGTAATTCAGCGACCGCAGTGTAAAGGCCGCTGAAGAAAACATACGCTTCCCATACAGGTCCATGGTCCTAGACTCCTTGTTAGGGGGATGGACCGTAGATGAAGTCTCAGCCAGTTCCTTCTTAGTGGCCACTGCCACCACCAAGGCAGCTACTGGAACGCCCTTCGTGAGAAACTCTTTGTCAGAGGGGGCGGACAGAAATTTGTTGGGTCTCCTGGGAACTGGTTCCACAGTGTCAGGGGTTTCCCACACCCTTCGAGAAACTAAATCTAGGAGTTCGTCGAAAGGTGGAGAGATTCAGTTGGCGGAGGGATGAGCCCCAAAGGCCTTCAGGAACACCGACTCCTCCTTGGAGGGGGGTTTAGAGGGCCAGTCGCCTCTCTGCTTCAAGATCTCTAGGATATCAGAGAAAGAGATATCCTCAGAGGATGACTTGGGGGATCCCTTTGATTCCTCGAGGTCGGTGTCCGACGTGATAGACTCTTCCTGGGAGTCAATGTGCTTCCTCTTGCACGTTTTTTTTTCCTGGGTGGCTCCTTAGGCAAAAACTCTGGGGGGCCCTCAGAAATTTGGGGACCACTCATGGGGGGCTCTCAGAAATTTGGGGACCACTCATGCGGGTATCCTGAGGCCTTGGGTCTCTGCTGTCCAAAGATAGGGGGCGATCAGAGACTGATACCGGAGCTGGAGGGGGTAGAGTGTCAGTGCTGTAAGATGCAGCTGAGGACCTGGCCAGCATGCTCCACAGGACCTCGAAAGCCGGTCCCCCCGGCTCCGAAGATCGACCAACCGTGGAAGACCTTGGAGCAGAAGGGGCAAGGTCCGAAGCAAGGGTCAGGCTCACCTGAGCCGAAGCACCGAGAGGGAGGCTAGGAGCCGAAGAGCGTCCCGAGACCTCCCCCTCGGGTCTGACCGAGGAACCAAGAGTCCAGGACCCCGTGGACAGAGCAGACAGGGGTGGAGCCGAGATCGGAGCCGATAAGCCAGGATGGGCTACCGGAGCCTACCTAGAAGCGTCAGATGGCGCAGACCACTCTGGCTCGAAAGACTGAGATTTGCTCGGAGGAGGAGCTATCGACGAAGGATGGGTGACGGGCTCCTGAGCCGACTGGGCTGGAGCCTAAAGCAATTTATCCAGCACCGGTGATTGGAGCAGTCTCTGCACCACTCTGTCCACATCAGTGTGTCCTGGAGGACCTAGAGGACAAGGTAGGAGATCTAGACCTCCTCTCTGAAGAAGACCTGCGAGGAGGAGAAACCGGTCTAAAAACTGGAGACCGGCTCCGAACTAGTATCAAAGACACAGACTCCGAGAGGCTGGGAGCCGATGTAAGTTCTGTCTGTTCACAAGCTTCCTTCGGCACAGAAGACAGTGGAGCAGAGGATGCCACAGTAGACTTAGTAATTTTCTCCGAGGCTCTGATAAGACAGACTGAGCCGGAGATTGTTTTTTTGCTTTGGATGTTTTGTCTCTTTTAGAGGGAGAGGACTTAGCACTAGAAGACCTCTCCAAATCTTCCTTGAAGGAGGGTTTCAGTAGTCCCTTCAGAATTAGTTTCTTGCTTTCTTGAAGAACACGAGGGCTGAATGCGTGACAGAACATACAAGACTCCTGAAGGTGTACAGCCCCCAAACAATAAACACACACAGAATGCCCATCAGTAATCGACATCTTGTACCCACATTTACTACATTTCTTAAAGCCCGAAGGCTTATGTTCTTTTGTATCCTTAAACATGGTCGGCAGGATACTAACACAACACAACAGTAAAACTGACACCAGCAACAAGCGTGGGAAAGTACAGTTGTGTACACTTACCATAAATGTAGATGTTCGAGTGTATTCACTGTTGTAGTCATTACATTTGGGTAATCCTGCTGGCAGGTTGCCCTCAGTCGGCCTGAATTCCAAAGTCCTGGGTCCTGCGTCGGCTGCTGTCGCCCTTCCCTGATGTCAGGTCGTCAGGGGTATAAAAGATACGGCCGACGCCATTTTCTTTAATTTTTCTTGCCCCAGATGTCAGGTGCCCCCTAAAAGGGTAGCCAAAATTTATATATGTGAATACATGCACCAATATAAAGTTTACCTTCATCTACAAGCAAATGCACCACATAGGTTGTATAAATCAGAGAAGGAAGGATAGGTTCCCTCAGAAGAAAGGGGGATGGCGGGTGGGTAACCTGGACTGCAACAGTGAATACACTCGAACATCTACATTTATGCTAAGTGTACACAACTGTACTATGTTCTTCGTGTTTCACTGTTGTAGTCATTACATTTGGGTAGAGTCCCAAAGCTATGGATGGGAGGCTGGAGCTAAACAGCATTAGGAGCGGCTAAGAGGCCCTGCAGAACTGCAGTGGCAAAGCCTGCCCTGGATTTAGAGTAGAGTGGCAGATGATAGTGCTTTGTAAAGGTGTGCACTGAACACAAAGTAGCAGCCTCTAAAATGCCCTTGCTTGGTACTCCCCTGAGAAAGGCTGCTGAAGTGGCTGCAGCTCTGGTTGAATGTGGCCTAATGCCCTTAGGCACTGGCTTGCCATGGTGTAAGTAGCAGAAACGAATGCAGTGGCCTATCCACTTTGAAATAGTCTGCTTTGAGAGAGCCTTTCCTTGTGATCCTGCAGCATATGCCACTAGTAATTGCTCTGTTTTACTGAAAACTTTGGTTCTGTCCAAGTAGAATCTAAGCTGTGTACATCCAAAGAATGCAGAATTCTCTCCCCCTTTTTCTATGGATTTGGATAAAAAGTTGGCAGATGAATAGTTTGGTTAAGAGCCACACTGGATATCACCTTAGGCATAAATATTGGCTTTGTCCTCAGAGAGACCCTATCTGGATAAAAAATGATAAAAGGTTCCACAGCCATGAGTGCCTGTAGCTCTGAAACTCGTCTTGCAGAAGTTATTGCTAGGAGCAGAGCTGTTTTCCAAGATAAAAACTTTATATCAGCAGTAGCAGCTGGCTCAAAAGGAGGCAGGGTAAGTTTTTCCAAGACATAGTTGAGATCCCATGCAGGCATTGGTGTTTCTCCTTGGAGCTCTTAAATATTTGGCTCCTCTGAGGTACTGTTTTAATAAGGGATGAGAAAAGATTGGTCGCTCTGTATTGTAATGAGCCGAAATGGCAGAGGCATGAATTTTAATAGATGAAAAAGATAGGCCTTCATCCAGCATCTCAGTTAAGTATTGCAAAATCTGAGGAATATTTGGCACAGCTGTATCAGTTCCTTGTGCCTGGTTCCAAGCACAGAATCTCTTCCATTTTCCAACATAAGATTTTCTAGTACTAGGCCTTCTGTCCCCCAAAATGACATCCATCACAGCTTTACTGAGAGGTGTGTTTTGTATGACTACATTATCCGCTATGCTGCCAGGTTTAAAGTCCTGAGTTGGCTGTGCAGGATCTGTGTTTTGCTGGGACAGTAGATGAGGTATTTGAAGTAAGGTCCAAGCTGGGCATTGAGACAAGTTCTCTAGGCTTGGAAACCAGTACTGGCGGGGCCAGTCTGGGGCAATCAGTATAACTTTTGGTTTCTCCTGTCTGACCTTTAGGAGTACCTTCGGGAGGAGCGGCAGTGGGGGAAAGGCATATACTGATAGGTTTTTCCAGCTGAAAGATAGGGCGTCCACTTTCCACGCTTGTCTGTGATAAGTCCCTGAGCAGAATCTTTTTAGTTGGTAGTTGTGAGGGGAGGCAAATAGATCTATGTCCGGGCATCCCCATTTCCTTGCTATCATGCTGAAGACTTGTGGATCCAGCTGCCACTCGTGGGGATCCATGAGGTTTCTGCTTAGTTCGTCTGCCAGAGTATTTTTCCTTCCTGGCAGGAATTGTGCCTGCAGATGTACTTGGTAAGTTAATGCTGTGTCCCACAAAGTCATGGCTAGTCTGCAAAGGAGGTAAGAATGTGTGCCCCCCTGCTTGTTTATATACCACATTACCATGGTGCTGTCTGTCTATCAGTAGTTGTCCCAGACGAAGTAGGTCCTTGAAGGCTATCAGGGAATTCTGAACAGATAGCATCTCTTTTTGATTGATATGTAGATGCATTTGGGTTGAGGACCATGTGCCGTGAATGCATCTTCCTGCCATGTGGGCCCCCCAGGCATAATCTGATGCATCCATTGTTAGTGTCTGCCTGGCTGGGGGTAATGTGAATGGCTGTACCTTGTTTTGGTGACAAGCCTTTGCCCACCATCGAACCTCCTGTTGTAGGCAGGGAATGAGTGTAATCATTGTTTCCAGGCTGCAGCAATGCGGAGTCCAAACACTTAGGTACCATTGAAGTTTCCTCATATGCAGTCTTGCATATGGAATTAGTAGGATGCAGGATGCCATGAAGCCCAAAGCCTGCAGAATTTTTTTTGCCGATAACTGGGCCTTTGTTGCCAACATTTTGAAATAGGTTGTCAGTTGGCTTTGTTTGTCTGGCGTGAGATAAGCCATCTGGGCAGTTGTATTTAAACTTGCACCCAGGAATATTATCTCGAGAGGGTACTAGTTTTGATTTCTTTTCGTTGACTGTGTACCCTAGGCATGTTAGAAGTCTTTTCACAAATGCCAGATGCTGTAGAAGAATGTCCTTGTTCTCTGCTTGAATCAGACAGTCGTCCAAGTAAGGATATATTTGTATTCCTCTGTCTGCTGAATGTAATTACTGGTGCCAGGCACTTTGTAAAGACCCTGGGTGCAGTAAATAAGCCAAATGGCAGTGCAGAGAATTCGTAATGCATTCAGCCAGCCTTGAATCTGAGGTATCTTCTGCATAATTGTCTGATTGGGACATGCAGGTATGCCTCTTTTAGGTCTAGAGTCACCAGCCAAGCGTTCTTGCCCAGCATGGGCAGAAGCTGCTGCAAAGTCATCATCTTGAATTTTGGTATATCCAGGAATGTGTTCAGAATAGATAGGTCCAGTACTGGTCTCCAGGTCTTGTCCTTTGTGGGTACCAGGAACATTCTTGAGTAAAATCCTTGTCCCTGCTCTTGCTCTGGTACTTGTTGAATGTCCATGAGGGATGAGACTTGTTTTTGTGTCTCTGCCCATTGATTTTTTGGCAGATCTGGCCAGCTGTTTGCCTTTGGCAGGGTATGGAAATGGAACTTGTACCCTTGTGACATGATATTTAGAACCCGCTTGTCCTGGGTTATAATGTGCCAATTTTGAGAAAAAAGTGCTAATTTTACCCCCAAGGGTGCTGCCAGGAGATAAGTACTCGGCGCAGGCAGGGGGAATTCATTGGGACTGTTTCCTGTATGGTTGTGATTTGTCTTCTCCAACTTTGGAGGTAGAAGCACCCCATTGCTTTGACCTGTAGGAACCTTGCACCTGGGATCTGCCTCTAGGGCGTCTGGATCTGTCCCTTTGAGGTCTATCTGACAAAGGAAAGGACCAATTCTTTGTAGGCCAGTGTCTACTAAACCTAGGTGGCTGTACCTGTAAAAAATCTTTGACGGTTTGCATAGATTTAGCTTTGTCCTCCATTTTCTTTAACACCTCCTCTGCCTTAACACCAGAGTATCATGCTGTAAAGGTGCATCTAATAATTTAACTTTAACATGATCAGGCAGATTTTGTTCCTTTAACCAAACATGCCTCCTAATTACAGAACCCGTAATTGCAGTCCTGCAGGCGGCCTCCAAAGAATCAAAACCACATTGCAAAGTATGCTTTCCAACTTGTTCAGCTGCATGCAATAAATCCTGCATTTCCTTGTTTTCTGCACATTCAGAGTTTAATAACATTTTCTGTTTAAGCAATGCCATGACATGTTGCTGATATTTGAACATATGAAACTGACAGTTTAAGGCCCTTATAGCCAAGGTAGCAGATGTGTAAACCTTTTTACCCCATCTATCCAGTGCCCTAGAATCTCTGTCAGAGGGGGTAGGGTTTTTTGCAGCGGAAGCCTTAACTTCTTTGGGACCCTGTGAAATAGTTTCTGGGTCTGCAGCAGGGTTTTTAAAAAGGAATTTATGAGAGTCAGGAACCCTGTAATATCTGTCAGGCTTAACAGGAGCTGGAGGTAAGGAGTCACGGGTAAGACTAGACTCCGAAAACACATCTACAATATCTAACACATGTGGAATGGCTAGTGGCCTGTGCTGAGGTAGTAAAAGGAAATCCCTGAGCCTCTTTTTTGATTCTGAAAAATCTTGGCTCTCCCAGTGGAAATGCTCCCTCATGGTATGCAAGGTTTCCCCAAAATAATAGTCCTCTGGAGGAGAAGCTGAAGGTATAGATTCTTCAGCATCAGAATCCTCATGGGGGAAGAGAATATTCCTGATCAGAAGAGGAATCAGAAGAAATAGATACCTGATCTGAAGATTCATAGTCAGTCTCTTGCCTAGGCCTCTTATCAGGAGGGGGATGGGAAACCCTGATCAAGGTAATTAAGTCTTCGGCCATTTTGAGCATCCGTTTTTTGGGCATAGAGGCCTGTCCACGTGGCTCTTGAGTTTGTTTCTTTGCTTTAGAAGGTGCTTTAGTCTTTGCCTTTGAAGCTGAGGTTGGCTTGATGTAAAGATGTTTAGGTCTGAATACACCCTCAGAAGCCGGTGCCTGCTCAGCGGCTCCGGACCCATCTGAAGGTATAGTATCCGAGGCTCCAATACCTTGAGTTTCCAGTGGCATGGCCGACTCCACGTGGGAGTCAGTAGCGGGCCGCGACTCTAAAGTAGTGGGCGTCAGGGGCTGCGAAAGCGCCTCACTGAGAACTGGCGACTGGCTTAGGAGAAGCTTTGTCGTCGGTTTTGGGCCTTGGTTGTCTATCTCTCTCCTTTTCTTTGCGTTTTTTGTGAACTCCGGTAGTCGGATGGCTATCTGACGACATTTCTGGATAATTAAACCAGCTTCCAAAATAGTTTAAAGCAAAATCATACCGACGCTTAATAGTGCGTTGGTTAAATCTAGCACAAAACTGACAACCAGCAACGTTGTGATCAGGGCCTAGGCAAGGAATACAGTAAGAATGAAAGTCCTTATGAGGTATTTGTTTTCCACAAGAAATACATTTATTAACTTTTTCTGACATCAGTCTGGAGCAAGAAAAAAAGTTTCCCCAACGGGGTACTTAGCTTTATTTAAGACTACGGATCTGAAACTTGAACACAAAAATCTCAGGAGTCGGCCGACCGGCACTTGCGAACTGCTTCTGCTTCGGGCACCACGCGGCAAGAAAGACTGGAGAGAATGGCATCAGCCGCATCTTTTATACCCTTGACGACCTGACGTCAGGGAAGGGGCGACAGCAGCCGACGGAGGACCCAGGACTTTGTAATTCAGACCGACTGAGGGCAACCTGCCAGCAGGATTACCCAAATGTAATGACTGCAACTGTGAAACACGAAGAACATCTAGACTAATAAACTACAGACACCACACAAAGACCTCTAACTCAAAAGGCCCTGACAGGAAAACAAGGGGAAGGACTAGGTCCTCTAACTTAAATGGCCCTAGCCCAGAGGGGATAGGTACCTAAAACAAAAACGAGCACAGAAGGGAAAAACAGATAACCAAGGGAGGACTAGGTCCTCTAACTAAAACGGGCCTAGCCCATTGAGAGATAGCTGACGGGATACCAGACAAAAAAGAAGACAAAGGCCGCACAAAACAGCTTCCACAAAGCAACAACACACACACCTAGCTATGAAAATAGCTTTTGGATCAAAAATTTAGTCAAAATTTTAGTCAAGACGACAAAAAGTTATACTTCGCCACAGCCAAGAGCAAGACCACGTCTGAGCTTTACGAGGGGCAAATGAGATCTGGGGAAAGGGAACAGTGCGGCATGGGATACCTCTTAGCCCAGCCAATTGAAAGATTTCGAGCTACAGTATGGCCGAGTCGGAGCAGAGGTTCGGCTCTGAACCCATGGGTAAGAATGTAGGCAAGATTGGACTACATAACATCATGGTACTTAGGTAGGGTGCCAGTTCATTCTGTAGTTTGTGTAGAACGCAGCCTGGGATATTGTCAGGTCCCATGGATGCTGTGTTCTTGGCTTTGGAGAGTGTGTTTTTTACCTGTGCAGCTGTGATTACAGGAACTTTGCATTCTTCCAGTATAGAGATGGGCCCTCTAGGGGGTGAGAGGGGGGTAAAGTTAGTACTGAACCTATCTGCCAGGATGTTGGCAATATCAATTGGTTCTGTATATTTAGTACCATTGTGCTGCAACTCATAGCAGATCTGAGTGTTGCCATTGAGATTCTTGACACTGCTATAAAATGCTTTGTGGTTGACTTTAGAGTCAGTGGCAATTTTGTTTTCATAACTAGCTTTGGAGGATTTTATGAGGGATCTCAGCTTCTTACTGAATTGACCAGGGAGTTCCTCCAGTCATGGGATTTTACTCTTTTTTGCAACAGTTTCTTTCTTCTGTTGTTGAGTTTGTTTATGGCAGAGGACCACCAGATTGGCTTCCTTTTTTTGGAGGATAGCATCTTGGTTCTATTAGGGATAGCATGATCCATGCTCTCGTGTAAGTGCTTATAAAGTGCATTTGTGTAGGATTCAGCAGTCGTACCTCTATTGCCTGTCTGCATGGGTGTCATGAGGTTTGCCACTTCTGTCTTAAGAAGTGTGAAGTTGGCTTTGGAGAAGTTTTTTACAGTTGTTTCCCTAATTGGGGGTGGGGGCAGGATGTGGATGTCTAGGGTGATTAGATTGTGGTCGGACCTGACCAATGAGCAATTGACCTCTGGTGTGGAACACCGGTTGCCCATGTTGGTAATGACCAGGTCTACAATACTGCTGCCCCTGGTGGGGGTGTGAATAAGTTGATCCAAGGCGTTGGAATTTATGAATTCCAAAAAACGTTGAGCAAGAGAGTTGGTACATGAGTAGTTTTCCCAGTTACTGGTGGGGTAGTTGAAATCGCCCATTATTAGGGTGTTGGGTTGTACCCTGATACGTTCCAGTGCAACAAGAAATGAGGAGTGGGAATCCTGGGGCATGGTGGGGGGTCTGTAGCAGGCTACAATTTGGATTGCGGTCTTGCCCAGAGTTAGTTGCGCTTGGATAATCTCAGATGCATTATGCTGTACAACTAGACTGGAGGTGTGGACATCCTTAATGAATATGGACACGCCTCCACCTTTAGTACTTCGTTCTGGGTTAGGTGGCCGAAAGGTGTGGTATGAATTATAGCCTGGTAATGCAGGGGTGCTCTCTGGAGCTTTGAACCAGGTCTCCGTCACTGCACAGATGTCGATGTTCTCCATTTTAAGGAGTGCCTCGAGTGAGTGCATTTGAGGGTTAGACTTCTAGCACTGAGTAGCACTACCCTCAGATTTTGCTTGCTTGTACCTGTTACGGTGGTGAATTTGTCATTTGAACCTTGCCTAAAAAAGGCACTATAGGGGTGGCAAGAGCCTTAGCCAGTATCCGGAATCCCAAGGGCGACAGGTGCAGGCCATCTCTGGCAAAGCATCGTGGTCTGTTGATCATGTCATCCCAGGCAGACAAATACCAGCAAGATTTTTGGTTTATCATGCTGAATTTTGAATAGGACTTTTGGAATACTCAGAAGGGAGGGGGGTGCATACAGAAACATCCCCTTCCAAGAGAAGGTAAGGGTGTCCACCTTCCAGACCAGAGAGTGTGGGGCTCTGGCACAAAATTGTGGCAGCTGTCTGTTCATGGGGAAGGCAGAGAAATCTACTTGAGGTATACCCCCCACCAGTGGACAATGCCCAGAAACACATCCCTCTGAAGCATCCATTCGTGGGACTGTGTTAGGGACCTTTCTCAAGGTGCCTGACACAACTTTGGTTGGATGGAATAGACACTTCCTGAACAGTCACCTGACACTGGACTGTCAGCTCTAAACTTGGAGTGCCAGCCTGCATAGTAGGTAGGATCTGGTTCCCCTCTTTGTTCACATATCAGAGTACTGACATACTGTCTTGTGAATAGTTTTAAAGGTCCTGGGAGGAAGAGAGGCCTGAAAGGTCTGAATGGCTAAGCAGGAGTTCCCTCATCTCTCTTGCACTGATGTGTTCCCTTTGTTGAGAGGGGGACTATACCTTTTAGCATTCAAGCTTCCGAAAACTGCCTCCATCCAACATCCAAAGCATCTGTGAACAGCTCTTGGACTGGTGCCAGAGGGTGCAACGGGAGTCTTGGGGTTGAGGGTCTCTTGCTGGACCCACCTCTGTAGTTCCCTCTTCAAACAGGGGGTGAGAAGAATTGGAAAGTCCAGAGGGGGCGAATGCTGCATCCAAACTGACTTTAGGAACCACTGGAGTTTTCTCATTTGAAGTTTTGCCACAGGTAGCATTGGAATAGTGGATGTCATGAATCCCAAAACCCTGACGAGCTCTCTGTCTGAAATGTGGTGAACAGGCAGAAGGTTTCTGAAGTAGGACGTGAGGTCCTGTGCCTTCTAAGGAGGAAGACAGACTCTCATGAGGTCTGTCTGAATCCTGCAGCCCAGGAAAATGCGATCTTAAGAAGGGAAGAGAATGGATTTTTTTGTAGTTTATGGTGAATCCCATACGTTGCAGAAGAGAAATGGCAAAATGGATGTTTTGCTTAAGGATCTCTGGGGAGGTTGCCATAAAGAGGAGATTGTCCAGGTAAGGGAAAACGTGTCTGTCCTGAAGCCTGCAGTAGCCAATCACAGGGCCTAGACATTTTGTAAATACCCTTGGTAAGGTATAAAGTCGGAAGGGCAAGACAGAGAACTGAAAGTACCAGTAAGTCACAGACAAATGTAAAAACCTTCCTGCAGATGGGGTGGTTGGGAATGTGTACATATGCATATTTGATATCCAAGGAGGCTAAGAAAGCTTGTGGCAAAATAAGAGGGAACAAGGTTTGAAGAGTTAACATATGAAAGGTGCACACCTTTAAGAAGGTGTTGATATTAGAGAGATCCAAAATGGGTCTCCAAGGACCATCCTTTTCTGGACACTAGAACATTCTGGAGTAGGCCTCTTCCTTTTTGGTCTTGAGGAACTTCTTTAATAGTTCCTTGTCTCCATTGGTCTAAAAGTACCTCTGGAAAGGAGGGCAGCTGTTCCTTTGGTGGTTGAGGGGTACTCCTGAAGGAAGGCAGGGAATCCCATACCAGCAAGTATCCTTTTATAATGATAGATAGAACCCAAAGTCTTGAGTTATGTTTGCCCAGACTGGCAAAGAAAAAGGTGCTGGGAAAGTGGAATGTGAGTGGGTGGTTTGGGCAGTCGGAGGGAACTAGGCTTGTTTGGAAAGGATCGCTTCTGAGTCGGAGTTGCAGGGGCAGCTCTGGACTGCTGAGGGGTCCTACCTACATACAAAAGCAGTTTTTGCTGGGTAATTTTGTTGAAATTTAGGCATTGGAAAAGACAGATGTTTATATTCTTACAATTCCTTTCCCTTTTCCTGCAGAGATATAAATAAATTAGCAGCTGCAGGGTCAAACAATGCAGAGTTGTCCAAAGGCCATCCATAAGTTTAGATTTAATGTCCTCTGGTAACAGCTAGAGTCTTAACCAAGAAAATCTCCTTAGGACAGAGACAGAGGCAGCTCCCTTGGCAAAAAGCTCTGCAGCATCATAGCTGCATTTGATGGACTGGCGGGCTACCTGTGAGGAGCCTCCAATCAAGGATGCAGCCAAGAGTCAGGAAAATCAGAATGAGCTGGGAGAGTTGAGACAGAAGCTCTAGGGCAAATATGTTCATGTGTGTTTGGTAATTAATGGCTCTAAATGCCAAGATGGCTTAAGTGTACACACTTTCTTGCTCAGGCTTTCCAGGACACTGCTATCCTTACCTGAAGGAAGGAGATAGGTTCATGGCAGTAACTTGGATGGTTTGTCTGAAGACACTGAAATAACTTATGGGTCTGCTGAAGGACATTTAAACAGGAACTTACAGTCTTCAGAGACCTTGTAAAAACTGGTAAGGCTTCTTAGGGGCAGGAGGCTGGGAATTAGAGGCCTTGGACGCAGAGGCAAAGGCATCTAGAAAAGCAGGTAACACTGGAGGAATAGCTGAAGGGCTGGTTGATTCTACCCATAGAAGGTCATAGCATCTCTTCTATACTTCAGATACCACAGTGTTATCCCCATTTGAAATTCTCTCTCATTTTGACAAAAACGTTCTTCCATAGGTGAGTCAGTTCCATTGGAGTCCTCCTCTGGGGAAGCATAGTCTAGAGGAGAGGGGATCTGTGAGGATTAGGCCAGAGATTTCTCTTCTGAGGATGCCTCTTCATCTGAAGAAACCACTTCCAAAACTCTTTTATGGGGAGGTGCTGTGCAGGGTGGAGCAGGGACTGAAACACCCGAGAGGGGCTTAAGGGCTTTAAGGGCCTTGGGCAAATTGTTCCCAATCATTGTGAGGTTCCTTTAGAGGGGGACAAATGCTTAGTTTTCTGCTGCTGCTGCTTTTGATGCAGCTCTGTCCTATGTAATGTGGGAGGGCCAGATGTAGGCCTACATTCAATAATATCAGAGTGAATTTCCTCCCACACAAGGATCTGAGGTATCCTCTTAGGGCGTTCGGTTATCACAAGCCTTGGTTCCCTCTGTACATCTGAGATGGATGCCTGCTCAGCCTCTGAGGATGTGCCTGTGGTCGGATCCAAAGCAGCCTCAACATCGAGCTCGGCCTGTGATCCGGAACTAGGAACCATACATATCTTTGAGCTTTCATCTGCCTCAAGAGAGATGACCATAGTAAGAGGCACAGCAGAAGCTTCAGGCCTCGGCTTTTTGGCCTTCTGCTTAGCAACAGACTCAACCTTGTGTCCAGAGGATCCCTCTATCGGGTTTTTAGCTAGTAACTCTAAGCACCAGTTTTCCAAGTAAATGGCTGAGGAAGAAAGTCTACTTCTTCTTAGGATTTTGGGCACAAAGACCTGGAAATGGGACAAGATGTGTGGTTGTGGGTAGGCCCTAGGCAGAACTAACACTGAAGATGGCTATCTTTATGTGGAAGTTGTCTTCTAGTAGCAAAAAAAAAAAACAAGATTACCTAATGGGGCACTTATCTCAGAAATTTGCTGGAAAACAGCTAATGGCAAAGCAAGCAGACAAGACATTTGAAGGTGGCATTTGGACTGGTGGAAGAGAAGTTCTGAGGCAGGCACAATGTACCAGAGCAGCTTACGTGTGACATACCATATATCCTACAGCAGTGAAAGACTTTTGCATACTGGCTAACATCGGGTCTATGTCAAAGAACTCCTTCATGTTAAGGATACTGCAACAGATGAATAGGAGGACATCTATATCTGCGTCTAGGACACTACAAATGAGTTCTGCAAGGGTTTTAATTTCTGCACTCATGAACAGATGCTGAGGATAACATCAATAAATTCAGGGATGTTAACTTCTGCATTCTTGAAAATATACCACTAAATACACAAAGAAAATCACAAAACAAAGAACACATACAACAAAAAACAAGGAACTGTTAACTTTCAAAAATGGCCTGAATTCATAAAATTCAGAATTTAAATACTTCTATTTTTAAACCTCTCACCTCTAAGAAACTAACTTGATCTCAAAGGCTGAAAACAGTAAGACATTCTATAAGTCAGAAAATGAAAACGGAAAACAATGAATTCAACATATTAAAAAATGAAGCAAACAAACCACAACAAATACTTCTATAGAAAAAAAGTACACTAACTTCAGAATAAGCAAAAGATGCATAACAAAAAGCACAGACTAGAACTGACATCCCTAGTATATAGAAAGAAGTTATGTACTCTAACGTTCCATGTTTGTTGTCCATCTCGCCGTTCATTCTTACAATGATGGGTTCAGGGCAGATTCTCGGCTCCGACTCAGCCGAATACATAGCTGAAAGTCTCAAACCTGGCTCGTGGCAAGAAGGTATCCCACAATGCAGTGGTGTAATTCCCCAGACATTGATTGCTGCTACTACTGAATGAAATATACACTATATACATATATACAAACATATAGATATATATGTACACAAATATATACTACATCCAATAGAAGGAGAATCAAACTGAAACAAAAAAACTCCTGAAGGTAGTAAAAACATCCACCAGGTCCACAAGGAGTCTTTGGCAGGGGGAAGAAGGGAGGGTTCGTAAGAATGAACAGCGAGATGAACAACAAACATGTAATGATATGGTGAGTACATAACTTCTTTATGTTATGTTGTCCTATCTCGCCTTCATTCTTACAATGATGGGACAGTGTCCCTAGCTCCTTTACCCTGGGTGGCTCACGGAAGTACACCATGGAACCAAAGGAGGCCCTGTTCCTGGAGGCCAAGTCCATTTTGTAACGCGTGATAAAAGTATGTGGAATGGTCCAAGTAGCTACTGCACAAATATTATCCATGGGAATTCTGGTCTGAAAGGCAGATGACGTAGCCATTGCTCTAGTGGAATGAGCCTTCACTTTGAAAGGTAAATCTTTCTGTTTTGCGGTATAGATTAATGTAGTACAGTTAGAAAGACAAATGGAAAGAGTAGTTTTGGAAACTGAGCTACCCTTTTTCGCATTAGAGAAGGATACGAACAATTGGTCAAATTTTCTAAAATCTTTGGTCCTATGCAAATAGAATCGGAGTAATTTATGCACGTCTAGTTGATGTAATTAATATTCAGCTTTGTTGCTATAATCAGGAAAGGATATTGGAAGCTCTATAGATTGATGTTATTTGGAGAAGAGACTTGGTATTAAAGATGGATTAGTTCGCAAGGATACCCTATCCTTATGAAAAATCAAATATGGTGGTTTAAGAGCCTGCAACTCATACTCTTATAGCAGATGTTATAGCCACTTGAAACAGGTCTTCCAGAAAAGAAACCTGAGGTCTGAAGATGAGGGCTCAAAAGGTGGTACCATGAGATGAGACAGAATATTTAAATCCCAAGGAGAAAGGGGTCCCTTTAAAGGGAGGTCTTAATAAGGAGGGACCTTTTAAGAAGGCTCTACACATGTGTGACATTAAGTTGGAGATAGAATCATCAATGTGGAAATTTGATATTGCAGCAAGTTGAACACTGATGGTTGCTGCAGCTGAACCTTGCTGGAAGAGTTCCGCCAAAAATTCCAAAACAGAATGGATAGGTGCAGAAGAGGGATCAATGTTTTTTTTTTTTTTGCCCAAAAGGAAAACCTTTTTCAGTTTGCTAGAATACAGTTTTCTAGTGGAAGCTTTATGAGAGGACATTAAGATACGTTTAACTGTAGGAGTGAAATTGTGAAGCCTGACTAAACTGGGAAGTGGAGCAGCCAAGCTGTCAATTTTAGGGTGTGGAGAGAAGGATGAAGCTCCCCTGACATATGAGTCAGCAGATCTGGAACTGGGTCCAGAGTCCAAGGCTTCTCCTGAAGATGAGGCCAAAGGAAGGGGAACCAAACTTGGAGAGGCCAGTAAGGAGCAATGAGAATTATCCTGCTTCCCAGAGTACTGTGCTTTTTGAATGACTCTGGGTATGAGGGGAAAAGTACAGTTTTGTACCTACCATAAATGTAGATGTTCGAGTGTACACCCTGCTGCAGTCATCACACTTGGGGGGCGGTCCCGCAGTCGGCCGGAATTCCAAAGTCTTGGTCCGGCGTCGGTTGCTGTCGCTTCTTCCCTGATGTCAGTGTGCCAGGGGTATATATAATGCATCCGACGCCATTTTCTTCAGTTTTTCTTGCCCCAGATGTCAGGTGCCCCCAAAAAGGTGGTCAGTAATTAGTACCAATTTAAGAAATTTTAGCACAAACACAAAATCAATCCGGCTATAAGCAAATACATCAAGAAGGTATTGTAGAGATTTAGCCAGTTAGATCAGAGGGGATGGAGGGAGGGTAACCTGGGCTCCAGCAGGGTGTACACTCGAACATCTACATTTATGGTAGGTACAAAACGGTACTATGTTCATCGTGTTACCCTGCTGCAGTCATCACACTTGGGTAGAATCCCAAAGCTAAGGATGGGTGGAGGAGTCATAGAGGGTTAGAGGAGGCTAGAAGGCCCTGCAGAACTGCAGTGGCGAAGCCAGCTCTAGTCTTAGAGTAAAGTGGTAAGTGATAGTGTTTGGTAAAGGTGTGTACTGAACTCCAAGTTGCAGCTTCCAAAATCTCCTTGGTTGGAACCCCCCTGAGGAAGGCTGTAGATGTAGCTGTTGCCCTGGTAGAGTGGGGCCTAATGGTAGCAGGAACTGGTTTTCCATGATGGGTATAGCAAAAATGAATGCAATGTCCTATCCATTTGGAAATGGTTTGTTTTGATATAGCCTTCCCTTGTGAAACTGTAGCATAGGATACAAAGAGCTGGTCAGATTTTCTGAAAACCTTAGTTTCATCCAAGTAGTAACGAAGTTGCCTGTGAATGTCCAAGGAATGCAGGAGTCTTTCTCCTTTGTTCTGTGGATTTGGGAAGAAGGTGGGTAAGTGGATGGTTTGATTTAAAGCCACACTGGAAACCACCTTAGGCATGAAGGAAGGATTAGTTCGTAGAGAAACTCTGTCTTGATGGAAAATGAGGAAAGGTTCCACTGCCATTAGTGCCTGCAGCTCTGAGTCTCTTCTAGCTGAAGTTATTGCTAGCAGCAGGGCAGTCTTCCATGATAGAAACTGTACATCTGCAGAGAAAGCTGGTTCAAAGGGAGGTAGCGTAAGTTTTTCCAGAACAAAACTGAGGTCCCATGTTGGTGTAGGTGCTCTCCATGTTTTTTGCCCCTCTGAGGAACTGCCTTAGAAGTGGATGTGAAAATAAGGGTGGATCAGTGTTGTAGTGGGCTGAAATAGCTGATGCATGGATTTTAATGGAAGAAAAAGAAAGTCTTTTGTGCAACATCTCAGTTAAATACTGTAGAATCTGAGGCATGTGAGGCTGAAGTGTGTTTTGGCCTTTAGCTTGGTTCCAGGTGAAAAACCTTTTCCATTTGTCCGAGCAGGCCATATTCCTTAATAGTGGGTACCAGTGCTGGCATGGCCAGTCTGGGGCTACGAGTATCAGTCGTGGTCTCTCCTTTCTGACTTTCAGAAGCACCTTTGTGAGGAGAGGCAATGGAGGGAAAGCATATACCGTCAGGTTTTTCCAACTGAATGAGAGTGCATCCACTTTCCAAGCTTGATGGTGAAGTGTCCTTGTACAAAATTTTGTTAGTTGATAGCTTTGGGGGCTGGCAAACAGGTCTATGTCTGGAAGGCCCCATTTTTGAGTTATCATTGCAAATACTTGTGAATCCAGTTTCCACTCGTGGGGATCCATGATGTTTCTGCTGTGGTCGTCTGCCAATGTGTTCTTTTTTCCTGGCAGGAATTGAGCTTGTAACTGAACTTGGTAAGCCAGTGCTGTGTTCCACAAGGCCATTGCTTGCCTGCATAGAGGGTAGGAGTGTGTACCCCCTTGTTTGTTTATGTACCACATTACTGTGGTGTTGTCCGTCCTTATTGTAAGTTGTCCTGGATGTAATAGATTCTTGAAGGCTGTCAGAGAATTCTGTAAAGCTAGCATCTCTTTTTGATTGATGTGCAGATTCCTTTGATCTGCAGTCCATACGCCTTGAACGCACTGCCCTGCCATGTGTGCCCCCCAGGCGTAGTCCGATGCATCTGTTGTCATAGTTTGCCTGGCTGGGGGCAAGGTGAAAGGCTGACCCTTGTTGAGGTGACATACCTGTGACATACCTGTGACCACCATAGAAACTCCTGTTGTAGGCAGGGAATGACAGACATCATTGTGTCCAGGCTGTGGCTGTGTTGAGACCATACGCTTTTTAGGTACCACTGTAATTTCCTCATATGCAGCTTTGCAAATGGTATTAGTAGTATGCAAGATGCCATGAAGCCCAAGGCCTGCAGAATTTTTCTTGCAGGGAGTTGGGTCTTTGTTGCCATTGTCTTGAAATATTGAGTCAGTTGTAGTTGCTTGTCTGGCGTTAGATAAGCCTTCTGGGCCATTGTATTCAAGCTGGCACCCAGGAATGTCATATTTTGTGAGGGTACTAGTTTTGATTTCTTTTCGTTTACTGTTTACCCCAGGCAACTTGGAAGATGTTTTACAAAAGCCAGATGTTGTAAGAGGATGTCCTTGCTTTCTGCTTGGATGAGGCAGTCGTCCAGGTATGGGTATATTTGAATTCCTCTTTGTCTGCTGTATGCAATTACTGGTGCCAGGCATTTTGTGAAGACCCTGGGCGCAGTAGATAAGCCAAAGGGCAGTGCAGAGAATTGGTAATGGGTTGAACCTGCAATGAAACGGAAGTATCTTCTGCAACTTTGTCTGATAGGGACATGCAGGTATGCCTCCTTGAGGTCCAACGTTACTAGCAATGCTTTCTTGCCCAACATGGGAAGAAGCTGCTGTAGTGTTAGCATCTTGAATTTGGGTACTTGTAAGAAGGTGTTTAGAATTGAAAGGTCCAGAATTGGTCTCCAGGCATTGTCCTTTCTGGGGAATAGAAAGAGTCTTGAGTAAAATCCTTGGCCTTGCTCTCGTCTAGGTACCAGTTGAATGGCTTTCATGTCCATGAGAGCTGTAATTTGTTTTTGTGCCTCTGCCCATTGATTTTGTGGCAGGTTTGGCATTCCTCTTTTCATTGGCAAGGTGTGGAAATGGAATCTGTATCCTCATGAAATTATGTCTAGGACCCATTTGTCCTTTGTGACAATGTGCCAGTTGTCTGAAAAAAGTGCGAGTTTTCCTCCCAAGGGAGCTGCCAAGAGAGTGTTGCTTGGCCAGATGAGGTGCAAGTCATTGAGTTTGCCTTCTGGTAGTTTGGGACCTGTCTTCTCCTCCCTTCTGTGTTGCAGTGCCCCATTGTCGAGGTTTGTATTGGGCTTGTGGTTGTCCTCTGCCTCTTGGACGTCTGTATTTACCCTTCTGTGGTCTGTCAGTAGCTGGAAAGGACCAATTTTTGTTGGCCAATTTCTGCTGAAGCGAGGGGGCTGTACCTGTAGAAAATCTTTGACTGTCTGCATAGATTTTGCCTTATCCTCCATTTTCTTTAAGACTTCTTCTGCTTTAACTCCAAATAGAACATTCTGCTGTAAGGAAGCATCTAGAAGCTTTGCTTTAACATGATCAGGCAGAGTTTGTTCCTTTAACCAAGCATGTCTACGTATAACAGACCCAGTGACAGCTACTCTGCAGGAAGCCTCCAAAGAATCAAACCCACATTGTAAAGTATGTTTGCCCACCTGTTCAGTTGCATGCAACAGATCCTGCATTTCTTTCAATTCAGACTGTTGAGGGAGTGTGCTAATTTTTTGTTTGAACTGAGACATTAGAAATTGCTGACATTTTAGCATGTGAAAATGGCAATTTAGAGCTCTCATAGCTAGAGTGGCTGAGGTGTAAACCTTTTTCCCCCACCTGTCTAGTGCTCTGGAGTCCCTTTCAGAGGGTACAGGATTTTTTGCCATATAAGCCTTAGCCCCTCTGGGACCCTGGGAGATAGTCTCTGGATCAGCAACAGGGCTTTTATAAAGGAATTTGTAGGAATCAGGCACTCTATAGTATCTGTCTGGTTTGGCTGGAGCAGAAGGCAGAGAATCTGGGTTCAAACTAGATTCTAAGTAAACATCATCCACAATGTCTAAAACTGGGGGGATGACAAGTGGTCTGTGCTGGGGGAGTAAAAGAAACTCTCTGAGCCTTTTCTTTGAGTCAGAGTAGTCCTGACCTTCCCAGTGAAAATGTTCCCTCATAGTGTGTAAAGTTTCCCCAAAGGAGTAGTCTTCAGGAGGAGAAGCGGAGGGAATAGAATCCTCAGCATCAGAATCTTCATAAGAGGAGAAGGAGTAATCTTGGTCCTCAGAGGAGCCTGAGGAAATAGACACTTGATCAGAGGAGGCATAATCTTCCTCTTGTCTAGGCCTTTTGTCAGGTGGGGGTTGGGAACCCCTGATTAAAGAGATCAAATCTTCATCCATTTTGAGCATCTGTTTCTTAGGCATGGGGCCTTGAACTGGAGACTGAAGTGCAGTCTTTTTAGGTTTAATAGGAGTCTTAAGCTTAGGATACTTTTTAGGGTGAGTGTCGTCGGTCTGAAAACACCTTCAGAAACCGAAGGTGTTTCTGCAGCACCGACATCTCTTTCTGCAATGTCGTCGGTAGGGGCTAAACAAAATGGCTGCATCGGCCTAGCACTCTCCGCCAAAGGCTCCGAAGCGGTCTCGGGTTCCAAATCTGCAGTAGTCAGGGGCTGCGTCGGAGCCTCATTGAAGACCGGTGAACTGGAGACCGGTCCAGCAGAGGCCTCGGAGTCTGGCTTGGGTCTAGGTTGCCTGTCCTTATCCTTGCGTTTTTTGTGCACGCCGGTAGTCGGTTGCTCCGATGGCATTGTGCAGTTAAATTTTCTACCGAAGTAGTGTTGTGCGAAATCAAAGCGTCTTTTTATAGTACGCTTATTAAATCTAGCACAAAAACGACAACCAGTGACATCGTGGTCTGGGCCTAGGCAAGGTATGCAGTAAGAATGAAAATCCTTATGAGGTATTTGCTTCCCACAAGAAATACAATTGTTAACTTTTTCTGACATCGGTCTGAGGCAAGAAAAGTTTCCCCAACGGGGTACTTAGCTTTACTGAAGACTTCGGATCTGAAATTCGACTTCGAAAATCTCAGGAGTCGGCCGACAGGCACTTGCGAACTGCTTCTGCTTCGGGCACCGCGCGGCAAGAAAGACTGAAGAAAATGGCGTTGGATGCATTATATATACCCCTGGCACACTGACGTCAGGGAAGAAGCGACAGCAACCGACGCCGGACCAAAACTTTGGAATTCCGGCCGACTGCAGGACCGCCTGATGACAGGATAACCCAAGTGTGATGACTGTAGCAGGGTAACACGATGAACATCGGAGGAAAAGCATACAGAAGTCCCGAGGGCCAATCATGAGCAAGTGCGACTCTTGGTGTCCACCCGGAGGGGGGGATTAGGGTAAAGTAGTTGCTGCACTTGGCATTCATGGGAGTGGCAAAGAGATTGCAGCAAGGCAGACCCCATGTTCGGAAAATAATTTCCGCTACATTCTGATTGCGAGACCACTTGTGAGGCATTAAAATTACTCTGCTCAGCTTTTCTGCTATCACGTTGGACTTCCCCGGAATGTGTGTTGCTATTAGAAAGCGCTGTGAAGAAACTGCCCATTGTCAAACTCTTAGGGCCTCTTGACAAAGGGGGTAAGATCTGGTCCCCCCTGCTTGTTTATGTACCAAACCACAGAGATATTTTTCTGAATGTAACGCAATTGTCCCTAAAGGGAGAGATTCGTGAAGTGCTTGCAACGCAAGAAGCACTGCTCATCTCTTGCAAGTGAGCCCCGTGTTCTTGCCATGTACCTTGGGCTGTTCTTCACAGATAATGCCCCCGCCACCCTATCTGGGAAACATCCATGGTCACTGTAGCTACGGGTTGTTGTGGAACAAAGGGTCTCCCTATGGTCGCATGAGTGGAGTGTATCCACCATCTCAAGTCATTCTTGCATGATTCCATTATTCTGATCAGGTGAGACATAGGAAGCTCTTGAAGTGACCATTGGGAAAACAGCCATTGAAGGATCCTCATGTGCATTCTGGCAAGAGGGACCAGTGTAATTGTAGAAGCCATTGTTCCTAGTAATCTTAGAATCATCTTTGCTTTCACTTTGGTCTTGGGAAGGAGGTGAAGTATCGTCTGAGTGCTACAACTCTTTCTGCTGGAAAACATGCTACCATAGAGGAGGTGTCTAGATCTGCGCCTATAAATGTAATATGTTGATAGGGCAACAAGGTAGATTTTTAAAAGTTGACTAATACCCAGCTGACTGCAAATGTCCAAAGTTAGATTCATGGCTTGTTGGAGTAGATGCTTGGTGGTGGCAGATAGGAGCCAGTCGTCTAAATAGGGAAACACTTGGAATCCAAGATGCCTCAGGTGAGCCATGACTACTGCCATGCATTTGGTGAACATTCTGGGGGCTGTGGTGAGACCAAAGGACAGAGCTCGGAAAGTACAGTTGTGTACACTTACATAAATGTAGATGTTTGACTGTACTCACTGTTGCAGTCATCACACTTGGGTTATCTGCCTGCAGGTAGCCCTCAGTCAGCCTGAATACCAGAGTCTTGGGATTTCTGCGTCAGATGCTGTCATCTCATCCATGACGTCAGGTAGTCAGGGGTATAAAACATGCAGCCGATGACATTACATCAGTTTTTCTTGCCCCAAATGTCAGGAGCCCCCAAAATAAGAAGCAATCAAATGGTGTGGAGGACCTCCAGTAAAAAGTAAATAACATTTCCATAAGACATGGGCAAAAAAGAGGATAGGTAGAAAGTAAAGAAAGACAGGGGGCAGGAGGGTAACCAGGACTGCAACAGTGAATACACTCGAACATCTACATTTATGGCAGATGTACACAACTGTACTATGGTTCTTCGTGTTTCACAGTTGCAGTCATCACACTTGGGTTGATTCCCAAAGCTGAGGAAGGATGGAGGCAGTCAAGTAGTAGCAGGGTTGGTTAGCAGGCCTTGTAAGACTGCTGTGGCAAATCCAGCTCTGAATTAAGAAAAGATAGGCAAGTGGTAATGCTTGGTGAAGGTGTTTACAGAACTCCAGGTTGCAGCTTCCAGGATGTCCCTGGTAGGGACAGCCCTGAGAAAAGCTGTAGAGGTTGAGGTAGCCCTAGTGGAATTGAGGCCTGATCCCCTGTGGGGTAGGTTTTCCATGGTGTTTGTAGCAGAAATGGATGCAATGTGCTATCCATTTAGAAATGGTTTCAAAATGACCTTGCCCTCTGCCCCTGTAGCAAAGCTGACTAGCAGCTGGTCAGATTTTCTGAAAGGTTTAGTCCTGCCAAGGTAGAACCTGAGCTGTCTGTGCATGTCCAAGGAGTGCAGGATCCTTTCCCCTTTATTTTGAGGATTAGGAAAAAAGGTTGGCAAATGGATGGATTGGTTTAAAGCCACACTGGATATCACCTTGGGCATAAAAGGTGGGTTAGTACTGAGGGAAACCCTGTCCGATGGAAGATAATGAAGGGTTCCACAGCCATAAGGGCCTGTAACTCAGACACACTTCTCGCTGAAGTGACGGCTAGCAGTTTTCCAAGAGAGGAATTTTAACTCTGTTGTAGCAGCAGGCTCAAAAGGGGGACGCGTGCGCTTCTCTAGTACAAAGTTAAGGTCCCAGGCTGGTGTGGGAGCTCTCCGTGGGGGTCTTAAATTGTTAGTTCCTCTCAGGAACTGTCTGATCAGAGGGTGAGAGAAGAGGGGTGGCTCAGTATAGTAATGAGCTGAGACATGAATCTTAACTGATGAGAAGGATGGGCCTTTGTGGAGCAGCTCTGCTAGGTAATCTAGGATTCAAGGCAAGGAGGGCACGGCTTTGTCCTTCCCTTGAGACTGGCTCCAAGAACAGTATCTATTCCACTTTTCTGAATAGGATTTCCTAGTACTGGGGCTCCTGGCCTCAACGATAACATCCTGCAACTGTTTGCTGAGGGTTGCTAGTGATGTATTCAGGGAATAAGCCAGGCTGCCAGGTTCAGGGTTTGCAGATGAAGATGCGAAATCTGTCCCTCCTGCTGGGATAGCAGAGAAGGGGTCTGATTTAGGTGCCAGGGTGGCACTGCTGTCAGACTATAGGAGTGGGTATCAGTGCTGGCGTGGCCAGTCTGGTGCAATAAGTATTGTCCTTGGCCTGTCCTGTTTGATCTTGAGGAGTACTTTTGGAAGGAGGGGCAGAGGGGGAAAGGCATAAATTGAGAGGTTTTCCCATGTGAAGGATAGGGCATCCACTTTTCAAACTTGGCTGTGGGGAATTCTGGTGCAAAATTTGTTTAGTTGATGGTTTTGGGGGATGCAAAGAGGTCCACCTCTGGTGTCCCCCACCTGTATAGTAGAAGTTTGAATGAGTTTAGTACCAGTTTCCACTTGTGTGAGTCCATTAGATTTCTGCTTAAGTTGTCTGCCAGTGAATTTTGTTTGCCTGGCAGGAATTGAGCTTGCAGGTACACCTGGTTGCTTAAGGCTGTGTTCCACAGAGCCATGGCTAAAGTGCAGAGCGGGTAGGAGTGAGTACCCCCCTGCTTGTTCATGTACCACATAACTGTGGAGTTGTCTGTCTATCAGGAGTTGTCCTGGCAGGATAAGGTATTTGATGGCTGTCAGTGCATTCTGTACAGCTAACATTTCTTTTTGACTGATATGCAGGTGAATTTGTCCTGGGCTCCATTTGCCTTGAATGCATTTGCTTGTCATGTAAGCCCCCCATGCATAGTCTGATGCGTCTGTTGTCAGAGTTTGGATGGCGGGGGGTTGTGAGAAAGGGAGTCCCTTGTTGTGGTTGCAAGCCTCTGCCCACCAAATGAACTCTGTCCTTAGGCAAGGAATGATAGGAATAACTGTTTCCAGGTCCTGGGAATGTTGACACCAGAGACTTTTTAAGTACCAATGAAGTTTCCTCATATGCAGTCTTGCATATGGAATCAGCACAATACATGCGGTCATGAACTCTAGGGCTTGCAGTATTTTTCTTGCAGATAGCTGTGTTTGGGTGGCCAGTAGTTTGAAATAAGTTGTCAAATAAACCTGCTTTTCTGGAGTGAGGAATGTCATCTGGGAAGTTGAGTTCAAGCTTGCTCCCAGGAATACAATCTTTTGGCTGGGTACCAGATGTGATTTATTTTCATTGATGGTATACCCCAGAGAAGTTAGGAGTCTCTTTACAAATGTCAGGTGCTGAAGTAGCAATTCCTTACTGTCCGCCTGAATCAGGCAATCATCTAAGTATGGGGAAATTTGAATATTTCTCTGCCTGCAGTAAGCAATGGCTAGAGCCAGGCACTTTGTGAATACCTTGGGCACAATAGACAAGTCAAAGGGAAGTGCAGAGAACTGATAGTGCATACAGCCTGCCCTGAAATGTAGATATTTCCTGCAAGATTCCCTCATGGAGATGTGCAGAGAAGCTTCTTTTAAGTCTAGGGTGACTAACAAGGAGTCCTTGGCTAGCACAGGAAGCAGCTGCTGGAGTGTAAGCATTTTGAATTTTGGTACCACCAGGAAGGTGTTTAGGGATGACAGATCCAGAATAGGGCACCAAGACTTCTCTTTCCTGGGCACCAGGAACGGCCTGGAGTAGAAACCCTGTCCCATTTGCTCTGTTGGCACAGGTTAAATAGCCCTGATACTAAGAAGAGAAAGTACTTGCTTTTGGGCCTCTGTCCACTGGTTTGGAAAAAGGTCTGGCAATCCGCTTGGAGTTGGCAGAGAGTGGAAACAGAATCCGTATCCCTGGGATACAATGTTTAAGACCCATCGGTCCTGCGTAATATACTCCCAGTTTTTGCATGCAGGGCAAGTACTTGGGCATGGCTGGGAAGGATTAAGGACAAGTCATTGTGAACTTTTTCCATAGGGGGATGGCTTACCACTCCCAGTTTTTGAGGAGGGAACACTCCATTGTTTAGATCTGTGCATATCCCAAGACTGTAGTCTTTGTGGTCAGTTGCCCCTGGGTTTGTGATGAGAAGGTCTGGAAGGGACTGGAAAGGGCCAGTTTTTTGAAAGCCAATGCCTACTGAATCTAGGTGGCTGTACCTGTAAGAAATCCTTAACAGTTTGCATAGATTTAGCTTTTTCATCCATCTTTTTAAGAACTTCTGCTTTAGAGCCAAACAAATATTCTTGGTTTAATGGAGCATCAAGTAATTTTGCCTTGACATGGTCTGGCAAGATTTGTTCCTTCAGCCAAGCATGCCTTCTCAGAACAGACCCAGTGACAGCAGCCCTACAAGATGCTTCTAAGGCATCAAAACCACACTGCAAAGTATGTTTACCAATTTGGTTTGCAGAATGCATCAAGTCTTGTACGTCCCTACGTTCTGCACAATCAGGAATCAACATTTTTTTGTTTAATTAGATCAATAATATGCTGCTGGTACTTCAACATGTGAAACTGGCAATTTAAAGCCCTGATGGCAAGAGTTGCAGATACACCTTCTTACCTCATCTGTCTAGTGCCCTAGAATCCTTGCCCGAAGGGGTAAAGTTTTTGGCTGTAGAAGCCTTAATACCTTTAGGTCCATGGGAAATGGTCTCTGGATCCGCACTGGGATTTTTAAAGAGAAATTTGTGAGAGTCAGGTACTCTCTATAGTATCTGTCAGGCTTTCTAGGAGTAGGTGGTAAAGTATCAGGGGTAAGGCTGGATTCCATGAAGACATCATCTACAATATCCAGAACAAGGGGAATATCTAGAGGGCCTATGCTGAGGCAAGTCTAAAAATTCAGAGTCTCGTTTTGGACTGAGAGTAGTCCTGGCATTCACAGTGGAAAGATTTCACCAAAAGAAAGGTCCTCGGGGGGGTTGGCTGAGGGAATTGAATCCACTGCATCTGAGTCCTCAAAGGTAGATAAGGGTATGTCCTGGTAATCACAGGAGTCTATCAGACACATGGTCTGAAGAATCAGAAGGAAAATCAATTCTTTTTCTTTTAGAGGGGGAAGGCTGGCTTCCCCTAATTAAAGTAATAAGGTCTTCAGCCATTCTAAGCATTTGTTTCTGTGGCATGGGAGCTTGAGAATTTGCTTTGCCTGTGGAAAGCAAATACCTCACAGAGATTTTCATTCTTACTGCATCACCTGTTTAGGCCCAGACCACAACGTCCCTCACTGTCAGTTTTGTACCTTGTTCGACGCCCGAACTATTCGTCATCGGGCTATTTTTGTCTAAATTCTTTCGCTCTCATTCTCTGAATTCCAAAACATCGAATGTCATATGGTCGAGACTATATCATCGATATTTCGGAACATCGAAGCTTTCAAGTGAAACAAAAAAAAAAAAACATTTTAAAACAAATGTATGCAGGGGGAAGCCCCCCTGCACTCCTCATGTGGGGGGGTGTGCCCCCCACTTTGATATACCAACTCCGAGATCGCACTACAGTGGGGTAAAGGGAAATCTCCATTTTAGCGCTATATGCAGAAGTGCTAAACGGGAGATTTCCTGTACCATGTCTGCAGTGCCATCACAGAGATGGCACATTCACAGACACAGTGTGCAGGGCACCTTGCTGCCCTGCAAAAACACTAGCTTTTCCTCTTTTTTACATACCTTTTTCTTCCCCTTGACAACATCAGTGTTCTAAACCCTCAATCATATGGTCTCGACCATATGAATTTCGATGTTTTCAAGGGGAACCGGATAAATGTTCCCCGACTGCCTCCAGAGTACAGCAGTCGGGCCTCCTTTCAGGAGTGCTGATAAGGGCGTCCGCAAAAGGAATCACGGTCACCCTGGTTCTGCGGGCCTCCTCTGCCTCTGGGGCAGTGCCTACCATTATTGCCTCCCTCTCTGCCCCTGGAGAAGGAATCACCCTATGCGTCCTGGAAAACTCTCAGAGATCTTTTGAACCAAATTTTCCCACTCTTCTGGCCTTTAGGATAAGGTCTTGAAGGTACAGAAAAATGTATTCCAAAGGCAGAAAGAGTTTTTCCTTCCTTCTCGCACTGGGTTAGAGTGTCTTTTACTTTGGGTCCAAAAAGTGAGGAACAATCAAAAGGGGCATTATTAAAAGTAGACTTAAAGGGCTCCGCAAAATTGCACAAGCGCATCCAGGAGTGTCTCCTAAGGGAAACTCCGGAACCCGCTGCCCTGCTCGCTCCATCTGCTGTGTAGGATATGAGCCTCATGGAGGAGTTGACAATGGAATTTAAGGTGGTCAGCTGGGAGGAGACCTTCTCATTCACCCCGGCAACTAATGTACTTTGTAGACCATCTCCTAGCTCTTTCAGATCATCTCTTTCTAGCCTTGTAAAGTGAGACAGGTAGTTCAGCGATCGTAGTGAGAATGTCGCTGACGAAAAGACACGCTTCGCATATCTGTCCATCGTTCAAGAGTCTTTATTCGGAGGATGAACAGATGAGAAAGTTTCTGAAAGTTCCTTCTTGGTGGCTACTGCCACCACCATAGCATCTACGGGTACCCCCTTAGTGAGGAAATCCTTTCCCAAAGGAGCTGACAAGAATTTGTTTGGCCTCCGAGGGACTGGTTCAATTGTGTCAGGTGACTCCCACGATTCAGGATCTCTGGAATATCTGCAAATGAGATATCAAAGGACGACTGTGGGGACCCTTCCAACTCATCGAGATCAGTGTCTGAAGTGACGGACTCAACTGTGGAGTTTACGTGCTTCCTCTTGCAAGTTCTCTTCTGAGGTGGCTCCTCAGAAGGATATTCTGGGGAGGCCTCGGAGAAGAGGGGTTCTCCCATTGGGGGATCCTGAGGCTCTGGATCTCTGCTGTACTGTGGAATGGGTGGTGCCGAGACAGTAGCCAATGCCTTAGGGGGACAAGTGCTGGTATCCTTCTGTGGTGCTGAATGGGTAGACAACACACTCTTTATACGCTCAAAGGCGGATCCCGCCAGCTCCAAAGACTCCCTCAGCTCTGAGAAGACAGAGGAAGGCATCGGAACCAACGAGATCGGACCAGAGGCCAATGTGGGAGCAGAGCTAACCCGGGCCAATGCTCCAAGGGGTAGATTCGGCACAGAGGAAGATCGGGGCCGACCGGGGAACCCCGGCACCAAGAGAGTAGGAGCAGAAGTCGGCTCTGTGAACACCGAAGGGGGTCTTGGAACCGATAGATCCACAGTAAGTGGTACCAAACACTCTGGCTCCGAAGGTCCAGCTTGGCTCGGAGGAGGAACAACAGTGGGTATAATTGGTAAAGTAAGCTCCGACACCAAATGGGTGGGAGCAGAGAATAATTTAGTCAGTGCCAGCGACTTCAGGAGTCTGCGCACCACCCATTCCATGTCGTCCTCCGATAAGCTCCTGGTGGACCTGGAAGATAGGGATGGAGAGCGAGACCTGTGCAGGATTGGAGATCTCAGTATCGGAGAAACTGGTGAAATATCCATGGACCGGCTCTGAGTAGAGGTATCTTGTGGCTCCAAGGACTTTGGAGCTGAAGTACAAGGCTTGTCAACTAATATGACCTCCGACGGCTCCGAGGATTGTGGAGCCAAGGAGGTAGTGGCCTTAGAGATATTTGGTAGCTTGACTGGTGGCTCCGACTATGCTGATGTTGCAGGTGAATGGCTTTTCTGGGATTTTTCCTTTTTGGAAGGAGACGAGGAGGAGGAAGAAGAAAGTACAGTTGTGTACACTTACCATAAATGTAGATGTTCAAGTGTATTCACTGTTGCAGTCACTACATTTGGGATAATCTGTTGGCAGGTTGCCCTCAGTCGGCCGGATTAACAAAGTTTTAGGTCCTGCGTCAGTTGCTGTCCCTTCTTCCATGACATCAGGTCTTCAGGGATATAAAACATGCATCCGACGTCATTACATCAGTTTTTCTTGCCCCAGATGTCAGGTGCCCTCCTAATGGGGAGCCAATAAAATGAAAAAAAAAAAAAAAAAAATATACGTCCAACCAAAAGCAAATACACCAAAAAGGCTTTTAAGCATAGTAAAAGAAAGTAGAGGTATAGCTAGAGAAAAGTAGGGGGCTGGAGGGAGGGTAACCAGGACTGCAACAGTGAATACACTCAAACATCTACATTTATGGTAAGTGTACACAACTGTACTATGTTCATCATGTTTCACTGCTGCAGTCATTACATTTGGGTAGATTCCCAAAGCTATTGTTGGGAGGAGGAGTTTATACAGCATTAGGGCCAGCTATAAGGCCCTGCAAGACAGCAGTGGCAAAACCAGCTCTGGATTTAGAGAAAATTGGTAAATGATAATGCTTGGTGAAAGTATGTACAGAACTCCAAGTAGTAGCTTCTAGAATATCCCTGGTAGGAACACCTCTGAGAAAGGCTGCAGAAGTAGATGCAGCCCTGGTGGAGTGAGATCTGATCCCCTGGGGGATATGTTTTCCATGGTGCTTATAGCAGAAATGAATGCAATGGCTTATCCATTTAGAAATGGTTTGTTTTGAAACAGCCTTTCCCTCTGCCGCTGCAGCAAATGCTACCAGCAATTGGTCAGATTTTCTTCGAGATTTAGTCCTGTCCAAGTAGAATCTAAGTCATCTGTGCACATCCACAGAATGCAGAATCCGCTCCCCTTTGTTCTGTGGATTGGGAAAGAAGGTTGGCAAATGACTGGACTGATTAAGAGCCACACTGGAAACCACCTAGGGCATGAAGGATGGATTGGTCCTCAGAGATACCCTGTCCGCATGAAAGATGATGAAAAGCTCCACTGTCATAAGGGCCTGTAACTCAGATATCCTTCTAGCTGAAGTGATTGCTAAAAGGAAGGCTGTTTTCCAAGAAAGAAATTTTAAGTCTGTAGTAGCAGCTGGCTCAAAAGGAGGTAGAGTGAGCTTCTCCAAAACAAAATTAAGGTCCCAGGCAGGGGTAGGAGCTTTCCTGGGTGGTCTTAAGTTCTTTGCCCCTCTGAGATACTGCTTGAGCAGGGGATGAGAGAAGAGGAGTGGTTCTGTGTTATATTGAGCTGAAATAGCTGAAGCGTGGATTTTAATAGAGGAAAAGGACAGGCCCGTGAGAAGCATCTCAGTTAAGTATTGCAAAATCTGAGGTAAATTAGGTGCTGCTGTGCTCATCCCTAAAGATTGGTTCCAGACACAGAATCTTTTCCATTTGTCAGCATAAGATTTTCTAGTACTAAGACTTCTTGCCTCCAAGAAGACATCCATCACAGGTTTGCTGAGGGATGATGAAGGTGAATTTAAGTGATTAGCCAGGCTGCAAGGTTCAATGTTGGAAGCTGAGGGTGCAGAATTTGGTTCTCCTGCTGAGACAGCAAGGAAGGGGTCTGAGGCAGATGCCATGGAGATATTTGTGACATACTGTGCAGGAGTGGGTACCAGTGTTGGCATGGCCAGTCTGGAGCAATCAAAATCATTCTTAGTTTGTCCTGTTCTAAGCAGAACTTTGGCGAGCAGAGACAGACGAGGAAAGGCATAGACTGATAGGCTTTTCCAGCTGAAGGACAGAGCATCCACTTTCCAGGCTTCTTTGTGGGGAGTCCTTGTGCAAACTTGTCCAACTGGTAGTTCTGAGGAGAGGCAAATAGATCTATGTCTGGGCTCCCCCATTTGCTTGTCAACATGTTGAAAATCCATGGTTCCAGTTTCCACTTGTGTGGGTCCATGAGATTTCTGCTTAGTCCATCTGCCAGTGTATTCAATTTCCCTGGCAGAAATTGAGCTTGTAGGTGCACTTGGTAGCTCAAGGCTGTGTTCCACAATGCCATGGCTAGTCTGCAGAGGGGGTAAGAATGTGTACCCCCCTGCTTTTTTATGGACCACATAACTGTGGTGTTGTCCTTCTTTACCATTAGTTGTCCTGGAAGAATGTAGTCCTTGAAGGCTGTCAGAGCATTCTGTACAGCTAATATTTCTTTTTGATTGACATGTAGTTGCATTTGATTTGGGTTCTATTTGCCCTGAATGCACTTCCCTGCCAGGTGAGCCCCCCCATACACAGTCTGATGCATCTGTAGTTAGGGTTTGGGTGGCAGGGGGTAGTATGAATGGCAGTCACTTGTTTTGGAGGCAGGCCTCTGCCCACCATAGGAATTCCAAGTGTAGGCAAGGTATGATGGGAATCATTGTTTCCAGGCTGTGACAATGTTGACTCCATAGACTTTTTAAGTACCACTGTAGTTCTCTCATATGAAGTCTTGCATATGGAAGTAGAAGAATGCAGGAGGCCATGAACCCCAATGCTTGCAGTATTGGTCTTGCAGATAGCAGGGTATTTGTGGCCACTTGTTTGACGTAAATTACCAAATGAATTTGCTTATCTGGCTTGAAGGAAGTCATCTGGGCAGTTGTATTCAAGCTTGCCCCCAGGAATGTAATCTGTTGAGAGGGTACCAGTTGTGATTTATTTTTGTTTATGGTGTACCCCAGACAAGTTAGAACCCTTTTTACAAACGTCAGAGGATTTAATAGTATGCCCTGGTTTTCTGCCTGAATTAGACAATCGTCCAGGTATGGATAAATTTGAATATTTCTTTGCCTGCACAATGCAATAACTGGAGCCAGGCACATTGTGAATACCCTGGGCGCAGTAGACAAGCCAAAGGGCAGTGCAGAGAACTGATAAGGCAAGTGCTTTGAAGCGTAGGTATCTTCTGCAAGATTCCCTGATTGGGATGTGCAGGTATGCTTCTTTTAAATCTAAAGTTGCCAACCAGGCATCTTTGCCTAGCATAGGAAGTAACTGGTAAAGAGTCAGCATCCTGAATTTTGGAATGTCCAGAAAAGTGTTTAGAATAGACAGGTTCAGAATTGGACGCCATGATTTGTCTTTTCTGGGTACCAGAAAGAGCCTGGAATAGAAACCTTGTCCCTTTTCTTCTTCTGGGACTGGCTGAATAGCCCCCATGTTTAAGAGGGAAAGTACTTGTTTTTGAGCCTCTACCCACAGATTTAGGGGCAAGTCTGGCCATCCGTTTGGTGTTGGCAACGTGTGAAAATGAAATCTGTATCCCTGGGACACTATATTTAAAACCCATTTGTACTGGGTTATGAGTTCCCAGTTCTTTGCATGAAGAGCAATCTTTCCCCCCAAAGGGGCAGCTAAAAGCCAAGTGCTTGGTAATTTTAAAAGGAAGTCATTGAGACTGTTAACCATAGGGGGGTGTCTTGTTATTTCCAGATTTGGAAGTGGTGGCCCCCTATTGCTTAGTTCCGACAGTCCCCTGGGACTGAAACCTGGTGCTTTTGGAGTGTCTGGGTTTGGCTTGAGAGGATCTGGAAGGAGCTGGAAAAGACCAATTCTTAGTAGGCCAGTGCCTACTAAATCTTGTGAGGTTGCACTTGTAAGAAATCTTTAAAAGTCTGCATAGATTTAGCTTCATCTTCCATCTTTTTTAGAACTTCTTCAGCCTTATTGCCAGACGGTCCTGATTTAAAGGAGCATCCAACAATTTTGCTTTAACATGATCAGGCAAAGATTGCTCCTTAAGCCAAGCATGCCTTCTAAGCACAGACCCAGTAACAGTAGCCCTGCAGGAGGCCTCTAAAGAATCAAAACCACATTGCAAATTATGTTTTCCAACTTGTTCAGCAGAATGCAATAAATTCTGCAAATCTTTATTTTCCACACAGTCAGGAAACATTTTCTGTTTAAGCAGTCCAATATGCTGTTGACATTTTAACATATGAAATTGGCAGTTTAAAGCCCTGATTGTTAAGGTTGCAGAAGTATAAACTTGCTTACAACATCTATCCAGTGCCCTGGAGTCTCTATCAGAAGGGGTAGGATTTTTAGCAGTAGAAGCCTTAATGCCCTTGGGTCCCTGAGAAATAGTTTCATGATCTGCAACAGGATTTTTGAAAAGGAACCTGTGGGACTCAGGAACCCTGTAGTATCGGTCAGGTTTACTAGGAGCCGGAGGCAGGGAATCAGGGGTCATATACTGGATTCCGAAAACGCATCAACAATGTCTAGTACAGGAGGTATAGCCAAGGGCCTATGCTGAGGCAGAAGGAGGAAACCCCTAAGCCTCTTTTTTTGAATCAGAAAATTCCTGAATTTCCTAGTGGAAATGCTCCCTTAAGGTATGTAAAGTTTACCCAAAAGAGAAATCCTCAGGAGGGGAAGCAGAGAGAATGGAATCCTCTGCATCAGAATCCTCATAAGTAGGTATGGACAAATCCAGTACATTAGAAGAATCAGACGAAACAGAAACCTGATCAGAAGATTCATAATCAAGCTCAGCCCTAGGCCTCTTGGGGGGGGGGGGGGTTTACTACCCCTGATTAGAGTAATTAGATCTTCAGCCATTTTGATCATTTGTTTTTACTCATAGGGGCCTGAGCATGTGGCCTAGGCATCATTTTTTTAGACATAGATCGAGATTTTAGGCCTTAGTAATGAAGGTGGAGTCGATTTAATATGCAAGTCTGTAGGCCGGAATACACCCTCAGAAGCCGGTGCCTGCACAGTGGCTCCGGACCCATCCAAGGTACAGACATCTGCGGGTTCCATAGATGAAGTCTCTCACGGCATACCGGACTCCGAATGGGTCTCAGTAGAGGCCTACGAATCAGAAGTAGTGGGTATCAGGGGCTGCGAAAGCGCCTCACTGAGTACCGGCGAACTGGCGACTGGCTTAGGAGAAGCGTCGTCGGCAGTTTTGGACCTCGGCGGCCTGTTTTTATCTTTGCGTTTTTTCAGAATCCCGGCAGTCAGATGGCTAACTGACGACATTGCTGGATAATTAAACAGAGAACCGAAATATTTAGAGGCAAAAATGTACAGACAATGGATAGTGCGCTGATTAAATAAAGCACAAAACCGACAGTAAGGTATGTTGTGGTCAGGGCCTAGGAAAGAAATACAGTACGAATGAAAATCTTTGTGAGGTATTTGCTTTCCACAAGTAATGTAATTCTTAACTTTTACTGACATTGGCGAGGAGCAAGAAAAAGTTTCCCCAACGGGGTACTTAGCTTTAAGTTGAAGACTTCGGTTCTAAACTCAAAAACGAAAATTTCAGGAGTCGGCCGATCAGCACTTGCTAACTGCTTCTGCTTTGGGCACCGCACGGCAAGAAAGACTGATGTAATGGCATTGGATGCATGTTTTATACCCCTGACGTCATGGAAGAAGGGACAGCAACCGACACAGGACCCAAGACTTTGTTAATCAGGCCGACTGAGGGCAACCTGCCAGCAGATTACCCCAAATGTAATGACTGCAACAATGAAACACGAAGAACATCTATGGATAGCTTCCTCAAAAGTTGGCTTTAAGAGTTCAGGATCAATTTGTTTCTTTCTTGAAGTACCCTTGCACTGAAAGAATGACAAAAGGAACAGTCTTCTTGTAGGTGAATAGTACACCAAGGCAATAAACACATATAACATGTCCATCTGTGATGTTCCCTCTCTTTTAAGATAAGACCACAAAAACAACAAAAAACTTAGCTATTGAACTGTTAAAGCTACACTGAATAGTAACTATGGGAAACACGAGGAAACAGACAACCAGGGAGAAAAAAATATGGCCTCTAACTCAAACTGTCCTATTTTCCAGACAAGACAACAATTAAATACAAGCCCTCTAACTTAAACGGGCGAATAGCTCTCTAACTTAAACAAGCTACTAATAAACTAAAACAGAAACAACAACTACAAGGGATACAAGTAGGCCTACAAAGCGACAGCAAAAGCCGTGCCAAATGGGATAAAAAGTACAGTTGTGTACCTACCATAAATATAGATGTTCGAGTGTATTCACTGTTGCAGTCATTACAATTGGGTTATCCTGCTGGCAGGCTACCCTCAGTCGGCCCGAGTTCCAAAGTCTAGGTCCGGCGTCGGTTGCTGTCGCCTCTTCCCTGACGTCAGTGCGCCAGGGGTATAAAAAATGCAGCAGACGCCATTTTCTTCAGTTTTTCTTGCCCCAGATGTCAGGTGCCCCTAAAATGGTAGGCTCACTAATGCCAAAAAGCATGCATAACCAAAAAACAACTTTTCCTTTATCTACAAGCAAATACACCACATAGGTTGTATAGAATACAAAAGTACAGATAAGTCCCAGCAAGGAAAAGGGGGATGGAGGAAGGGTAACCTGGACTGCAACAGTGAATACACTCTAACATCTACATTTATGGTAGGTACACAACTGTACTATGTTCATCGTGTTTCACTGTTGCAGTCATTACAATTGGTATGAATCCCAAAGCTATGGTTGGGAGGCTGGAGCTAAATAGGATTAGGAGAGGCTATCAGGCCCTGCAGAACTGCAGTGGCAAATCCTGCCCTGGACTTAGGATAGAGAGGTAAGTGATCGTGCTTTCTAAAAGTATGCACTGAACTCCAAATTGCAGCCTCTAAGATGTCTTTGGTTGGTACTTCTCTGAGGAAGGCTGCTGAAGTGGCTGCTGCTCTGATGGAATGTGGCCTAATGCCCTTAGGCACTGATTTGCCATGCTGTGAATTGCAGAAACGAATGCAGTGGCCTATCCACTTGGAAATAGTCTGCTTTGATATAGGCTTTCCTTGTGATCCTGCAGCATATGCTACTAGAAGCTGTTCAGTCTTTCTGAAAGCTTTGGTTCTGTCCAAGTAGAAGCGTAGCTGTCTGTGAATGTCCAAAGAATGCAGAAGTCTCTCACCCTTATTCTGTGGGTTCGGGTAAAAGGTAGGCAAGTGAATTGTTTGGTTAAGGGCCACACTGGTCACTACCTTAGGCATAAATGTAGGGTTTGTCCTCAGAGAAACCCTGTCAGGATGGAAAATGATGAAAGGTTCCACAGCCATGAGTGCCTGTAACTCTGAGACTCTCTAGCGGAGGTTATTGCTAGGAGCAGAGCTGTTTACAAGGATAAGAATTTTATATCAGCTGCAGAGGCTGGCTCAAAGGGAGGCAATGTAAGTTTTTCCAAGACATAGTTGAGGTCCCACGGAGGTACTGGTGCTATCCTTGGGGGTCTTATGTTTTTGGCCCCTCTGAGGTACTGCCTTAGTAATGGATGAGAAAAAATAGGTGGTTCTGTATTGTAGTGAGCTGAAATGGCAGAGGCATGAATTTTAATGGATGAAAAGGAAAGGCCTTTATCCAGCATCTCAGTTAAGTATTGCAAAATCTGAGGAATATTTGGAACATTTGTATCAATACTTTGTGCCTGGTTCAAGCACAGAATCTCTTCCAATTTTCTGCATAAGATTTTCTGGTGCTAGGCCTCCTGGCCTCCAAAATAACATCCATAACTGCTTTAGAAAGAAGTGTGTCTTGAATGGCTACATTATTCGCCATGCTGCCAGGTTTAGGGTCCTGAGTTGGCTGTGCAGTATCTGACTGTCTTGTTGAGTCAATAAGTGAGGAATTTGAGGTAGTGTCCAAGCTGGGCATTGGGACAAGCTCTTTAGGATTGGGTACCAGTGCTGGCGGGGCCAGTCTGGGGCAATCAGAATCATTTTTGGCTTCTATTGTCTGACCTTGAGGAGTACCTTGGAGAGGAGGGGCAGAGGAGGAAAGGCATATACTGTTAGTTTTTTCCAGCTGAAAGATAGAGCATCCACTTTCCATGCTTGCTTGTGATAAGTCCTTGTGCAGAATCTTTGTAGTTGGCAATTGTGAGGGGAGGCAAATAGGTCTATGTCTGGGCACCCCCAGTTCCTTGTTATCCCGCTGAAGACTTGTGGATCCAATTTCCACTCATGGGGATCCATTAGGTTTCTGCTTAGTTTGTCTGACAGAGTATTTATCCTTCTTGGCAGGAATTGTGCTTGCAGATGTACTTGGCAAGTCAATGCTATGTCCCACAAGTTCATGGCTAGTCTGCAGAGGGGGTAGGAATGTGTGCCCCTTGCTTATGTACCACATGTCTGTGGTATTGTCCGTCTATCAGTAGTTGTCCTGGATGAAGTAGATCCTTGAAGGCTGTCAGGGCATTTTGAACTGCTAGCATCTCTTTTTGATTGATATGTAGATGCACTTGACTTGAGGACCATGTGCCCTGAATACATCTTCCTGCCACATGTGCCCCCCAGGCATAATCTGATGCATCTGTTGTCAATGTCTGCCTGGCTGTGGGTAAGGTGAATGGCTGTCCCATGTTGTGGTGACAGGCTTTTGCCCACCATCGAAACTCCTGTTGCAGACAGGGAATGAGGGTAATTATTGTTTCCAGGCTGTGGCAATGTTGAGTCCAAACACTTTTTAGATACCATTGAAGTTTCTTCATATGCAGTCTTGCATATGGAATTAGCAGAATGCAGGATGCCATGAAGCGCAAAGCCTGCAGAATTTTCCTTGCAGATAACTGGGTCTTTGTTGCCAACATTTTGAAATAAGCAGTCAGTTGTCTGTGTTTGTCTGACATGAGATAAGCCTTCTGGGGCAGTTGTATTTAAGCTTGCACCCAGGAATATTATCTCTTGAGAGGGTACGAGCTTTGATTTCTTTTTGTTTACTGTGTACACTAGGCCTGCTAGTAATGTTTTTACAAACGCCATATGCTGTAGTAGAGTGTCCTTGTTCTCTGCTTGAATAACGCAGTCGTCCAAATAAGGATATATTTGAATAAGGATATATTTGAATTCCTCTGTCTGCAAAAAGCAATTACTGGTGCCAGGCACTTTGTGAAGACCCTGGGCGCAGTAGATAAGCCAAACGGCAGTGCAGAGAATTGGTAATGCATTGAGCCAGCTATAAATCTGAGGTATCTTCTGCATGATTGTCTGATTGGGGCATGCAGGTATGCCTCTTTTAGGTCTAAAGTCACAAGCCAAGCCTTCTTGCCCAGCATGAGCAGAAGCTGCTGCAGAGTTAACATTTTGAATTTTGGAATGTCCAGGAATGTGTTCAGGATAGACAGGTCCAGTATTGGTCTCCAGGTTTTGTCCTTTCTGGGCACCAAGAATAGCCCTGAGTAAAATCCTTGTCCCTGCTCTTGCTGTGGTACTTGCTGAATGGCCCTCATGTCCATGAGGGATGAAACTTGTTTTTGTGCCTCTGCCCATTGATTGCGTGGCAGGTCTGGCATACCGTTTGGCCTTGGCAGGGTATGAAAATGGAACCTGTAGCCCTTGGATACGATATTTACGACCCATTTGTCTTGAGTGATCATGTGCCAATTTTGAGCAAAAAGTGCTAGTTTTCCCCCCCAAGGGAGCTGCCAGAAGATAAGTGCTTGGTGCTGGCAGGGGAAAGTCATTGAGACTGTTTCCTGTATGGCTGTGATTTTTCTTCTCCGCTTTTGGAGGTTGAAGCACCTCATTTTTTAGGCCTGTATGAGCCTTGGGGCTGTGATCTGCCTCTGAGGTGTCTGTATCTACCTCTTTGTGGTCTGTCTGACACTGAAAAGGAACAATTCTTTGCAGGCCAGTTCCTGCTAAATCTGGGAGGCTGTACCTGTAAAAAAATCTTTGCTGTTTGCATAGATTTAACTTTGTCCTCCATTTTCTTCAAAACCTCTTCTGCTTTAACACCAAACAAGGCATAGAGTTGTAATGGAGCATCTAATAATTTTGCTTTAACATGATCGGGCAGATTCTGTTCTTTTAACCAAGCATGTCTCCTAATGACAGAACCTGTAACAGTGGCGCTACAAGAGGCCTCTAGAGAATCAAAACCTCATTGCAAAGTAGGCTTTCCTACTTTTTCAGCAGCATGCAATAAATCCTGCATTTGTTTGTTTTCTGCACATTCTGAATGTCAACATTTTTTTTGTTTAAGCAGTGACATTAGATATTGCTGATATTTAAGCATATGAAATTGACAATTTAAAGCTCTTACAGACAAGGTAGCAGAAGTATAAATCTTTTTCCCCCATCTGTCCACAGCCCTTGAATCCCTATCAGAGGGTTTATGGTTTTTTGCAGTGAACGCCTTGACCCCTTTGGGGCCCCGAGAGATCGTTTCTGGGTCTGCAGCAGGGTTTTTATAAAGAAATTTATGAGAATCAGGAACCCTATAGTGTCTGTCTGGCTTAACAGGAGCTGGAGGCAAAGAGTCAGGAGACAGTCCGGACTCTGAAAATACATCATCTACAATGTCTAAACAGGAGGAATAGCGAGGGGCCTGTGCTGAGGTAATAAAAGGAAGTCTCTGAGCCTTTTCTTGGATTCGCAGTAATCTTGGCTCTCCCAGTGGAAATGCTCCCTCATAGTATGCAGGGTTTCCCCAAAAGAATAATCCTCAGGAGGAGAGGATGAAGGAATAGATTCTTCAGCATCAGAATCCTCAAAGGGAGGAAGAGAAAATTCCTGGACAGAAGAGGAATCACAGGAAATGGAAACCTGATCTGAAGATGCATATTCTATCTCTTGCCTAGGCCTCTTATCAGGTGGGGGATGGGAACCCCTGATCAAAGTAATTAGGTCTTCGGCCATTTTAAGCATCTGTTTTTTAGGCATGGAGGCCTGTCCAGGAGAATGTTGTATTTGTTTCTTTGTCTTTAGAGCTGTTTTAGTCCTTGCCTTTGAAGCTGAAGATGGTTTTACATATAACTGTGTAGGCCTGAAAACACCCACAGAAGCCGATGCCTGCTCAGCGGCTCCGGACCCATCTGAGGGAATATTATCCGAGTGTCCAATATCTTGAGTTTCCAGCGGCCTAGTCGGCTCCACGTGGGAGTCGGAAGTGGCATGAGGCTCTGAGGTAGCGGGCGTCAGGCCTAGCAGAAGCATCGTCGTCGGTTTTGGACCTCGGATGCCTGTCCTTTTCTTTGCGCTTTTTATAAACTCCGGTAGTCGGTTGCTCAGATGGCATTATATAGTTAAATCTTCTGCCAAAATAATGAAATGCAAAATCATACCGACGCTTAATAGTGCGTTGGTTAAATCTAGCACAAAACCGACAACTAGCAACATGGTGGTCAGGGTCTAGGCAAGGAATACAGTAAGAATGAAAATCCTTATGAGGTATTTGCTTCCCACAAGAAATACAGTTATTAACTTTTTCTGACATCGGTCTGGAGCAAGAAAAAAGTTTCCCCAACAGGGTACTTAGCTTTAATGAAGACTTCGGATCTGAAATTCAAATTTGAAAATCTCAGGAGTTGGCCAACCGGCACTTGTGAACTGCTTTTGCTTTGGGCACTGCGCAGCAAGAAAGACTGAAGAAAATGGCGTCGGCTACATCTTTTATACCCCTGGCGCACTGACGTCAGGGAGGAGGCGACAGCAACATACACCGGACCTAGACTTTGGAACTCGGGCCGACTGCGGGTAGCCTGCCAGCAGGATAACCCAATTGTAATGACTGCAACAGTGAAACACGATGAACATCTAACTATTTAACCGTAATGCAATAAAATGCACAACGACTTAAATAACTAAATAGTAAGCTATCTATTATCAAATATAACAGTACAGAGGAAAAATAAGAGAAAATTTGTCACAACTTCGCCACAGTGTAGATGAGCGCATCCAACCTTGTAAAGTGGCAAACGAGATCTGGGGAATTATACCACTGCATTGTGGGATACCTTATTGCCACCAGCCAGGTTTGAGACTTTCAGCTATGTATTCGGCCGAGTCAGAGCCAAGAATCGGCTCCAAACCCATCATTGTAAGAATGAAGGCGAGATAGGACAACATAACATTGATAGTTATGTACTTAGTAAAACAGTAGCTCTTGATTATCCATGTTCATCCACTTCATGGATGGGACTGGTTGTTCCCAGGTGCCAGTACAGCAAACAGTACTCTTTCACACAACTCAAGTGCCTCCTTTATCGCCTATCCTACTATGCTCATCCTTATTCACTTCAGACAGAGTTTGCCCATATAATACTAAGGCTAATCTCTTATTATGCCAGGTATTTAATTCTGTAGGAAGTAACTGGTGGACAAGCCAGAGGAGGTCAGTAAGACTGGTCAGGAATCAAGATATGACAATATGGAAGGGGAAGGTTTAGTTAAGTGGAAGGACATGTATAATGAAGATCCAATGTTAAGTCAAGTACAAAACTATCACATCTTGGATTTCCAGTCTGTCCACTTTGTGGATGGGAAAGAACCCACAGCGAACATCTTGGGTGTTATGACAGAAAGCCATGGAGAATGGTGGCCCCAAAGGAAGCCCTGTCAAGATACCATGTCCAATCTTAGCAAAGGTATGCAAATGAGGTCCATGTAACAGCAGCAGCAGACATATCAATAGAAGAACTTGGCTGCTGCTGCCTCTGTGGAGTCAGCCACTGGATTACATGGAAGGGACATGTCATATGTGACACAGAAATACAACTGGAAAGTCACCTGGGAAGAATAAAGTTGTAGACTGTCTTTCTCCTTGGTGAGAAGAGATCAAACAAATAACTGGTCATGTTTTCTTAACTGTTTTGTATGATACAGAAATAATCTGAATTACCTATGGTAATATAGGCAATTAAGCAAATATTATCGTCACTACAGTATAATGGAAAGTACACCAATAGGTGCATGACTTGATTTTTGTTTGTTCCTGAGTCTACTTTAAGCAAAAAAGAGGGTTTGTCCTATGAGAAAATCTAACTCTGAAAGCCAATTAAGGGGGCTGGGACAGGAAACAGTTGTAATGTTCCAAAATTCTGGCTGGAGCAACACTTTTTCAGACTAAAACTCTAAGCTTGGCTGAAATGGCTAGTTTGAAAGGAGGATTGGTTTTGCTTCTTCAGTACAAAATTAAGGATTTAAAGAATGGGTAGGATCCTTAGGGGTGGGGAATGAAGCAAAAACGTCCCTTTCAGAAAAGCCATGTATACTCTTTTGGAAGCAAATGAATGAAAATTAATAACAGCTGCTATCTACAAGTTAATTGTGGAGAAGCTAGGTCCTGCATCAATACGACATGAAAGAGTAAAACTAAGGAGAACTGAAGCACAGAAGGTATCTACATCATGATTAATGGCCAAAAAAGAAAACTTTTTCCATCTGTAACTATACAAATTACAAGTGATCAGTTTGGGATACAGTAAGGATCCGGATCACCATGGGTGGCTCTGGAGGAGGTCCCTAGCCATTTCTAGAATTGGAGAAACTATGCAGTTAAGAGGAAGGAACTACCTGATGAGTGAGACTGGAAATCTAGTAAAGAATCCAGGAGCACTTTTATCAGTCTCTCTGAGATCAGGCCACATCAAGGGGAACAATAAATAAGGTCAGAAGGAGCACAGGAGGATAAATGCATATCAACACAAACTGCCTTCCTAGAGAAATTTCATGAGGGGAAGGGGAGGTATATAAAAGACCTGTTGGCCACTGATGGACCACAGCCATCCCTCTGTTTATACCCCTTTGAAGTGACAACAGCAAACAAGTTGGTTCACTTGGTGTTGGTTGGGGATGCAAACAGGTCACACCAAAGCTTTCCCCATGATAAACAAGGTTTGTACTACTCGTGGATTGAGGTTCTACTAAAGGAACAACAAGATATACCTCCTGAGCTTGTCCACTAGACAGGTGATTTGACATGGAATGTGTTTTTCTAATAAAGTACTGTGTAGAGGGATCACCCACTTCAGCACTCTCATGGCTTCCCAACACAGGTGGGTAAGACTTGGTGCATGTGCGTTTGTTTTTATACCATATAACTGCCATGTTGTCCATGTGGATGGCTATACCATCCACGAGGAAGAGGTCCTTGAAAGGCCTGCAATGCTAGGAGGACTGCTCTCATCTCCAGTACACTGATGTAAAGATTTGTCTGTTATTGGTACCACATTCCATGGACTGCCTGTCCTGAACAATACTCCACCCCCACCCTGGAGCACTGTAGCCACTGGGAGAGATAATGCATAGGGACCTCCTGTGTTCAGGCTGTGACTGTCCAGCCACAAAGTGGTGACTGTCAGCAGGCAGTGGAGAAATGCACATGTTGTCTTCGACCACTGCACCATTAGGATTCAATGCAATACTCTCCCAAAGTGTCCAGCATGTTTACTAAGTGAAGTGTGCCTGCCGTCAGGCCTAAGGTTTTGAGTATGACAGACAGTGGTGAGGCAAGAAGAGTCAGAAGATGCATCATATACTGAATGAAATGGATGCAATCTTGATGAAGCTTGGTGATCCTCAGTATGGTGTCCAGACAGCATCTGATGAAATGACTGAGAAAGTTTCAGTTGCAATTTCTCCTTGTTGATTCATATTCTTAGGGACAAACAAAATTAGACTAGTCAATTCCTTAATTCTAAAACAAGCCAGGGCAGCACAGACTAGGAGCCACTCCAGATGAGGGAAGATCTGAGTCTCCTAAAGCCTAATGTGAGAGGAGACCACTGCCACACACTAGATGAACACTCTGGGGAAAGAGAATGGCAGAGCTTGAAACTGATACTGACTAGAAACTCCAGGAACCTTTGTCAATTCTGATGTGCAGATGTGTCCTGGATAAACAACCAGCACATCCAAATCTCTTCCTGAAAGCACAGAAGCATGGACTACATTAGGACCATCTGGGATTTGGTTTTCTTGACATACTTAAGGCCTCTTGAAATCTAGGATAGGAGAGATTGGTCTGGTGAGAACTCTTTTGGAGAGAAAACTTGTGACCTATTCCCTCACTGCCTCCTGCTGATGGGGTGGGACATCAAGTAGTACCAGAGAATGGCTTTGGTATCTGATGTTGTTGTATCTTTCGGCTTTTCCCGGTTAGGGATCGCCACAGCAGAACTCCGGTCTGCTAATAACTGGCAGTACATTTTTAAGTGCAGAGTTGCCGGCCCTGACGCACAACCTTCAATGAAGGTATGCCCATTCACGCACGTCTCCACATAGAAGACGCTCTAGCTGAGAATCGAACAGGACAACGTCTTACTGTGAGGCGACAACACTACCGCAGCACCACCACTGCAGTCAGCTTCTGGATACCATCCCCTCCATCTATTTATTTCACCTAACGGCCACCCACACATCTTGGTGCAGGGAAAAATAACCAACTGCCAATAAAGGGGAATAGTTGAGAAATCCTCAAGGATTCTCCTGCTGGCTTCCTTAGAAGGGAACATGGAAACCCTGATTCTGTGGAGCAACTCTGTCCCTAGAGTAGTGTCCACCGAAGAGATCCAGGCAACACCCACAGGCCCCTCTGTTTTGAACCTGGTAAAAGGGTTGCTGTTGGGATTTTTTTAAACAAATTCTTAAGGTTTTGGTGATTCCTTGGCAAGACTCTGACGGGCAGTAAACTTAACCCCCCCACACTGGACAGAGTTTCACATTCCTCTTTGCTTTTAAACAGTTTCTCCTTCACTTTAATTGTAAAGACAGAGGACCCATCAAAAGGGGCTTTAGTAAATGATGCCTTGAAGTTCTCCACAGAGTCATAGTCTGAGCTTGGCACAAATGCCTCATTGTAATGCCTGCCTCAGCCTCCCCATCAGGCACAATGTGTAAGTGTCAAATGGAGACAGTATACATGTTTGACCTGTACCTCTATCTGCCTCCAAGGATCTGGCACTGACTGCCATTCCAATGAGTCTAGGGTTTATTCTTAGAAATCACAACAGAAACAGTTCATGCCCATGGGGTAGTTTAAAGCCTATAGAGCAAAGGTGATCAATGAGAAGTCATGCTTCCATATCCTTTCCATTTTCTTGAAATTTGAATTCATTGGAAGGACTGCTAGGCTCTGAGGGAATCCCTTTTAGCTGCCACTGCTACCACCATGCAGTCAGGAAGAGGACTCTTATTCCAGTATGGTCTGTCCTTAGGGGAGGTACAGTATCTCATCAGGTTACCTTGAGATGGTCTCAGACACATCAGGTTTTCACCAAGCCCTCTCCATGACCAACTTAGTCATTCAGTCCACTGGAAGAAACTCCAAAGATATGGATAAGGCTGATCAAAAGGTGTCCATTAAAATTTCACCAGGAGAGGAAACATTTTATGGGCCCATGCATCCGTCTCATCAGTTCAAAATTCCCCTGAATTAGGGGTCATCCTGAGAGGTTTGTAGGATCTCTCTCCCTCAACGTCTGAATCAGAGATGAGGGGCTCTACCACAGCTTCTGTATGCCTACTTTTGCATATCTTCATCAAATGAAAATCAGGTAAGGAGTCCTCCAAGTAGCTAGTAGAGCGGTTGGATCTTTAGGGGTGGTTTCATAAAGACCTTTCAACACCATCTGTGGATGGAGCTTATTACTAGTGCCCAAACTAAAACACGAGTGTCAAGAGGTAGAACTGATGTTGGGATTTCCAGGATAGCTGCACATTGAGTAACAGCTTAATTTCAGCTCTCCCAGTGTGGAAACAAACTTGGAAGAGTGCACCAGTAAACTCACATTTTTGGGCAAATTTCAGTAACTGGCATGTAAGTGCACTGCCCAGATACCAGCAAAAAAGAAATTCAGAAAAACTAAAAGAAAATCAATTACAAAAGGTGAGAAAAAAACAGCGATTGGGAAGAATTCTGCAACTGTTCAGCAAAAAGCAGTGCAAACTCCAGCTTTGGTGCAAGACATTACTTCCAGTAACCTAGAGGAAAAATAAGTCAAATGTACTCAGAACCGATTAAAATAAATGAAACACTGAGGGAGTATATCAACTCAAATAACAAAAGACTGGAAAAAATGGAGGACGCTTTAAAAGATGTTCAGATGAGGTGATACAACTGCAAAACAATCAGAGGTTGAAATGAAAAGGCTGGCTGAATATGAGACTGCTGAAGAAGCGATGTTTTAAAAATCAACAGAATTAGAAGACTGAGCATGTAGGAAAACCTGAGACTTTCTGCTAATCAGCAAGCTGGAAGGAACAGACTGTATTCATTTTATGGAAGCACAAATAATCAACTGAACTGGTATTCCACAGCAAGAGTTGTTAATTGAAAGGGCACATAGTGTGTAAGCACCCAACCTGGCCAACGAAAGCAACCTAGATCTTTAATAGTAAAGATGAAATCCCACCAGTAGGAGTTGATTCTGACAAAACTACATCAGAAGAATAAAGTAATAAAAATGTGGGAGAAAACACACTGTTAGTGGAAAATTACTCACGGTACACCAGGCAGAAAATGAGTAAATTCATCCCACTAATCAGGTAACGTCAAGCAGCAGGAGTGACTCAAGCTGCAGTACCCAGCTATTTTCAGAAATTTTTCTTCTGGATGGACAAAAATCATTGTTTGATGCAGAGCATGCCAAGGAGGAAAAATGAAAGTCTGTCTAACAAAAAGTGAGTTATGAAATAGGAGATTCTGATTCTTGTTTTCATAATAAAGATCAGAGAGACTGTGCCAGTGACACCTTTTCCAATATTTCAACAGAAAATGCTCATGACACGGGCAAAAGTACAAGAACTGACCAGAAAAACTGGAAATATGTTGGAAATGAGGTAGAGACTGGATTTGGGAGATGCTGATCAACAGGAGTAAAACTAGGAAATTGACAAATGTGGGATTACAAAGCATCAACTATTATATGTGAAACAGGACAGAAGAAAACCTGGAAATATTGAACATTTTGACTTTGTTAAACTTGTAGGGGATTCTGAAGCATACACCTTTACTTCATGCCATTATTGTTTGGAAGAAGGAAAGCATTAACTAAGTAAAACTTTTAGTTATGTACTTACCATAACTTCGGATGTATGGGATCCATCTCGCCTACATTCATAACTGATGGGCTCGGAGCCGATCCATTGGCTCCGACTCGGCCAACTAGTACACTAGAACGAAGTCTCTTATTGGCTGGGCTACCCTCTATCCCAGGATGCACCACACCTGCTTCCCCAGATCTTCTTTGTTCGCTTTCATACTTACATGCAAACAGAAAAAATAGTAGTTACTACAACCAACTAAAGTTCTTCAAGAGAAGATCTCCAAATGGAACTACATCTCCTCTAAATCCCAATGGAAGGGGGAAGGAGGGTGGGTACGTATGAATGTAGGCGAGATGGATCCCATACATCCGAAGTTATGGTAAGTACATAACTAAAAGATGTAATGGGATCCTATCTCGCCTACATTCATAACTGATGGGACAGCGTCCCTAGCACCTAAATCCCGGGTGGCTCATTGGAAAACACTCCTGAGAACTGTGGAACCAAAGGAAGCCCTGCCTCGAGAAACCACATCTAGTTTGTAATGAGAAATGAAAGTGTGCGGAGAAGTCCAGGTAGCCGCAGCACAAATATCATCTATTGATAATTTGGAGTGAAAAGCTACAGAAGTAGCCATTGCCCTGGTAGAATGAGCCTTGACTGGAAAGGGAAGCTCTTTGTTAGCCTGTGAATAAATGAAAGAGATGCAATCTTTAATCCATTTAGCTATGGAGGTTTTAGCTACTGGTTGACCCAATTTGTTTATTGCAAAGGAAACAAACAGTTGATTTGATTTCCACGTCTGAGCGGTTCTATTCAAATAAAAACGCAGTTGTCTATGGACGTCCAATTGATGAAGAATATATTCTGCGTTATTAGAAAACTCAGGAAAAAATACAGGGAGCTCTAGAGTCTGTTGAATACAGAAAGAAGAAGCTACCTTTGGTAAAAAGGAGGGATTTAATTTCAGGGACACACTATGTTTGTGAAATATCAAATAGGGAGGATCAGAACAAAGAGCTTGAAGTTCTGAAACCCGCCTGGCCGAAGTTATGGCCACTAAAAAGGCAGTTTTCCAGGACAGAAATTTCAAATCGCAGGTAGCAGCTGGTTCGAAAGGGCGGGCAGTTAAGGCAGCAAGAACCATATTTAGGTCCCAAGGGGGGACAGGGTGAGATATTGGGGGCCTAAGGAGCCATGCTCCTTTAAGGAAAGACTTACAAAGTTTGTGAGACATCAATGAAGGTTCAAAAGAAGCATGAAAATTAGAGATAGCCGCTAGCTGAACCTTAATCGTGGAAACTGAAGAGCCCAACTGAAAAAGAGAGGCCAAGAAATTCAAAACCTCCGATACTGGGGCAGTAAGGGGGTCTATACCTCGTTGCTGAGCCCAGAAGGCGAATCTTTTCCATTTGCTGGAATAGAGTTTGACAGTGGAAGGTTTGTGAGAAGAAGACAATATGTGGATCACCTCCGGAGAAAGGGAATTGTCTCGGATTAAGGATGGAAGCGGAGTAACCATGCCGCCAACCTCAAGGATCTGAGAGACGGGTGAAACCGTCCTGACTGATGGGTCAACAGGTCCGGCACTGGGTCCAAAAACCATGGACCTTCTACCGCATGCCTCTGTAGGAAGGGAAACCAAACCTGACGAGGCCAGTGCGGGGCAATCAAAATCATCTCGCTCTCCAGGTAAATGGCCTTCTGTATCACCCTCGGCAGGAGGGGAACCGGAGGGAAGGCATAAAGAAGACCGGGGGGCCAAATGTGGGTCAGAGCGTCCCTGGGAATCTGTCCCTGAGCGGGGATCAGCGTGAAGAACTCTCTGCACTTCGCATTGTGGGGGTTGGCAAACAAGTCGCAGCGAGGGAGACCCCATTTGGCGAAGATTTTCGCAGCCACTCTTTGGTTGAGGGACCACTCGTGGGGTAACAGAATGGTCCTGCTTAATCTGTCCGCAATCACATTGGATTTCCCCGGTATGTACGTTGCCATTAGAAAGCGGTTGGTAGCTACCGCCCAGTGCCAAAGTCTCATGGCTTCTCTGCACAGTGGGTACGACCTGGTTCCACCTTGCTTGTTTATATACCAAACCACCGACATGTTGTCGGATCGGATAGCAATCGGACCTTGCAGGAGAGCGTGATGGAGAGCTTGTAGTACCAAGAGTACCGCTCTCATCTCCAGGATATTGATATGCAAATGCGCTTCCTGGAGTTGCCATGTGCCTTGGACCGACCTGTCCAGGTAATGACCCCCCCACCCTACCTGGGAGGCGTCCGTGGTCACAGTGGCAACGGGGGATTGAGGAATAAAGGGTCGCCCCTGGTCGAGATTGGATTGGAGGAGCCACCAACGCAGATCCCGATGGCAACTCTCCGTGATCATGACTAAATGGTTCAAGGGGAGTTCCTGATAGGACCATTGAACCGACAGGAGCCATTGCAGAATTCGCATGTGGAGTCTGGCTAAGGGGACTAGGAGTATAGTTGATGCCATCGAGCCCAACAGTTGTAGGATCAGATGGGCCGGAGCTCTTGATAGGGGGAGACAGGATCTGACTTGGTTTTGCAAAACCTGAATTCTTGCTGCCGGTAAGAAGGCGCGCATCCTTTTTGTATCTAACTCTGCGCCTATAAAAGTAATACGCTGAGATGGCTGTAGTACAGATTTTTGCCAATTGAACGTAATTCCCAAGAAACGGCCCAAGGTGACCGTGGCCTTGAGCGCCTGAAATAGTAGATGCTCAGAGGTGGCAGTAAGGAGCCAGTCGTCTAGATAAAGAAACACTTGGAATCCTAGACTCCTCAGGTGAGCAGTCACCACTGCCAGACACTTGGTGAACACCCTGGGGGCTGTGGTGAGACCAAAGGGCAGTGCTCGGAACTGGAAATGACTGACTCCCAGGCGGAAGCGTAAGTGTCTCCTGGACTCTTGACCTATCAGAATGTGATAGTAAGCGTCCTGGAGATCTATGGAGCACATCCATGCATCCTTCTCCAGCAGTGGGAGAATGGATTGAAGGGTGACCATTCGGAATTTGGACTTTTCCACAAAACGATTCAATGTCCCCTGTCTTTTTTGGCACCAAAAATAATCTTGTGTAAGTTCCTGATCCGATCTGGTCGGTGGGGACAGACTGGATGACTCCTTTTTCTAGCAGCTTTGAAATCTCTATTGCTGCCTGATCCCGCTGACTGGGTGGCACGTCCGGGATTTCCCTTAAGGGAAGGGAGGGCTTGATGAAGGGGATGAGATAGCCTCCGGTTATAATCCAGAGCACCCACTGATCGCTGGTTATAGCTTCCCAAGCTTGTGGGTGTTCCAAAGCGACCCCGACTGGCTCCGGAGCTGCACAGTCGGGCAACAACTCAGGGACGCTGAGTGTAGGAAGAACCACGAAAGGAATCGCGGTCTCCAGAGTTACGGGGGCCTCTGCCGCCTCTGGGGCGGCATCTTCCTGAATCCCCCCCCGCCTCTGGAGGGGGAATCACTGGGTGGAGTAGGGAAAGACCTTGGAGTTTTTCTGAACCACATTTTCCCTCCTCTCTGGACCTTGGGGTAAGGCCTAGAGGGAGCGGAAAAGCGGGCCCCAACGGCAGTCAAGGTCTTGCCCTCCTGCTCGCACCGAGTTAGTGTGTCCTTCACCTTGGGTCCAAACAAAGATGACCCATCAAAGGGGACGTCAGCGAAGGAAGACTTGAAGGCCTCCGCAAATGAACACAAGCGTAACCAGGCATGTCTCCTGAGGGCAACGCCTGTTCCCGCTGCTCTACTCGCCCCTTCGGCCGCATACGAAATGAGCCTCATGGACGAGTTTACGATGGAAAATAAGGTAGTCATCTGGGCGCCAACAGTGGGGGCTAGCACCTCAGGTAGATTACCAGTGAGGGAGTCACTTAGCTCTTTAAGGAGGTCCCTTTGGAGCCTGGTAAAATGACAAATAATTCAGCGACCGTAAAGGCCGCTGAAGAAAGGCGCTTCCCTGCCTATCCATGCTCCTGGAATCCTTATTAGGAGGGTGGATAGACGTTGAAGCCTCTGCCACGTCCTGCTGTGTGGCAGATGCCACCACCATAGCATCTACCGGAACACCTTTAGTCAGAAATTCCTTCTGGGGGGGGGGGCTGAAAGAAATTTATTAGGTCTCGCAGGCACCGGTTCCACAGAATCAGGGTGTTCCCAAGCCCTTCGAGAAACCAAATCAAGGAGTTCATCGAAGGGCAGAGACACCCAGGAGGCGGAGGGCTGGGCCCCGAAGGCCTTGAGGAAGACTGACTCCTCAGCGGAAGGGGTTTTGGCCTGCCAATCTCCTCTCTGTCTCAGAATCTCAAGGATATCTGAGAAAGAGATATCATCTGAAGATGATTTAGGGGACCCTTCCGCGTCATCGAGGTCAGTGTCCGATGTGACAGACTCATCTTGGGAGTCCACGTGCTTCCTCTTGCACAATTTCTTCCGTGGGGGCTCGTCCGAAGCAGTTTCGGACGGACCCCCTGGAAGAAGGGAACCCCCGATGGGGGTATCCTCAGGCCCTGGGGCCCCGCTGCCAGGGGACTGCAACACGGCAGAAGCACCAGTCTCCAGGTCTAGGGACGGTGAGGTGGAAGCCTGCTGAACCGGCAAGGGCATGGCCAGCGCGCTCCTCATGGCCTCAAAGGCTGGACCTCCAGACTCCATGGAGATCACTGGTCTAGAGGCCACGATGGCACTGGGGATTCAGGCAGCCGATGCTCCGAGGGGAAGACTAGGTACCGAGGCACCCAGTCCCAAGGTGTTCCCCTCGGGCCCAGCTGAGGAAGTCCCAGTACCAAACCCTGAACCCGAGGACAGGGTAGGAACCATAGTCGGTGCCGATAGACCTCGAAGGGGTCTCGGTTCCGACCGTACGGCTCCGCCTTGCTCCACCATCACAGACTCCAACAGCTCAGAGGAGGTTGGAGGAGGAATCGAATGTTTCGGAGGGGGGATCGGCTCCGAAGCCAACTGGGCCGGAGCCGAGACCATTTGAGCAAAAACTGGAGACTGGAAAAGCCTCTGAATAACCCTATCCAAATCCGAATCCGACAGTTTTGAGGATTTAGAGGAGGTAGACAAAGGGCGAGACGACTTTTCTCTCTGCTCCGACAATGTAGGGGACCGGCTCCGAAAAGGCTCCAACACTATCGGCGCCGGTTCCGCCACAGCATGAATAACAATCGGCGCCGAAGGAGCTTTCTTCAGAGCCGAGGGGGAAGAGTCTGAGCTGCACACCTCCACCGGCTCCGAAACCATTGGAACCGATGGAGGTGATTCGCCTCTCGATACTCCAACCTGCGGCTCCGAAACTAATGGAGCCGAGGAAAGAGGCATCGAGGCAGACCCTTCAACCCTCGGCCCCGAAGTCAGTGGAGCCGAGGAAGAAGAGGTCGACTTATGCCTCTTAGCAGTCGGTTCCGATGGACTTGTCGGAGACGACGATCTTTTCTTTTTAGAGGTAGTAGGAGAATCCAAAGCTTCCTCAAAAGAGGGCTTAATAAGACCCTTCAAGATCAATTTATTTTTTCGCTCTTGAAGAACCCAAGAGGAGAAAGCATGACACACACTACATGTCTCCTGTAAATGTTTAGGCCCTAAACAATACACACATATAGAGTGACTGTCTGTAATAGACATTTTGTAATTGCACCTAGTGCATTTTTTGAACCCTGACTTTTGCTCTTTGGACATATCTGTCAGGAAATAAGGCAGTGTCTAATATCAAAAACCTTAGCGCCAACTACAGAGCGCGAGAGAACAAGGCACGAGCTCTCCAGAGGGAGATTTACCTCACAAGTGAAACACAGTAAGCACACACAACAACAACAATGGGCAAAGGCCCTCTAACTTAAACGGGCTTTGCCCGGAGAAAAATAATGACACAGACTTCCAAAAGTAGGGCAAAGGCCCTCTAACTTAAACGGGCCTTGCCCGACAGCGAAATAGAAGTATCAGTAATCAATCACTCACACACAAAAAATTACTAAATGCACAAATTACACAAAATAGCCGTTAAAACAGCTGTTGTATTAATTTCAGAAGAAACCCCAAGGTCAAAGACCAGTAAAAGGTAAAAAAAGAGACCACTTAGCTCCAGCCAAGTCGAGACCACGTCCAGCTTGTAAAGCGGCAAACGAGATCTAGGGAAGCAGGTGTGGTGCATCCTGGGATAGAGGGTAGCCCAGCCAATAAGAGACTTCGTTCTAGTGTACTAGTTGGCCGAGTCGGAGCCGATGGATCGGCTCCGAGCCCATCAGTTATGAATGTAGGCGAGATAGGATCCCATTACATCAAATGTTCTTAATAATGTTTTTATAATGCACTTACTATATATGCATGCTATAAAGTAATGTTTTCTCAGTGATTTTCAAGTGTAATGGGGATACTAAAGTAATCAGGTGCTCCTCTTTCTTACTCTTCTTTCCTTCTCCTTTTTCAGTTTTAAGAAATGTAGGTACTGCAACTTAAAAAAAAAAAAAAAAGTCTGGTCCAAAGAGTAGGATACAAGAAAAACTGATGGCTTTTTTCACTCTTGTGTAGGAGAATGACTGAAATAAGGCCCTAACAATTTTTAAAACAAAGCAAATTAAGAACATTGTCTAGCAAATAACTGCTTATAGAAGCAATTCTGTATCTGGTTCTCATGTCCCCATGGAGACAATCTGATGAAGAGCAATAAAAACAGAACACTTCCTTCTTTCAATGACTAGGAAGAAAATACTGAAAGCATTCAAGTGTTTTCCCAATCTGCAACAGTAACAAAAATAAGAGAAAACCAAACAGCACTTAGTAAAAGCACAGGCTGTTCCATGCATCTTAACATGCCTAACTTTCCTTTTAGGTTAACCCAAGTCTGTCAGTGTAGGTGTCAGTCTAGGGCAATTGCTACTATTAGGAGGGTAAAACTTCACTATATGTACATAGTTGTGTATGTTAGAATTACGTTAAGTTTAAATGTGTTTTTTTTTTTTTTTTGAGGGCTTTCAATAAACACAAAAAATTTGGATATGACAAGAAAATGTATAAAAGATTAACATGCCAAGCAGTGCATGCATGTCTACAGAAAAGCTGGAACTAGGCACTTAAAAAAAGCTGTTACACATAAAAGGTGGAAATAACCTTTTAACAATGACACTTTCTATATTATCTTTAAATGTAAAGGGTCTTACAAATACATACAAAAAGAGTAGTGAACTATATTAAAAATGTAGAGTGCAAATAGCTATGCTATACGAGACATATTTGGAAAAAAATTAACATGTAAATTTGATAAAGAAAGGTTTTCAGTACTTTTTCAGCAGAATACCTGGGACAAAGGAAAAGAGAAGTACTTACATGAATTGCAAGAGGAGTTCCAAACGTGACAGAGGAGGATTTAAAAAAGATAATAATGTTAGATCTGTAGTACTGAGAGGCTACTGGCATGGGAGGACAACTACACTGTCATGTATTTATATTCCACCTAAAACTGCTATAATATTCTACTGAATTCTCCAATTATAGGCCAATAGCTATACTCTCTCCACTTGCAAAGATTATGGAAAAATGTATTCATAGACAACTCATGCACCACCTAATCCAGAATCGCCTTATGGCAGACACTCAGCATGGCTTCCGTCCTCATCACAGCACAACTTCAGCCCTCCTAGCCTTTACTAACACCATAAACCATAATCGCAACAATAATTATATATCCTCAGCCCTCTTTTTGGATCTTTCCAAGGCATTCGATATGGTTGATCACCAACTTTTAATCCACACCCTGCAAACATTCTGTCTAGATACTGGAGCCCTCCAATGGTTTCAATCCTACCTGAATGGTTGACAGCAGGCTGTCCTCTGGCAGAACAAACTCTCTAACCTTCTACCGAACACCCTTGGAGTACCACAAGGCTCTATACTAGGGCCCTTACTGTTCTCCATCTTCATTAACAACCTTTATACTGTCATCCCAAAAGTCAGCTGTATCCAATATGATGATGACTCTACTCTGATTTGCTCAGCCACATCTCCAGTAGAGTTATGGTCAGCTACCCAGACCACCTATAATACAGTAGAAAACTGGCTTTCTGAACATCGTCTGATCCTAAATCCCAAAAAAACTAAAATGCTGTTATTTTCACCAACACGTAGGGTCTACCGCTTTCACCTTTACCATAAAATCAAACGATGGCATGATAATCTCCCCTGACCCATCTACAAAACTATTAGGTGTTATCATAGACAATAATCTAAAATTTGACCTACATGTTAACCAAACTATCAAAACCATCAATAAAAAACTAGGGTCACTTTACAGAATAAAAGCCTTCCTAACCCCTCCAGCTAAAATTGCCATAGCTCACTCTCACCTTCTTTCAACCCTTCTGTATGCATCCCCCTCTACTCTCAAATTTAAACAAGACTGTCCTTAACAAACTCTCAATTTGCTACAACCACACTGCCAGGTTTGCCACTGGGCTGCCTTTTAGGACACATCATTGCATCAATCTAAATCAGCTTGGGTGGCTTGAACTACCCAGCCTAATCCAGTATAACCAACTGATTATGGCCTATAAAATCCTCTATAATCTGGACAATACTCCTGCATTTAAAAATATTATCACCCCCTATAACAATCCTAGACCGCTTCGATCCTCTAACAAACTACTAATTCAGACTAGCAAAATTAATAACACAGCCAGTGATTCTCTCTTTGCAAACTCGGTAAGTAGATCCTGGAACTCTCTTCCAGCTGATATTACCTTACTTTCCACCTTAGGTCAATTTAAAACTAGACTCAAACAACATTTGTCACTTAACTGGCTATGTCAATGTATCAAGCCTGGCTAACTCTCTCTAGAATGTGTAAAACTTTGTTAACCTGTTTACTGTGTAATTTAATTTAATCCTGACTTGTGCTCAGGATTAACTGTAACCTGTGGAACTTGTTTAACTTGTTACTTATGTAATCTCTGTAAATAGTCCGTTTGTAATATGTAATGCTGTATCTGCTTACCCTTGGAGCTTTTCTCCCCGGGCCTCCGCTGAAAATGGACATGCATCAAGTCTGACTATCCCGGTCAACAAATGTAAAACAAATAAATAAATAATAGAGCTTAAGAAAATTCTGGGAGAAATAATCAGTTTTCAGAAGGAAATATTACTTACAGGTGGGGAATGGAACTTGATTTGCAGAAGTGAATATGTACCTGGGTGGGGCATAGAAGGCAAAATATAACAAAGGAGAGTAGATTTTTAAAGAAATTTACGAAAATATGTTGGTCATGAAGACGTGAATTCAGTAGTAGGAAGAGTTAAGAGTGAATTTACATATTTCCCAAGATACAGTAACTGGTCTAGACTAGACAGAACATATATTTCACAGGAACATGTGCCTTTAATTGAAAGTTTTGATATGCATCTAATAACTATTTCAGATCACATACCAATAATTAAAATAAAAAGACACTGTAATGAAATAAAAATGACACACTGGCACTTTCCACCCTGTTGGAAAAGAGAGGAATTTAAGGAATGGCTAGTGGAAATGGAAATTATTTGGGAGTTACTAGAGAACATAGAATTTTTTTCTGAAAACACAGGTAAGGGGTGGGATAAAATTAAATAAGAAGTTATGTACCTACCATAACGTTCCATGTTAGTTGTCTTCTCTAGCCTTCTTTCTTGCTGGATGGGTTCGGAGCCGATCCTCGGCTCCGACTCGGCACTTGCTAAGCTCGAGAGCTAATTTTACCAGCTCGAGGCAACCCTATATCCCATGATGCAAGGCGGAGACTACCCAGATCTCGTTTGGTAGCTAAGGAAAAAATGGAATACATTCTTCCAACTGTAGAGGAGGAAGAAAAAGTAACAATACTAAAAATGACAATCATAATCATCATAATCCTCTGAAAGGGATCAACCTAATCCAGTGACACTAGAAGCTGATTAGCTAGAAAAAGGATAAAGCCTCTTAAGAGAAGAGGCATAATCTTCTCGGTCTGTCCAGGCTAGGGGGATGGAGGGGACGTTAAGAAAGAAGGCGAGAGGACAACTAACATGGAACGTTATGGTAGGTACATAACTTCTTAATGTTAAGTTGTCAATCTCACCTTCATTCTTGCTGGATGGGACCGCGTCCCTAGCACCTCTATCCTGGGTGGCTCAATGGAACAGACTCTTGAGAACGGTGGAACCAAAATTCGCTCCGTCTCTGGAGGCCAAGTCTAATTTGTAATGTGAAACAAAGGTATGAGGAGAGGCCCATGTGGCCGCTGCACAAATAGTGTCTATTGGAAGTCTAGCCTGAAAAGCTGTAGATGTAGCTAGAGCTCTGGTAGAATGGGCTTTTGGCCTAGAAATCAACTCTTTGCCTATGAGCTGATAAATGTAAGTAATCACAGAAGACAGCCATCTAGATAAAGTCACCTTGGAAACTGGAAGGCCTTTCCTGTTCTCTGCATAGGATAGAAACAGTTGATCAGATTTCCTAAAATGTTTAGTTTTGTCTAGATAACATCTGAGTTGGCGGTGAACATCAAGACAATGTAATTTTTGTTCCGCTCTATCAGAATAATTTGGGAAAAAAACTGGAAGATCAATGGATTGATTTAAGTTCGTCTGCGATGCCACTTTGGGTAAGAAAGACAGATTAGTCCTTAGAGATACCCTGTCTTTGTGGAAGATTAAGTAGGGAGGACGAATGCAGAGAGCATGAAGCTCAGATACTCTCCTGGCAGAAGTAATGGCGACTAGAAAGAGTGTCTTCCAAGAAAGAAATTTCAATGAACAGGCAGCCGCAGGTTCGAAAGGGGGGAGAATCAAGGATGTTAAAATTAAATTTGGATCCCACTGTGGTGGGGGGTCTCTAATCGGAGGTTTAAGTAAAAAGATACCTCGAAGGAATGCCTTGCAAAGTTTATGTGACAATGTTGTGGTCCAAAAAGCCTATATGAAAATTCGAAATGGCTGCCAGCTGAACTTTTACTGTGGAGGAAGAGGATCCTGAATGAAAAATCTCAGCTAGGAAGTCCAAGACCGAATGAATCGGAGCAGTATAGGGGTCTATATTAATAGCTTTTGCCCAGAAGGAGAAACATTGCCATTTACTAGTGTAAATCCTTCTGGTAGAAGATTTAAGGGAAGCTACTATGATATCCCGGACGGGATTAGAAATCATAGGAATCCTGGCTAAGGATGGAAGTGGAGCAACCAAGCAGTGAGGTTGAGAGAAGGTATGGATTGGTGCAGCTGCCCCGACAGGTGGGTCAGATCATCTGGAACCGGGTCCAGATGCCATGGCTGTACCAAGAGATAACGATGTAGGAACGGAAACCATATCTGTTGAGGCCAATAAGGGGCAATGAGAATCAACTTGGCTCTCAAGGCGGTTGCTTTCTGAATTACTTGAGGTATCAGAGGAAAGGGGGGAAAGGCATAAAGAAGTCCCCGGGGCCAATCTTGGGTTAGAGCGTCTCTGGGGGGATGGCCTGGAAGGGGGAAGAGAGAGAAGAAGTCTGGGCATTTGATGTTTTGAGGTGTAGCAAAAAGGTCGTAGCAAGGAAGGCCCCACTCCTGAAAAATCTCTTCCGTCACTGATTGTTTGAGAGACCACTCGTGAGGCATGAGAATAGCTCTGCTCAACCTGTCCGCTATGATGTTGGATTTCCCGGGGATATGCGTTGCTATCAGAAACCGCTGAGAAGAGATTGCCCACTGCCAAAGTCTGAGAGCCTCTCGACACAGTGGATAGGACTTGGTTCCGCCCTGTTTGTTGATATACCACACTACGGACATATTGTCCGTTTGGACTGCAATAGTTCCCAGGGGAAGAGAATCATTGAGGGCTTGAAACGTTAAAAGCACTGCTCTCATCTCCAGGACATTTATGTGCAGATGGTATTCGAAGGGTTGCCAAGTGCCATGGACCATCCTGCCCTGATAATGCCCCCCCCCCCGATCAGGGAGGTGTCCGATGTAACCGTGGCGACCGGGGCAGGAGGAACAAAGGGTCTGCCCTGATGGACTTGAGAGGCAGATATCCACCAGGTCAGATGCCTTTTGCAAGTTGGAGTTATTGTGATCTTGTGACGCATGGGAAGTTGTTGAAAGGACCATTGGGCGAACAGCATCCATTGTAGAAGACGCATGTAAAAGCGGGCAAAGGGAAGAAGTGTTATGGCGGCCGCCATAAGACCCAATACTTTCAGAGCAAATCTGGCCTGAATTTTGTTGCTGAGAAGAATCACCTGGACGTGACTTTGAATGTCCAAGATCCTTTGGTCTGTTAACTTTGCTGAAAGTTGTATGGTGTCCAATCTTGCGCCTATAAAAGTAATAGATTGACAAGGCGACAAGGCAGATTTTTCAAAATTTATAGAAATCCCTAGCCCTCTGCAAATGTGAATGGTGTAATCTCTGGCTTGGAGAAGTTGATGCCTAGTGGTGGCAGTGAGGAGCCAGTCGTCTAGATATGGAAACACCTGGAATCCTTGACGTCTCAGGTGAGCCGTAACCGCTGCCATGCATTTGGTGAACACTCTGGGGGCTGTAGTAAGTCCAAAGGGCAGGGCTCTGAATTGGAAGTGACTGGTCCCCAGCCGAAAGCGGAGAAATCTTCTGGAGCGCCTGTGAATTTTTATGTGATAGTACGCATCCTGAAGATCTACCGAGCACATCCAATTGTCCTTGCCCAGAAAGGGTAGAATGGACTGAAGCGTGACCATCCGGAATCTTGTTTTCTTTACAAACTTGATTAGTTTGCTCAGATCTAATATTGGTCTCCAGTCCCCTGTCTTTTTTGGTACTAAAAAGAACCTTGAGTAGATTCCGGATCCTATTTGGTCTGCTGGGACTGGCTGGATGGGCTCTTTTTGCTAGCAGTTTTGATATTTCTGATACTGCTAGTTCCCATAGACCGGGTTGAACGTCTGGAAGGGTTCCCTTTTGCTGAATTGGGGTTTGAATAAAGGGAATTTTGTAACCCTCGGATATAATCGACTGTACCCATTTGTCTTGAGAAAGGGAAAGCCAGGCTATTGGGTACAGCGATAATCTTCCCCCGACTGCCTCCGAAGGTGGACAATCGGGCAACATCTCAGGGATGCTGGAAGGGTTTGTCAGAAAGAGGCTCTCTGCTACCCTGATTTTGCGGACCCCCTCTGCCCCTAGGGCGGCGTCTGTTGTTACCCCCTCTGCCTCTGGGGGTAAACTGACCTCGTGTGTCAGGCGTGACTCCTTGAGATTTGCGGAACCACATTTTCCCTCCCTTCTGACCTTTTGGGTAAGGTCTTGAAGGGGTGGAGAAACGAACTCCTACGGCAGAAAGAGTCTTGCCATCTTGTTCGCATCTAGTCAAAGTGTCTTTTACTTGAGGTCCGAACAAGGTCGAACCATCAAAAGGGGAGTTTGTGAAGGACGCCTTGAAGGGGTCTGCAAAATTACAAAGCCGCATCCAGGACTGACGCCTTAAAGCCACTCCTGTGTCTGCGGCCCTACTTGCTCCATCGGCTGCATAAGAAATGAGCCGCATGGAGGAGTTAACAATGGAGTTTAGGATTCCTAGCTGTGAGCTAATCTTATCCTGAGACCCAGCAGCTGACGGATCCTGTAAAACTTCTCCCAACTCTTTAAGAACATCTCTTTGAAGGCGGGTGAAGTGACACAAGTAGTTCAGCGATCGCATGGCAAAGGTCGCTGAAGAAAAAATCCGCTTGCCGTACCTGTCCATAGTCCTAGAATCCTTGTTAGGAGGATGGACAGGCACTGAAGGATCAGCTAGTTCCTTCTTGGTGGCTGCAGCCACCACCCATGGCATCAACCGGGACACCTTTTGTCAAATACTGCCTATCAGGTGGGGCCGTAATGAATTTTGAAGGCCTCCTAGGAATAGGTTCCACCGAATCCGGGGCCATCCACGCCTTCCGAGCCACCACATCCATAAGAGGGTCGAAAGGCGGAGACACCCAGGAGGTGGAGGGTCGAGATCCGAACGCCTCCAGGTATACTGACTCGTCCTCCGAAGGATTAAGGGAGGGCCAGTTCCCCCTCTGCTTAAGGAGTTCAAGGATGTCTGAGAAAGAGACATCCTCAGAGGAGGACCTTGGGGATCCCTCCGACTCATCCAAGTCAGTATCAGATGTAATAGACTCGGGGGAGTCTAGAGGTTTCCTCTTACATGTCCTCTTACGCGGAGGTTCACCTGACGGATCAGGAGAAGCCTCGGAAGAGGAAGATATTCCCAATGGGGAAACCTGAGGCATTGGATCTCTGGGTCCGGGAGCAAGAGAGTGGGAAGAGACATCAGCAGGCACTGTAGTGGGAGGAGCTGATGGAACTGACCGCTGACTACGCCCAGGGGCTAGTACACTCCTCATCACCTCGAAGGCTCCCCCGTCAGAGAGACCAGAAGGTTCCCACTCCGAAGAGATAGGAACTCCAGGCCTCACCGAGAGGGAAGGCTCCGAGGCAGATGTCGGGGCTGAGCTCACCAACACACACAAAATCCCTGACAGGAAAAATTAGGAAAGGGGAAGGCCTAAGGCCTAACCTAGGGAAGGGGATAAATAACCCGAAAAAAAGGGAACACTAACGGGAATAGGGTTAAAATAAACGTTAAGGTTCACAAAACAACTAAGGTTATGAAATTTAAAAGGGGTGAGACAAAGTCTTAATATGAAGAAAACTTACCTAGAGCTGGTAAAAGAGGCACCTCGTAAGCGAAGCGGCAAACGAGATCTGGGTAGTCTCCGCCTTGCATCATGGGATATAGGGTTGCCTCGAGCTGGTAAAATTAGCTCTCGAGCTTAGCAAGTGCCGAGTCGGAGCCGAGGATCAGCTCCGAACCCATCCAGCAAGAATGAAGGCGAGATTGACAACTTAACATCTGGAGTTTAAAAAGGGTGGAAATGAAGGAGATATGGTTAACAAGAATTATTTAGAGGGACTGACAAAGGTTAAAGTACTGGAGAATAGGGGGAATCTCACAGAACAAGTAGAGCAACTGCAGAACATTAAACAGAAAATAAAGGATTATCTTGATAATATGCAGGAGTTTAGAAAAACTGCTGTTAAGCAAATTATTTTATATTTCCATCACAACAATTTAGGCAACAGAAAGTAGAAAGGGTTGTCTTCAACCTTAGGGAGCCTACAACAAGGAGGATACGAGATCCTGTAGTGGTACTACACATATTTCAAAAAAAATATGAGCGTCTGTATATAGCAGAGAAATATGGAAATCAAGAAAAGGTACAAATGTGTTTATGGAAGAATTAAACATGTCAAGGTTAGAGCTACATGAGGCTAAATTACTAACAGCACAGGAGGTGATGAGATAAATATAGTGATGTACAACCAATCCACTGGAAAGTCCCCATGAATAAATGGTAATCCTGTGGAAGTTTGGAAGCTAGGAGGGAAAAAACAAATATCTGGAAGGTTTTGTTTCACGGTATTTAAGAGGAGGAGAAGCACCAACATCCTGGAAGAAAGCGGTGGTGGGTTGTAATACCTAAAGAGGCTCAAGACCCATCAGATCCATCTTCATAGAGGCCCATTTCAATCCTAAACTATGACTATAAAGTGTTTATGTCTGTAATGGTTAAAACAATGGTAAAGGTGATGCCAAAATTGACAGATATGGATCAATGTGGTTTTCAGGAAGGGACGCAAACATTTGACAAAATTAACAGAACACTGATGATCCAGAGGGAAGGAGAACATAAGAAAATACCACTGCTGTTGATGGGTGTCTTGATGCAGGGAAAGCATCTGACAAAGTAGCCTGCAAGTTTTGAGTAGGGCAATAGAAGCATTTGCAGTCCATGATAAAATTATAAGGTTGATTAGAAGAATATATGAGAGATCAGAGGCAAAAATTAAAGTAGGTGGGTTCCTCTCTGATAATTTGTTTGAGTAGAGGAACCACACAGAGGTCCTCTTTCTCCTTTGCTTTTTGCATTACATTTAGAACCATTACAAAAAAAATAAGGGACTCAAATTCAAGGATATAACTGGTACGGTAGTCAAAAAAGCTGGTTTTATTTGCAGATGATGAGGTTTTATACCTGATAAAACCAGAAAAGGACAGTTCAGTGTTGTGGTAATTTTTTTTAAAAAAAGAAACATCTTTATTAAGTTATTGCATGTTACACAGGAAATCATACATTTATGTATATGAAATCAATCATATTTACAATTTTAGCTGCAAACATTACACATAAACCATATTTACATAGTTTTACTTGCAAACATTATACATCACTTATAATCTATCCAGTCATTGTCAGTCATCCATTACCTAGATCATTCAAATCCTTCCTTCGCTTAAACCTTGTTCCTCCTCTACATGCATTGTTTCCACGATTCCCATTTATTTCTAAATAATTTGCTCCTACCCTTTACTAAAGATCCTAATGCCAGTTGTTTCATCTCTGTTATTATAGTCACTACTAATACTACAGTTGTGTAGACTTTGACTTCCATTTTTTTAGTAATTGCTTTTTTGGCAGCCACCACACTTGGACTCAACAAAGCCTTACTACGTCTAAGCAATTCCAATTCTACAACATAGCTCAAAAAATTAACTTACTTAGTCCAACTCATTTGTTCCCTCAATAGCTTTGACAGAGTACTCTGCAGCAAATCTTTCAAGTCTGCCAACTCATTATACTCCCAGAAAATATGCTCCCAATTACCTCTTTCTTCCCCATCACACCTCGAACATTTGCTGTCTACCCAAGGAATAATTCTTTGTAGTCTACCTGTGGTATAAAAGTAGCTATGTAAACACATCCAAGCAAAGACCATAAATCTTCTAGACTTTGTTGCATATTTAGGAGACATACATATACCCCCATACTTTCTTAGTGAATTGCTTATCCAAGCTCTTTCCAAAACTTTCTAACCTTCTCTAATTGATTCTTATAGTTATCATGCAATATTTTGTAAGCTCTACTAATTATTCCTATTTTAATAGCAGTTTCTAGTCTAAACTCTAGTTAAAACTCTACCAGTGCTGGTATTTTACGTTGGATCTCCATAATTATTTTTTTGAGCTATGATGCAAAATTGGAATTGCCTAGACACAGTAGGGTCCTGCTGAGTCTAATTATGGCGGCTACCAAAAAAGCAATTACTAGGAAATGGAAATCCAAGTCTAAATCAACTGTACCTTAGTGACTATAGTAAGAGAGAGAAAACAACTGGACATGGGCTCTATAGAAAAGGGTAGGAACAAATTACATAAAAAAATGGAAATTGTGGGAACAATACATACATAAGAGGAATGAAGTTTAAAACAAGGCAGGATTTGAATGAGCTATGTAATGTCTGACTGACATTGACTGGATGGATTAAAAGTGATGTATAATGTTTGCAACTAAAATTATGTAAATATGGTTTGTTTTCATTTATATAAATGTATGATTGTCTATGTCATAATAAGAAGTTATGTCTTACCATATCGTTCCATGTTAGTTGTCTTCTTCTCTCCTTCTTTCTTGCTGGATGGGTTCGGAGCTGATCCTCGGCTCCGACTCGGCCTATACTATAGCTCGAGAGCTATTTTTACCGGCTCGAGGCAGCCTATATCCCACAATACCATGTGCTAACTCCCCAGATCTTGTTTGGAAGTTAAGACATAGTATAAATAATAATATTATAATAATAATGTTATAATCCTCTTTTACGAGTACAGATTACCTGCTAGCAACACTAAGGATACAAGGAAAAAACGCAACATATTGTATCTCCAGAAATGGAAGGACTCAGAAACCTCGAGTCTATCCAGGCTAGGGGGCAGGAGAGAGGGACGCAAGAAAGAAGGCGAGAAGAAGACAACTAACATGGAACGTTATGGTAAGACATAACTTCTTAATGTTAAGTTGTCATTCTCGCCTTCATTCTTGCTGGATGGGACAGCGTCCCTAGCATCTTAGTCCTGGGTGGCTCAATGGAACAGACTCCTGAGTACAGTGGAACCAAAATCAGCTCTATTTCTGGAGGCTAAATCAAGCTTGTAATGCGCAATAAAGGTATAAACAAACTTCTTCAGATCAAGAAAAACAAAAAGTCACAGCTTAAATACTCTCTGGGCTAATGCTTACAAAGTCAATTAACTACTTAAAGTGAAAGATGACTTACAAGACACGCCCTATTTGCAAACACAACTAGACTAAAAACTGCTTTTAAAGTAAAAGCTAAAAATCTAAATAGTCAGACTAAAAGTACAACTAGCGTTGTCTATAAAAAATGTGTAAATCTAGCCTACTACTAAGCTAGTGAGGCAAAGAAATAATAATTACAAGTGCATAAAAACTCCGCTGGTGTTTGTAAAACTGAGTTAATACAAATACCTATGTTAGTGCACTAAACTGTGTATGTTGAAGCACATCAAGTGTGCTGAACATAATTGGTAATAAGTAAAGTATCAAAATAAAACTACAAATTCTCAGCAAAAAATACACATAAGGTCACTGAACCAAGGTGCTCAAAAGCATTAGAATAACTGTGTCGTGCTAGTGTGGAAGGTAACCTGACACAGCCTACCTATTAAGGATCCTAAGTTTAAGAACACTAATTAAAGAACAGTTCTCATTCAGACCTGGTGAACTGTATGCGTTGAGTCTAATTTGCCAAAACAGCTCTCGCTCTTCTAACTTAAGTGGGAGAGGAGCACCCCTGAAGTCCTGTGTGATCTTGTCAATAATCAAAAATTTAAACATATGGTTGGGATAAACTGAAATGTGTTTTGCTAGTGCATTATCAAGTTTCTGTTTCCTGATCGCATAAGTATGTTCATAAATGCGGTCACGTAGGCGTCGTTCTGTTTTGCCCACGTAGAAAGCTGTACAGGTTTGGCACATAGCTAAGTAGATCACCATTCTTGAATTACAGTTAGCTCTTAGGTTCAACTTGTATTCATAATCGTGAACTTTAAATCTATTGGATTTCAAGATGTATTGACAAAAATTACACGCCTGGCATTTAAACATGCCAGCTGTCATTGTTTTTTTAATATTATGTCGTTTCAGGAGGGCTTTGAGGTTTTTTGCCTTTCTATAAACAACCAATGGGTGATTACCAAGTTTTTGGTGTACTGTATTGTCCTTTTTGAGTAAGTCCCAATTTTTACGTAGTGCCTGAACACAGTCACTACTATTGAGACTGTATGTTGTTATGAATGTGACACCAAAACATTCAGAAGGATGCCTACTTGTGTGGACATTTACTAAGTCTGTGTTCGAGGATTCAGTGTCATTCATAAGAACCAATTCTCTATTCAAGATTGGTTTATAAAAATGGCACTGACGCTTAGACGACACTTCTTCTATAATAGTGTCTAACATTTCATGTGGGTAACCCCGGTGTAAAAACATATTCCTTAGGTGTCAAACATTCATTGGCAAAATCACTATCCAATGTGATAATGCGGGCTGCTCTCACTAGCTGACCTTTGACGATCGCCCGCTTCTGATGAAAAGGATGACAACTTGTGTAGTGCAGGAATGAGTTGGAGTACGTTACTTTCCTATATATATTAGCTGTATATTTGTGAAAGCTAGTGTCTTTAGAAAGTAAAATGTCCAAGTACGGGATGGCTTCAGTATGGAAACTAGCAGTGAATTTCAAAAACTGTGTAGTTGAATTAAAATAGTCCACTAATGCTTCACTCGTGGGCAAGTCACCGTCCAGGAGGATAAAAATATCGTCCAAGTAACGGGGTGTAAAAAATCACCTGGTCTTTAAATGGGCAGTTAATGGACACGTGATTGTGTTCCCATTGTGCCATGACTAGATTGGCAACACTGGCCCCACAAGGGGAGCCCATGGTTACTCCAGTTTTTTGCAAATAAAAGTTGTTGTCAAATGTAAAAAAAATTGTTAGACAAGACTAGGTCCAACAATTCGTGAACCAGAACCAACTCATTCCTACTACTACCATTAGATCTAAGCACTTGTTCTACCCAGTCCACTGCTATGTCTTGGGGAATGCAGGTGTACAAATCTTTAACATCAATAGTAAGAAAATTGTACCTTGCGTTGAAATCTAACTTGTTAATTTTACCAAGGAATGACCAAGAATCTAGCTTTCACAAATATACAGCTAATATATATAGGAAAGTAACGTACTCCAACTCATTCCTGCACTACACAAGTTGTCATCCTTTTCATCAGAAGAGGGCAATCGTCAAAGGTCAGCTAGTGAGGGCAGCCCGCATTATCACATTGGATAGTGATTTTGCCAATGAATGTGGACACCTAAGGAACATGTTTTTACACCGGGGTTACCCACATGAAATGTTAGACACTATTATAGAAGAAGTGTCATCTAAGCATCAGTGCCATTTTTATAAACCAATCTTGAATAGAGAATTGGTTCTTATGAATGACACTGAATCCTCGAACAGAGACTTAGTAAATGTCCACACAAGTAGGCATCCTTCTGAATGTTTTGGTGTCACATTCATAACAACATACAGTCTCAATAGTAGTGACTGTGTTCAGGCACTACGTAAAAATTGGGACTTACTCAAAAAGGACAACACAGTACACCAAAAACTTGGTAATCACCCATTGGTTGTTTATAGAAAGGCAAAAAACCTCAAAGCCCTCCTCGAACGACATAATATTAAAAAAACAATGACAGCTGGCATGTTTAAATGCCAGGCGTGTAATTTTTGTCACTACATCTTGGAATCCAATAGATTTAAAGTTCACGATTATGAATACAAGTTGAACCCAAGAGCTAACTGTAATTCAAGAATGGTGATCTACTTAGCTATGTGCCAAACCTGTACAGCTTTCTACGTGGGCAAAACAGAACGACGCCTACGTGACCGCATTTATGAACATACTTATGCGATCAGGAAACAGAAACTTGATAATGCACTAGCAAAACACATTTCAGTTTATCCCAACAATATGTTTAAATTTTTGATTATTGACCAGATCACACAGGACTTCAGGGGTGCTCTTCTCCCACTTAAGTTAGAAGAGCGAGAGCTGTTTTGGCAAATTAGACTCAACGCATACAGTTCACCAGGTCTGAATGAGAACTGTTCTTTAAGTAGTGTTCTTAAACTTAGGAGCCTTAATAGGTAGGCTGCGTCAGGTTACCTTCCACACTAGCACGACAGTTATTCTAATGCTTTTGAGCACCTTGGTTCAGTGACCTTATGTGTATTTTTTGCTGAGAATTTGTAGTTTTATTTTGATACTTTACTTATTACCAATTATGTTCAGCACACTTGATGTGCATCAACATACACAGTTTAGTGCACTAACATAGGTATTTGTATTAACTCAGTTTTACAAACACCAGCGGAGTTTTTATGCACTTGTAATTATTTCTTTGCCTCACTAGCTTAGTAGTAGGCTAGATTTACACATTTTTTTTAGACAACGCTAGTTGTACTTTTAGTCTGACTATTTAGATTTTTAGTTTTTACTTTAAAAGCAGTTTTTAGTCTAGTTGTGTTTGCAAATACGGCGTGTCTTGTAAGTCAGCTTTCACTTTAAGTAGTTAATTGACTTTGTAAGTATTAGCCCAGAGAGTATTTAAGCTGTGACTTTTTGTTTTTCTTGATCTGAAGAAGTTTGTTTATTGGAATAAACGAAAAGCGCTTTATCATTTCGTTCTGTGCTACTGTGTGGTTTCTTCTCTATTTTGTTTTTCAGTAGTCTGTTTTGCCTGTTCAGTTTACAAGGCAATAAAGGAATGTTTGGACGCCCATGTAGCTGCTGCACAAATGGCATCTAGTGGTAACCTTGCTTGAAACGCCGTTGAAGTTGATAGTGCCCTGGTTGAATGAGCCTTAGGCCTAGAGGGAAGTTGCCTGTGTCTCAACTCATAGACCAAGGTAATAATAGACGTCAGCCATCTGGAAAGAGTAACCTTCGATACCGGAAGCCCTTTCTTACCTGCAGCACAAGAGAGAAAGAGCTGGTCTGACTTTCTGAATTGTCTTGTCCTGTCTAGGTAATACCGTAATTGGCGATGAACATCTAATGAATGTAATTTTTGTTCAGCCCTGTTGGTATAGTCTGGGAAAAAGACAGGCAAATCAATGGAGTGGTTTAGATTTGCTTCCGATAACACTTTTGGTAGGAAGGAAGGGTTTGTTCTGAGTTACCCTGTCTTTATGAAAAACCAAATAAGGAGGACGGACAGACAAGGCTTGAAGTTCCGATACCCTTCTGGCAGATGTTATAGCTACTAAAAACAGCGTTTTCCAAGAAAGAAGTTTGAGGGAGCAAGAAGCGGCAGGTTCAAAAGGGGGCAGAATTAGTGAGGTTAGAACTAAATTCAAATCTCACTGTGGGGGTGGATCTTTGACTGGAGGTCTGAGCAAAAAGATGCCCTTGAGAAAGGCTTTACAGAGTTTGTGGGACATAATATTTGCTTCTGAGAGTCCAACATGAAAATTAGCAATGGCTGCTAATTGTACCCTGATAGTGGCCGATGATGACCCTGAATGAAAAAGCTCCGCCAGAAAGTCAAGAACCTCATGAATGGGTGCATGGAAAGGGTCTAAGGACCTAGTTTGTGCCCAGTGTGAAAAACGCTTCCATTTACTCACATAAGTCTTCCTAGTATTGGACTTATGGGAAGCCAGAATGATATCACGAACAGGAGGAGAAATAAGGGGAAGCCTGGCTATGGCTGGAAGTGGAGCAACCAAGCTGTGAGGTTGATGGAATGTAGAGACTGATGCAGCTTGCCCGTGAGGTGGGTCAACAGATCCGGATGGGGTTCCAGATGCCAAGGCTGATCCAGTAGGTATTTGTGCAGGAACAGGAACCAAACTTGTCGAGGCCAAAACGGGGCAATGAGGATCATTTTGGATCTCAATGTGGTTGCTTTCTGAATTAATTGCGGGATCAATGGAAAGGGAGGAAAGGCATAAAGAAGACCCCGGGGCCAAACGTGAACAGTGGCATCTCTGGGGGGTTGGCCTGGTAGAGGAAAAAGTGTGAAGAAGTCGAGGCACGTGCTGTTTTGGGGAGTTGCGAAAAGGTCGCAGCAAGGCTGGCCCCACTTCCGAAAAATTCAGTCTGCTACCGCTTGATTTAGAGACCACTCGTGAGGCATGAGGATAGTTCTGCTCAATCTGTCTGCTATGACGTTGGACTTTCCGGGGATGTGCGTTGCTATCAGAAACCGTTGAGATGAAATCGCCCATTGCCAAAGTCCGAGTGCTTCTCGACAGAGGGGGTAGGACCTTGTTCCACCCTGCTTGTTTATGTACCACACCACAGACATATTGTCCGTTTGAATTGCTATAGTCCCCGTGGGAAGAGAGCTCTGAAGGGCTTGCAACGTCAAAAGCACCGCCCTCATCTCCAGGACATTTATGTGCAGGTGGCATTCTGACTGTTGCCAAGTGCCCTGGACCGTCCTGCCCTGATAATGCCCCCCCCCCACCCGATCAGGGAGGCATCTGTTGTGACAGTGGCAACTGGAGGGGGGAGAACAAAGGGTCTGCCCTGAAAAAGCTGGGGGGAAACCATCCACCAGGAGAGATGTTTCTTGCAAGATGGAGTTATCAAAATGTTGTGGGTCATTGGTAGCTGTTGAAAGGACCACTGAGAAAACAGCATCCACTGAAGGAGCCTCATGTAGAAGCGGGCTAATGGAAGTAGAAGAATCGCCGCCACCATGAGGCCCAACACTTTCAATACTAGCTTGACTTGGACTCTGTTGGGCTGAAACAGGGGCTGAACATTCCGCCTTATGTCTGTCACTCTCTGAGGTGGTAATGTTGCAGACATTTCTGTGGTGTTTAATACGGCGCCTATAAAGTTTATACATTTACAAGGCGACAAGGAGGACTTTGCAAAATTTATAGAAATACCCAGACTGTTGCAAAGTTGAATAGTGTAATCCCTGGCCATTATGAGATCCTGTTTGGTGGTAGCGGAAATGAGCCAGTCGTCTAAGTATGGAAACACCTGGAATCCTTTCTGTCTCAGGTGAGCCGTGACCACTGCCAAACATTTGGTGAACACCCGGGGGGCTGTGGTGAGACCAAAGGGCAGGGCCCTGAATTGAAAATGACTGACTCCCAGCCGGAAGTGGAGAAACCTCCTGGAGTGCCTGTGTATCTTTATATGGTAGTACGCGTCCTGGAGGTCTAACGAGCACATCCAGTTGTCTCTGCCCAAAAAGGGTAGAATGGACTGCAGTGTTACCATCCGAAATTTTGTCTTTAGTACAGAGTTGTTTAACCTGCTGAGGTCCAATATGGTCCAATATGGGTCTCCATTCTCCTGTCTTTTTTGGTACCAAAAAGAATCTGGAGTAGATTCTGGATCCTAGCTGATCTGCTGGGACTGCCTGGATGACTCTTTTTTCTAACAGCTTTTTTATTTCTAGCTGAGCCTGACCCCTTTGTGCGGGTGGTACGTCTGGTAGGGGTTTTGGCGGTTGTACCGGAGGGAAAGTGAAAGGGATTTTGTAACCCTCGGATATGATCTTCTGTACCCATGTGTCTTGGGAGAGGGATTGCCAGGCTTCCGGGTACAGAGATAATCTTCCCCCGACTGCCTCCGAAGGCGGACAGTCGGGCAGCTTCTCAGGGATGCTGAAAGGGTTGGTCAGGAAAAGATTCCCTAGAGCCCTGGTTCTGAGGACCCCCTCTGCCCCTGGGGCGGCATCTGTTATTATTTCCCCCTCTGCCTCTAGGGGGAAATTCACCACGTGCGGCAGGCGCGACTCCCTGAGGTTTGCGGAACCACATCTTTCCTCCCTTCTGTCCCTTAGGATAAGGTCTCGAAGGCGTGGAAAAACGGACTCCCATGGCAGAGAGAGTCTTACCATCTTGCTCGCATCTGGTGAGGGTATTCTTCACCTGAGGTCCGAACAATTCCGAACCGTCAAAGGGGGTGTTGGTGAAGGACGCCTTGAATGGATCGGCAAAGTTACAGAGTCACATCCAAGCGTGACGTCTCAACGCAACGCCTGTGCCAGCGGCCCTACTCGCTCCATCGGCTGCATAAGAGATAAGACGCATGGAGGAATTAACAATGGAGTTCAGGGTAGCCAGCTGAGAGTTTATTTTGTCCTTAAACCCCGCAGCAGAAGGATCCTGTATCGTTTCACCCAGCTCTTTGAGCAAGTCTCTCTGAAGGCGGGTGAAATGACATAAATAGTTCAGCGATTGCATAGAAAAGGTCGCTGAAGCAAAGGTCCGCTTGCCGTACCTGTCCATGGTCCTGGACTCTTTGTTAGGAGGATGAACAGATACAGAAGGATCAGCCCATTCCTTCTTAGTGGCTGCTGCTGCTACTACCATAGCATCAACTGAAACACCTTTGGTGAGAAAGGATTTGTCATCTGGTGCAGAAATGAATTTAGAAGGCCTCCTAGGGGTAGGTTCCATTGAATCAGGAGCTGCCCACGCCTTTCTAGCCACTACCTCCATTAGTGGGTCGAAAGGGGGAGACACCCAGGAGGTGGAAGGGCGAGATCCAAAGGCGTCAAGGTAAACCGACTCGTCCTCGGAAGGTTTGAGAGTGGACCAATTTCCCCTCTGTCTTAGGATCCCCAGGATGTCTGAAAAGGAGACATCCTCAGAGGAGGATCTGGGGGAACCTTCAGACTCATCCAAGTTGGTGTCCGATGTGATAGACTCGGGGGAGTCTATGTGCTTCCTCTTGCACTTTCTTTTCCTAGGGGGTTCCACTGAAACTTCAGGGGAGCCCTCGGAAGAGGAGGAGACACCCAAGGTGGGTATCCTACGCTTTGGATCTCTGCTGTCAGGTGTAGGAGGATGGCCAGAGACCGTAACAGGCACTACAGAGGGAGGAGCCACAGAACTTAACCTTGGAGTGGACACTGGGTCCAGCACACTCCTCATCACCTCGAAGGTTCCCCCATCAGGTACCAAAGGTAGCCCCGGCTTTGAAGAGACCGGAACCGCCCCCGGAACAGACAGAGAAGGCTCCGAGAATGATGTCGGGGCCGAACTAACCACAGCCGAAGCTTCGAGAGGGAGAGCGGGGTCGGACAAGGGTCCAATGCCACTCGCCCCCTCGGAGCCGACAATGGAGTCTCGGCGCCCGGACCTCTCCACGGATGGAACCAATGAAGAGGTCGGAGACGACGACACCGGAGCCGAAGGAGGAAGTATCTGCTCCGATGTGGGCAAGGTCACGGTTCCGACAAACTCCGGCTCCGAACTCGAGAGATGAGTCGGAGGAGGAATGGACAGCTGTATCGAAGTAGCCACAGTCTGGTGAGATGGGCTCTGGAGCATTTGGGCCAGCGCCTGAGATTTTATAAGTCTACTGACCACCCTCTCGATGTCGTGGTCGGAGAGCCTGGATGACCTCGATGAATGAGTCCTATGACTCCGCTCCGATAGGAGAGGGGACCTCGGAGCCGATCTGACAGACTCTAACGAAGGGGACCTAGAGCACTTGCGCGCTGGGGTCGGCTCCGATGATGGTTTCGGAGCGGAAACCACTTTGCTCGCCTCGGAGCCAGATGGAACCGAGGTTGGAGCCGTCTCGATAACGCCAGCCCTCGGCTCAGAAGCTGGAGCCGAGGGTTTGGCGGTTTTTGACGACTTCCCCGAGCCAGACTTGGATGGGGAGTCATCAGGCTTTAACAAGCCCCTTAGGATGAGCTTGTTGCGCCTTTCCTGCAGGACTCGTACTAAATCCGTGACAAACGGAACAAGAGTCCTGCAGGTGTAAAGGCCCCAAGCAATGGACACAAGAAGTGTGACAGTCTGTCAGAGACATTTTCTGACAGCATGAGTCACACTTCTTGAATCCTGAAACCTTAGGATCCTTTGACATCCTGACAAAAAATAAAAAGGAACACAGCCAGTCCACACACACACACTTATTTAAGTTAAGGGGAACTGACTAAAAACCCACACACACACTGAAAGGGGTGGGGGAAAACTAAGGAAAAGCCCGTAGGCCCAAGATAAAAAACTAACTAAAGAAGGGGAAAATGGGCTACCGAAAGGGTAAGGCAGTTAGAAGGGACCTAAAGAAGGGTAACTAACTGGAAAAAAACTACTGAGACTGAATATATATATGAAAAAAGCATTTACTGACCCGGAGCCGGTAAAAACAGACTACCTCGCAGCAAAGCGGCAAACGAGATCTGGGGAGTTAGCGCATGGTATTGTGGGATATAGGGCTGTCTCGAGCCGGTAAAAATAGCTCTCGAGCTATAGTATAGGCCGAGTCGGAGCCGAGGATCGGCTCCGAACCCATCCACCAAGAATGAAGGCGAGAATGACAACTTAACATGTGATGATATAGATTATAAGCAATGTATAAAGTTAGCAACTAAAATTATGTCAACTTTTTTCATTTATATAAATGTATGATTGTTTATGTTAAAAATGATAACTTAATAAAGACGTGTCAAGCTTAAAAAAGAGGTGGAAATTATGTTAGAGTGCTGGGTCTACTATATCTGGATGTCTAGATAAGGAGATTAATCCTTCCAGGATTTTGATTTGCCTGCAGGAGTAGATTAACCAGTACCAAAGGTGAACCTGGTACTTTATATATTGACATTGAGTGCCCAGGACAGGAGGATATCGGGTTCAGCACTGACAGGGCGAATGCCTAAGTGTCACAAAAGTAAACAACCTTGACAGGGTGAACACCAACACTGAATGTTCAGTGTGAAATCTTTTGATGTCCAATCACCACTTCTAGCATATTGGTGGTGGGGTGGACTTGAGAGTGATGGAGCCAAGGGGGTCAGCAATGCAGGTTCAAACCCTGTCAACATAGTCATTACCAGTAAAATAGTTGGCTCCAAATCTCTCAATGCCAAAACCGGGCTCAGAGAAGGAGTTGAAGTTGATGCATGGGAGCCTATCCTGTCCTCTCAAGATACAGAGGGGGATGACACAAAACCCATATCAAATCTGAGCCTTGATAAAGACTTCATCATGCTCTCAAAATCATACCGGAGAGTCTGGCAGCCTGGAGGGATTCCTAATGGAGCTTACTTATCTAGCAGACAAAGGGGGGGGGGGTTCAAAACCTCAAGATATCTAGACAGCTCCTTCTCCAAGGAAAAAATAGTACAGTTTTGTACCTGCCATAAATGTAGATGTTCGAGTGTTCACCCTGCTACAGTCATCACACTTGGGTTATCCTGCCGTCAGGCGGTCCCGCAGTCGGCCCGAATTCCAAAGTCTTGGTCCGGCGTCGGTTACCGTCGCTTCTTCCCTGACGTCAGTGCGCCAGGGGTATATAAGAGGCATCCAACGCCATTTTCTTCAGTTTTTCTTGCCCCAGATGTCAGGTGCCCCCAATAGGTAGGCAATATATATATATATATATATATATATATATATATATATATATATAGATATATATATATATATATACATATAGCTAGATAAAAAATAAAACAATACCCTTAGGCACAAGCAAATACACCACAGAGGTAGTATAGGATAGAGTGGTAGAGACAAGTTCAGCTAGTTCAAAGGGGATGGAAAGAGGGTAACCTGGACTGCAGCAGGGTGAACACTCGAACATCTACATTTATGGTAGGTACAAAACTGTACTATGTTCATCACGTTACTCTGCTGCAGTCATCACACTTGGGTAGAATCCCAAAGTTAAGGATGGGAGGTGGAGTCAAACAGGGTTAGAAGAAGCTAGTAGGCCCTGCAAAACTGCAGTGGCAAAACCAGCTCTAGTCTTAGAATATAGAGGTAAGTGATAGTGTTTGGTGAAGGTGTGTACTGAACTCAAAGTTGCAGCTTCCAGAATATCCTTGGCTGGCACTCCCCTGAGAAAGGCTGCTGATGTAGCTGTAGCCCTGGTGGAGTGGGGCCTAATGTTAGCAGGTACCGGTTTTCCCATGATGTGTGTAGCAGAAACGTATGCAATGCCCTATCCATTTAGAAATGGTCTGTTTTGAGATAGCTTTTCCTTGTGATCCTGTAGCATAGGCTACAAAGAGCTGGTCAGTTTTTCTGAAAGCCTTAGTTTTATCCAAGTAGTAACATAATTGCCTGTGAATGTCCAAATAGTGCAGGAGACTTTCTCCTTGTTCTGGGGATTTGGGAAAAAGGTGGGCAAATGAATGGTTTGGTTTAGGGCCACACTGGATACCACCTTTGGCATAAAGGAAGGGTTAGTTTGTAGAGAGACTCTGTCTTGATGAAAAATGAGGAAAGGTTCCACTGCCATTAGTGCCTGTAGCTCTGAGATTCTTCTAGCTGAGGTTATTGCTAGTAGCAGGGCAGTTTTCCATGAAAGAAATTTTAAATCAGCTGAAAAAGCTGGTTCAAAGGGCGGCAGTGTAAGCCTTTCCAGAACAAAGTTGAGATCCCAAGTAGGTGTTGGTGCTCTCCTTGGCGGTCTTATGTTCCTAGCCCCTCTGAGGTACTGTCTTAGGAGTGGATGTGAGAATAAAGGAGGATCCGTGTTGTAATGAGCTGAAATTGCTGAGGCGTGGATCTTAATAGATGAAAAGGAAAGTCCTTTGTGTAACATCTCAGTTAAATATTGTGGAATCTGAAGAATGTTTGGATCAAGGGGATTTTGACCTTTAGCCTGGTTCCAGGCGCAAAATCTTTTCCATTTGTCTGAATAGGTTTTCCTGGTGCTGGGCCTCCTGGCCTCCAGAATGACATCCATAACAGCTTTGGATAAAGGTGTTTGCTGGTTGTTTAGGTAATTTGCCATGCAGCCAGGTTTAAAGTCTTGAGCTTACTGTGTAGAATCTGATTGTCTCGCTGGGTGAGCAGGTGAGGAATTTGTGGCAAAATCCATGGTGGGCCATGGGCCATGTTCCTTAAAATTGGATACCAATGCTGGCGTGGCCAGTCTGGTGCAACGAGTATCATTTGTGGCCTCTCTAATCTGACTTTCAGCAGTACCTTTGCTAGAAGAGGCAGTGGAGGGAAGGCATACACTGTTAATGTTTTCCAACTGAATGAGAGGCGTCCACTTTCCAAACTAGTGGATGGAATGTCTTTGTGCAAAATTTTTGAAGTTGGTAGTTGTGGGGGCTTGCAAACAGATCTACGTCTGGGCGTCCCCATTTTTGAGCTATCATTGCAAATACTTGTGGATCTAGTTTCCATTCGTGTGGATCCATGATGTTTCTGCTTAGGTCGTCTACCAATGTGTTTTTCTTTCCTGGCAGGAATTGTGCTTGTAATTGAACCTGGTAAGACAGTGCAGTGTTCCACAAGGTCATTGCTTGCCTGCATAGAGGGTAGGAATGTGTGCCCCCTTGCTTATGTACCACATTACTGTGGTATTGTCAGTCTTTATCATTAGTTGTCCTGGGTGTAAAAGGTCCTTGAAAGCTGTTAGGGCATTCTGTACTGCTAGCATTTCTTTTTGACTGATATGAAGATGCCTCTGATCTGTAGTCCATTTGCCCTGAATGCACTGTCATGCCATGTGTGCTCCCCAGGCATAGTCCAATGCATCTGTTGTCATAGTTTGCCTGACTGTGGGTAAGGTGAAAGGCTGACCCTTGTTGAGGTGACATGCCTGTGCCCACCATAGAAACTGCTGTTGAAGGCAGGGAATGAGTGGTATCATTGTTTCCAAGCTGTGGCTGTGCTGAGTCCATACACTTTTCAGGTACCATTGTAATTTCCTCATATGCAGTTTTGCAAATGGTATTAGTAGTATGCAAGATGCCATGAATCCCAAGGCCTGCAGAATTTTTCTTGCAGGGAGTTGGATCTTTGTTGTCATTATTTTGAAATATTGAGTCAGCTGTTGTTGCTTGTCTGGCGTGAGATAAGCCATCTGGGCCGTGGCATCCAGGAATATTATGTTTTGTGAGGGCACTAGTTTTGATTTCTGTTCGTTTACTGTGTACCCTAGGCAACTTAGAAGGTGTTTGACAAATGCCAGATGCTTTAAAAGAAAGTCCTTGCTTTCTGCTTGAATAAGGCAGTCGTCCAGGTATGGGTATATTTGAATTCCTCTTTGTCTGCAGTATGCAATTACTGGTGCCAGGCATTTTGTGAAGACCCTGGGCGCAGTAGATAAGCCAAAGGGCAGTGCAGAGAATTGATAATGCGTTGAACCTGCAATGAAGCGGAGGTATCTTCTGCAATTTTGTCTGATAGGGACATGCAGGTATGCCTCCTTGAGGTCCAAAGTTACTAGCCAAGCATTCTTGCCCAGCATAGGAAGAAGCTGCTGTAGTGTTAGCATCTTGAAGCTTTGTCCTTTCTTGGGACTAGGAAGAGTCTTGAGTAAAATCCTTGTCCTTGCTCCTGTGTAGGTACCTGTTGAATGGCTCTCATGTCCATGAGAACTGTAATTTGTTTTTGTGCCTCTGCCCATTGATTTGGTGGCAGGTTTGGCATTCCTTTTATCCTTGGTAAGGAATGAAAGTGGAATCTGTATCCTTGAGAGACAATGTTTAGAACCCATTTGTCTTTTGTGATGATGTGCCAGTTGTCTGCAAAAAATGCTAATTTTCCTCAAGGGAGCTGCCAGGAGAGATTTGCTTGGTAGTTTGAGGATTGAGTCATTGTATTTGTCTTCTGCTAGCTTGGGGCCTGTCTTCTCCTCCTTTCTGGGTAGCAGTACCCCATTGGCGAGGTTTGTAAGGGCCTTGTGACTGACCTCTGCCCCTTGGGCATCTGTATTTGCCCCTCTGTGATCTGTCAGAAGCTGGAAAGGACCAGTTTTTTGTTGGCCAATTTCTGCTGAAACGAGGGGGTTGTACCTGCAAAAAATCCTTAACTGTTTGCATAGACTTTGCCTTATCCTCCATTTTCTTTAAAACCTCTTCTGCTTTGACACCAAATAATACATCCTGCTGTAAAGGTGCATCCAATAATTTTGCTTTAACGTGGTCAGGAAGGGTTTGTTCTTTTAACCAAGCATGTCTACGTATGACAGAGCCAGTAACAGCTGCTCTACAGGAAGCTTCCAATGAATCAAATCCGCATTGTAAAGTATGTTTGCCCACCTGTTCAGCTGCATGCAACAGATCCTGCATTTCCTTGAATTCAGACTGTTCAGAATGTGTGCTCATTTTTTGTTTTAACTGAGACATTAGGAATTGCTGATATTTCAACATGTGAAACTGACAATTTAATGCCCTCATAGCCAGAGTTGCTGAGGTGTATATTTTCTTTCCCCATCTATCTAGGGCTCTGGAATCCCTTTCAGAGGGCACAGGATTTTTAGCCAAAGAAGCTTTATCTCCCTTAGGACCCTGGGAAATTGTTTCTGGGTCAGCTACAGGGCTTTTATAAAGGAATTTGTGAGAGTCAGGTACTCTGTAGTATCTGTCTGGTTTGGCTGGAGCAGGAGGTAGAGAGTCTGGATTTAAACTAGACTCCAAGTAAACATCATCCACAATATCTAAAACAGGAGGGATAGCAAGAGGTCTGTGCTGGGGTAGTAAAAGGAACTCTCGGAGCCTTTTCTTAGAATCAGAGTAGTCCTGGCCTTCCCAGTGGAAATGTTCCCTCATGGTATGTAAAGTTTCCCCAAAAGAGTAGTCTTCAGGGGGAGATGCTGAGGGAATAGAGTCTTCAGCATCAGAGTCTTCATAAGGTGGAAAAGTGTAATCCTGTTCCTCAGAAGAAGCTGAGGAGAGTGAAACCTGATCAGAGGAAGCATAATCCTCCTCTTGTCTTGGTCTTTTATCAGGAGGGGGATGGGAACTCCTGATTAGGGTAATAAAATCTTCAGCCATCTTAGCATCTGTTTCTTAGGCATGGGGCCTTGAACTGTAGACTGATGTACAGTTTTCTTACATTTTAAAGGAGTTTTAAGCTTAGCATAAGATTTAATGGTGAGTGTAGTCGGTCTGAAGACACCTTCTGCAACCGAAGGTGTTTCCACTGCACCGGGGTCTACTTCTGCTCCGGTGTTGGAAGATGGCTGCGTCGGCCTAGTAGGCTCCGCTTGGGAATCCACAGCTGTCTGGGGTTCCAGTTCTGCAGTCGTCAGGGGCTGCGTAGGCACCTCACTGAAAACCGGAGAACCGGCGACAGGCCCAGCTGAGGCCTCGGAGTCTGGCCTGTTCCTAGGCTGCCTGTCCTTATCCTTGCGTTTTTTATGTATGGCGGTAGTCGGCTGCTCCGACGGCATAATATAACTAAATTTCCTACCAAAGTAATGCCGTGCGAAGTCAAAACGGCGTTTGATAGTTCGTTTATTAAACCTAGCACAAAACCGACAACCTGTGACGTCGTGGTCTGGGCCTAGGCATGGAATACAATAGGAGTGGAAGTCCTTATGAGGTATTTGCTTCCCACAAGAAATGCAATTGTTAACTTTTTCTGACATCGGACTGAGGCAAGAAAATGTTCCCCAACGGGGTACTTAGCTTTATTGAAGACTTCGGACTGAAATTCAAATCGAAAATCTCAGGTGTCAGCCGACCGGCACTTGCGAGCTGCTTCTGCTTTGGGCACCGTGCGGCAAGAAAGACTGAAGAAAATGGCGTTGGATGCCTCTTATATACCCCTGGCGCACTGACGTTAGGGAAGAAGCGACAGCAACCGATGCCGGACCAAGACTTTGGAATTCGGGCCAACTGCGGGACCGCCTGACGGCAGGATAACCCAAGTGTGATGACTGCAGCAGGGTAACACAATGAACATCCCTCTCTTCCTCAGAAAGGGATCGTGCACTACTTAGATCACAGAAGGATGAACTTCTGGGGAAAATCTGGGAACAGCCAGAGAAGAGGGCTTTTGAGGATGTCCACTTAGGGCTGAACATCCTTGGCCTCAATGCTCAGTAATTTAAGGAATGAACTGCTCTCTCTATAGGCCGTTCAGCCCCTCTTCCTCTTACCTACCATCCTCTGGATGCAGAAGTTACTTCAGTATGACTGTCCCTTCAATTTCGTTCATCCGAAGGACTTTCAAATCTCACATGCATCCCTCAAGGTGGTCTGCTTCCAGGCACGCCATTCAAGAGATTGCAGGTGCTCTGTACAGGATTTTTTGGCCACAGCAGCTACACTTGCAGAATCCTGTAGCTCTTCCAATTCTACCACATTCACTGGAAAACAGAGAAAAACAGCAACAAAAAAGAACGAACAGAAAGTACTTGCACTAACAGCAACTGAAAGCCCTGAGAAAACACGTCTAAAAACATTTTTTTTTTATTTTTTTTTTAATAAGACTGGCTAAAAGGTCTGAATGCAGCACTGGGGGTGTGTGTGTGTGTGGGGGGGTCAACTAAAACTGATTAAAGTAAGCCAAAAATAGCTACGTGCCTCAAAATGGATAAACTATCTTTAAAAATAAAAATTAAAAAAAACCATAAGTGATGCAATAAACACTTATTTTCTTAAACTGCAGTCAATTGTGTCTGATGCATATGGTGCAAATGACATCCAAGGTAAACAGGGAGGAGCACAGCATTATAGAAAAAAAAGGGTTCAATCTGTAAGGAAGAGTGCTGTCTGGCATACTGGCACCTGGCAGTCTAGTCCAGTCAATGAAGTGGACAGACTAGACAATCCAAAATCTACAGATACAGCTGCTACTAGACACAGGATTACAACGTACAGATGTGGAGTTCTAAGATGATGGTTAACTGAGAAGCACACCTTCTAGAGTTTTAAGTGTAAAAGTTCTACATTTCAGGAAAATGTGGTAATATTTTTGGCAGATACAATGTATGAATGTCAAAGAAAAAAACCCTGAAAAATATCAAAAAGTCAACTAGGAAGATAGAAGAGTAAGTTCAGGATGAGAGGAACCTCAATGTTAATCAGCAGGAAGCAGATTATGTGCAGCATCAATGTAGGAGATGGCTTCCAGTAAACTAGAAGAAAAAACAGACCAAATGTACTCAGATGCATTTAAATAAGTAGGAATCTGGTAGAGTATTTAAAAAAATGAAAGATGATTAGAAAAATAAAAATACTGAAAAATTACACCAACACGTTTGAAAAATCAAAAATAGAAATGAAGGAACCAGTAACAGATTGAAGAATCAAAATGTTGAAATCATTCAGAAAAAAACTGTAGATCTAAAAGCACAAACATCGAAAGACATGGACTAACTTCACAAAGATACAAATAAGTAAAGTGGGCCAGTGGCCCACAGCAGGCTTTATCAAGCGGGAACACTACAGTTACGTTCATAGTTTAGCCATCGACAAAACAAAAAAGGACAAAATTATGGCAAAAAAGGTGAGGTATGGAACATTGGTGATAAAGTACAGTTGTGTACACTTACCATAAATGTAGATGTTTGAGTGTATTCACTTTTGCAGTCATCACCTGTGGGTTTATCCCTGCTGTGGTAGCCCTCGGCAACCCGAATACCAGAGTCAATGTTTTTTGCCGTCACCTGTAGTCTGACGTCAGGTCGCCACTGCTATAAAACAAGGCAGCCAACGTCAATACATCAGTGTTTCTTGCCCTAACCCGTCAAGCACAAGAAAATAAGGTAAAGTGGTCCTGGTGGCTAAAAGCCACAGTGGGAAGCTTATGTCCCCCTAGGGAAAGAATATAAGGGGGATGGAGGGAGGGAAACTAGGACTGCAACAGTGAATACACTCGAACATCTACATTTATGGTAAGTGTACACAACTGTACTATGTTCTTCATGTTTCACTGTTGCAGTCATCACCTGTTGGAGGATTCCCAAAGATGAGGAGAAAGGTGGAAGGATAGGTTAGAGAGCCTTAGGCATGGGTTAGCAAGGCCTGCAGAACTGCAGAGGCAAACCCTGCCCTAGACTTAGAAAAAAGAGGTAGGTGGTAATGCTTTGTAAAGGTATGGACAGAGGTCCAGGTGGCAACTTCCAAGAGGTGCCTGGTGGGGACTCCTCTGAGGAAGGCTGTGGAAGTGGAGGCTGCTCTAGTGGAATGGGCATGAATAGACTTAGGGGGGATTTCCCATGTAGTCTGTAACAGAAATGGGTACAGTGTGATATCCATTTGGAAATGGTTTGCTTGGAAATGGGCTTCCCCCCTGCCCCTGGTGCAAAGCTGACAAGAAGCTAGTCTGTTTTTCTGAAGGGCTTAGCACGGTCCAGGTAGTATCTGAGTTGTCTGTGCAAGTCTAGTGAGTGCATAATTCTTTCCCCCTTGTTTTGTGGGTTGGGAAAGAAGGTGGGTAGATGTATGGCCTGGTTGAGGGGCACATCAGACACCACCTTGGGCATAAAGGAGGAGTTAGTCCTCAGGGAAACACTGTCTGCATGACAAATGATGAAGGGATCAACAGCCATGAGTGCCCGAAGTTCTGAAACCCTTCTGGCTGAGGTGATAGCTATTAGGAAAGCAGTCTTCCAGGAGAGGTATTTCAATTCTGCTGAAGTAGCAGGTTCAAAAGAAGGTAAAGTTAGTTTTTCTAAAACATAATTCAGGTCCCAGACTGGCATGGGAGGCTTTCTGGGAGGTCTGATATTAGAAGCCCTTCTGAATTGTTTAATCAAAGGATGAGAAGAGGGGTAGGTCTGAATTGAAATGAGATGAAAAGGCTGAGGCATGGATTTTAATAGAAGAGAAGGAGACACCACTAATTGAGTAACTCGGCTAGGTAGTCCAAGATAAGAGGGATGGAAGGATGGAAGGTGCTGGCCCCTCTGGACTGGCTCCAGAAGCAGAATCTTTTCCATTTCCCTGCATAAGATTTTCTGGTGCTGGGCCTTCTGGCCTCTGTGATAATGTCTAGACCTGTTTGCTTAACAGGAACCCCCTGTTTGCTTTTATAGTAGCCATGCTGAAAGATTGAGAGTCTGCAAGTCTGGGTGCAGTATCCCCCTCCCCACACCGGAGTCAAGAGGTCTGAGATCAGGGGAAGCTGTCTGGGAGTCCGTAAGATCAGGCTGCGCAGTAAGGGGTACCAATGCTGTCTGGGCCAATCTAGAGCAATGAGGATGGCCTTTGGTCTCTCCTCCCTTATTTTGATCAGTACCTTGGGAATAAGAGGCAGAGGAGGGAAAGCGTACACAAAGAGGGAGATCCAGGGGAAGGTCAAGGTATCCATCTTCCATGCTAGGTGGTGATACTCACTGATACAGAATTTTTTCAGTTAATGGTTGAGGTGCGAAGCAAAGAGATACACCTCCGGAGTCCCCCACTCCTGAGTGATTTGCAGAAAGATTTTTCTGTGGAGTTGCCATTCGTGGGGGTCCAGTAAGTTTCTGCTTAGGTTGTCTGCCAGGGTGTTGTTGATTTCTGGTAGGTATTGGGCAATTAGGTGTAGACCCATGGAGGCAGCTGTCACCCAGAGGTTCATGGCTAGCCTGCACAGAGGGTAAGATTGCCCCCCCCCCATTTGTTGATGTACATTACTGTGGTGTTGTCTGTTTTTATAAGGAGAACCCTTGGCCTGAGATGGGGTTTGAAGGATGTCAGAGCCTTTTGTACTGCCATCATTTCTTTCTGATTGATGTGTAAGGGAAGGTGCTGGGCATCCCAAAGACCTTGGGTGCACCTGCCTGCTAGGTGAGCGCCCCAAGCAATGTCTGAGGCATCGGTGGTGATGGTCCGGCCAGTAGGGCAAAGGGCGAAGGGAAGACCCTTGTTCTTGGCACAGGCCCCTGCCCAACAGAGAAACTCGGCCCTTATACATGGGATCAGAAGGAGATAGAGGTCTCTAGAGGCTGAAAGTGCTGACACCAAAAGTTCTTTAGATACCATTGAAGTTTCCTCATGTGAAGCTTAGCCAGAGTAATTAGAAGGATGCACGATGCCATGTACCCCACAGCTTGCAGGAACTTCCTCGCAGTGAGGTGACTCCTGGAAGCCAACTGGGAGAAGTAGAAAGGCAGGAAGCTCTGCTTTTCTGGGGATAGGAAGGCCATTTGGGATGCTGTGTCCAGCAGTGCTCCCAAGAAAATGATCTTCCTGGAGGGTGTTTGTTTTGATTTCTTCTCATTGATGGTGAACCCTAGGGAAGTTAGGAGGGAGAATGTCCTGGAGAAGCTTTTCTTTGCACTCTGCCTGAATGAGGCAGTCATCCAGATAAGAGTAAATCTGCATATTTCTCTGTCTGCAAAATGCTATGGCCGGGGCTAAGCATTTGATGAATACTCTGGATGCAGTAGATAAGCCAACGGGTAGTGTAGAGAACTGAAAGTGTTGTGAGCCTGCTCTGAAGCGCAGGAATTTCCTGCAGGATTCCCTTATGGGGATGTGGAGGGAGACAACTTTTAGGTCTAGGGTCACTAGCCGGGCATTTTTTGTCAGTATAGGCAGCAGCTGCTGCAAAGTTAGCATTTTGAATCTGGGGTCCACCAGGGAGGTGTACAGAATGGATAGATCCAGGATGGAGCATTAAGTGCCCTCTTTTCCGGGAACAAGGAATAGTCTGGAATAAAAGCCTTTGCCCTATTTGATCTAGGGGGACAGGTTCGACTGCCCCCTGGGATATGAGAGTTTGGACCTGTTTCAATGCCTCTGCCCACTGATTTGGAGGTAAGTCTGGGTACCCTCTTGGAATTGGGAGTTTGCTGAAAGAGAATTTGTATCCCTGAAAAATGATCTTTAAGACACATTGGTTCTTTGTTACAGAAAGCCAATTTTCTTTAAAGAGGGAGAGCCTTACTTCTAGCTTCTGGTGACTGAAGGCTGGGCAGAGGGGAGAGAGAGAGTCATTGGGAGTTTTTGCCATAAAAGGGTGGCTTAGACCTCTCTGGCCTTGGGGCGGAAGTTGTCCACTGTTTGCTTCTCTGCTGGCCCTGGGATAGGGGCCTGGGTGGTCTGTCCCTGAGGGGCTTACCATGGCCCTGTCTGCTAGGTGCAGGGAAGGACCGGTGCTTAGAGGGAAAGTTCCTGCTGAACCAGGGAGGTTAAACCTGAAAGAAATCTTTTACTGTTTGCATAGATTTTGCTTGGTCTTCTATCTTTTTAAGCACTACTTCTGCTTTTACTCCAAACAAGCAGTCCTTATCCAGGGGTGCATGAATTAGTTTAGACTTGGAAGAGGTTGTTCCATCAACCAAGCATGTCTCCTAATGACAGGTCCTGACACGGCTGCTCTGCTACAGGCTTCTAGGGTATCACATCCACAGTGCAATGAGTGTTTGACCACTTGACAAGTAGAGTGCAGTAAATCTGCTAACTCTTTCGAATTAGGACAGTCAGAAAAGGTTGAAATCTTTTGTTTTAATACTTCCAAGGTGTGCTGTTGATATATGGAACTGACAGCTGAGTGCTCTGATAGCCAAGGTTGCAGAGGTGTATACTTTTTTACCCCATCTGTCCAGAGCTCTGGAATCCTTGTCAAAAGGAATAGGATTCTTGGCAGAACTAGTCTTAGCTCCTTTGGGTCCCTGTGTAATGACCTCTGGGTCTGAGGCAGGATTTCTGTACAGGTATTTGAGAGAATCTGGTATCCTGTAATTCCGGTCAGGTTTACTGGGAGCAGATGGGAGGGCGTCAGGGGCTAAGCAGGATTCATGACAATCATCATCCACCACTTATAAAATAGGGAGGGATGGCCAGGGGTCTGTGCTGGGGCAGGACCA